>NC_089506.1:175487369-175799297 GCF_036850995.1 Saccopteryx leptura | reverse complement strand
CAAGAACACTATAGCACTGTTTCAAAAGGAAAAATGCACCCCTATATTTATGGCAGCATTGTACACAGTAGCAAAGATCTGGAAACAGCCCAAATGTCCATCAGTGGACGAGTGGATTAAAAAGCAGTGGTACATATATACAATGGAATACTATGGGGCCATAAAAAAGAAGGAAATCTTACCTTTTGCGACAACATGAATGGACATGGAAACTATTATGTTAAGTGCAATAAGCCAGGCAGAAAAAGAAAAATATATGACCTCACTCATTTCAAGAATCCAATGAACAATGTGAACTGAGGAATGGCATTAAGACAGAGGAGAGATCAAAGGGACCAGAGGAAAAGAGAACAGAAGGAAAGGGGATGATAGGATGGAATAATACTGAAGGGAAGAGTGGAGGGCACTATGAGTAGGGGGGCAAGGGAGATGTTGAGGGTAATATGGGGGAGGGGGGATTTATTCAGGGCAACACTACAATCTATGTAAACACAATAAATTCAATTCAATTAAAAAAGTAAAAAGAGAGAAATTCTTCAATGTATTGTTTAGGATATGAGAGTTTGCCTTTCAAATATGTGCCCAAACATTGAAGAAATCACTAGGACACATCAAGCTCATGTTTCTCATAAATATAAGAATAAAAAACTTAACACATTCTCACCAGGACCTGCTGAATTTATTAAATCTTACTAACAATGTATCTATATATATATAAAGATATCACTTTTGTCATTTTCATTTTTTAACCCCTCTTTTTTTATGAATTCTAAAAAGTATAACTCAAAAAATGTAACATATAAATGTTTTTTAATGTCAGAATAAATTTAATTTTGTCGAATTTCTTTTGTTTAATTACCATAAAAGCACTCTTGGACTGTATATATTTTTCTTTAATATTTGACTTAATTATTATTATAACATATTTCTCAGAAATTTGTATATAGTGCATCTACAATTATTTGTAGGTTTTTAAATGTGCCCCAACTTCAAAAAGTTTGAGAACCACTATCCTACATGTTCCCTCGACAATCTTGATTAATCTGACCTACTATCTCTAGCTCCTTCTGCAGGTCCTCCTGCCTCTCCAGCTTCCTCCTCCCAATAGGTCACGCTCTCCCACCTTGCAATGTCCTTTTCAGTGTGTAAGCCAACCACAGGATAAAGGTAAGGAATATTTTTTACACTCATTTCTTGTCATTTTTTCTTTTATTACAGTACAGGGTACAGTTCAGTATATTTATGTCCTTTTCCTTTTTCTGTGTCTTAGTTGTGTTCTAGATTATGATTTTACAGCTGTGTTAGAATAGGTAGGTGACTTAGGCTAGGGTGTGTTTCGACTTACCCCAAAATTTGAGTTACATCATTGTTGTAGGAACGGAACTGTGTTGGAACTCAAGGACCCCTGTATGTGTTTACATATGTGTAGGTATGTGTGTGAATATACATGTTCTTGCATGTGGACAAGGCCTGCTGGGGGTGAGGACGATGCAGACACAGAGACCTGACTCCAGGGACCAGGTTCAGTGACGCAGATCTGCTTTAGTTAGGAAGTAAGCAAGCTTATATAGACAGGTTCAGCCAATAGGATGTTATGGTAGGACAAATGGCCAAAATAGGTCAGAGGGCTTCCCAGCTGGCACTGAGTCATTTCCCAGCAGGCAAGCTTCCTTCCTGGGTGTGCTCAGGAGGGTTCTGGGAGCTGGAGTATTCTCACAGCATTGCATCAGCCACAGCCGCTAGGTAAATGCTCTGTGCTCTACCTACACATGTATATACCTATATACAAATATGTATATTATATACATTTAATTTGAAATATAAAATTGTTATTTTTTACCTTATACTTATGTCTTGGACTTATAAATATAAGGTAGGCTATATAGTCTTTGATTTAAACTATAGGAAAGTAATTTGCTTTTATGAGAATTTAGAAAAGTTTGCTTTGCATTACCACAATTTATTAATTTTTGTTTTTAATACTAAAGATAAATTTAATTTTTTGTTAAAGAAACTTGAAATAAAGCATAAAAGGGCTTTATGTTCCTTCAGTGTCAGACTAGAGTGCTATTTATCAAACTATGTCATCTGAACTTGGGAATGTGAACTATTTGACTTACTGTTTACCATTTATCAGAACCTGGATTCTGTAAAGTTAGAGATTAACTTAAAGGACATATAAAATATATAAGTTATTTTTATATAATAGTGATTCGATTGATTTCTGTCTTGTAGAAAAGATAACCCCCAAGGTTATGATTTTATCCATCATCTCAAAAAAATCTAACTGAGCTATCTTCTAAGAATTTTTCCCTTATTATTTTACAATATATAGTTTTTGCTCTCTAGAACCATTTTAGTCATTCTGTTCGTCCATGATAATGAGTCAAACAAAACTTTGACACATGATCATTATGAATTTGTATGACAACTATGCTTTTAATAGTTTGTTCTTGATTGTTGATAATTATATATTGTTAATAAAATAACTAAAAGCTAGTAGAATTTAACTAATAGAATGCTTGGTGGTATGTGGTATTAGAAAAAACAGTTATGTGATATTTGCGTCTGAGGTATTATTTCTGTGTGAAATAGCTTACAATTCTCTGTATACCATCCATTTATCACAGTCTACACAATGACCGTCAGAGGTAAGAGGATGCAAATCTGTAAACTTCCAATTTAGTAGTATTTTTAAACAATCATTATCATTAAGGCAAATTCATTAAATTATGTGTGCTGACTAGTCAGTGGATCAATTTAACAACATGGTTCTTGCCTCCTGGAAACAGACAAATTAAAATAGATATGAGTAATAAATTCAAGAGCAAACTGATATACAAATAAGTTTATCACCATGAACAGATTAGATGAATAAGATGAACCTTTATTTTAAAAGTGAAGAAAAGTGTTTGGATTTCATTCAGAAGCCATTTTGACAGATATAAGGAGTTATCTCACTATAGTTTTGACTTGTATTTCCCTGATGATTAGTGAAGTTGAACATCTTTTCATATTTCTGTTGGCCATCTGTATGTCTTCTTTGAAGAAATTTTAATTCAGGTCCTCTGCATTTTTTTTTTTTTTTTAAGAATTAGGGCTTCTTTTATTTTTTATTTTTTATTTTTTTTAATAATTTTATTTTTTTAATGGGGTGACATCAATAAATCAGGATACATATATTCAAAGATAACAAGTCCAGGTTATCTTGTCGTTCAATTATGTTGCATACCCACCACCCAAAGTCAGACTGTCCTCTGTCACCTTCTATCTTGTTTTCTTTGTGCCCCTCCCCACCCCCTTTCCCTCTCCCATTCCCCCCTCCCCCCCCGTAACCACCACACTCTTATCAATGTCTCTTAGTTTCACTATTATGTCCCACCTACATATGGAATAATACAATTCCTGGTTTTTTCTGATTTACTTATTTCGCTTCGTATCATGTTATCAAGATCCCATCGTTTTGCTGTAAATGTTCCGATGTCATCATTTCTTATGGCTGAGTAGTATTCCATAGTGTATATGTGCCACATCTTCTTTATCCAGTCATCTATTGATGGGCTTTTTGGTTGTTTCCATGTCCTGGCCACTGTGAACAATGCTGCAATAAACATGGGGCTGCATGTGTCTTTACGTATCAATGTTTCTGAGTTTTTGGGATATATACCCAGTAGAGGGATTGCTGGGTCATAAGGTAGTTCTATTTTCAGTTTTTTGAGGAACCACCATACTTTCTTCCATAATGGTTGTACTACTTTACATTCCCACCAACAGTGTATGAGGGTTCCTTTTTCTCCACAGCCTCTCCAACATTTGCTATTAGCTGTCTTGCTAATAACAGCTAATCGAACAGGTGTGAGGTGGTATCTCATTGCCATTTTGATTTGCATTTCTCTAATAGCTAAAGAAGATGAGCATCTTTTCATATATCTGTTGGCCATTTGTATTTCTTCCTGGGAGAAGTGTATATTCATATCCTCTTCCCATTTTTTTATTGGATTGTTTGTTTGTTTGTTGTTGAGTTTTATGAGTTCTTTGTATATTTTGGATATTAGGCCCTTATCTGAGCTGTTGTTTGAAAATATCATTTCCCATTTAGTTGGCTTTCTGTTTATTTTGTTATCAGTTTCTCTTGCTGAGCAAAAACTTCTTAGTCTGATGTAGTCCCATTCATTAATTTTTGCCTTCACTTCTCTTGCCTGTGGAGTCAAATTCATAAAATGCTCTTTAAAGCCCAGGTCCATGAGTTGAGTACCTATGTCTTCTTCTATGTACTTAATTGTTTCAGGTCTTATGTTTAGATCTTTGATCCATTTTGAGTTAATTTTTGTACAGGGGGAGAGACTGTAGTCCAGTTTCATTCTTTTGCATGTGGCTTTCCAGTTTTCCCAGCACCATTTATTGAAGAGGCTTTCTTTTCTCCATTGTGTGTTGTTGGCCCCTTTATCAAAAATTATTTGACTATATATATGTGGTTTTATTTCTGGACTTTCTATTCTGTTCCATTGTTCTGCTTGTCTATTTTTCTGCCAATACCATGCTGTTTTGATTGTCGTGGCCCTATAATATAGTTTGAAGTCAGGTATTGTAATGCCCCAGCTTCATTCTTTTTCTTTAGGATTGCTTTGGCTATTCGGGGTTTTTTATAGTTCCATATAAATCTGATGATTTTTTGCTCTATTTCTTTAAAAAATGTCATTGGAAGTTTGATGGGAATTGCATTAAATTTGTATATTGCTTTGGGTAATATAGCCATCTTGATTATATTTATTCTTCCCAGCCAAGAACAAGGTATATTCTTCCATCTCATTATATCTTTTTCAATTTCCCTTAACAATGGTTTATAGTTTTCATTATATAAGTCCTTTACATTCTTTGTTATGTTTATTCCTAAGTATTTTATTTTATTTTTTTGTTGCAATCGTGAAGGGGATTATTCTTTTGAGTTCGTTCTCAGTTGTTTCATTGTTGGCATATAGAAAGGATATTGACTTCTGTATGTTAATTTTGTATCCTGCGACCTTACTGTATTGGCTTATTGTTTCTAGTAGTCTTTTTGTGAATTCTTTGGGGTTTTCGATGTATAGGATCATATCATCTGCAAAAAGTGATACCTTTACTTCTTCTTTTCCGATATGGATGCCTTTTATTTCTTTGTCTTGTCTGATTGCTCTGGCTAGAACCTCTAGTACCACATTAAATAAGAGTGGAGAGAGTGGACAACCCTGTCTTGTTCCTGATTTAAGGGGGAAAGCCTTCAGTTTAGTGCCATTTAATATGATGTTAGCTGATGGTTTATCATATATGGCCTTTATCATGTTGAGATATTTTCCTTCTATACCCATTTTGTTGAGAGTCTTAAATATAAAATTGTGTTGTATTTTATCGAAAGCCTTTTCTGCGTCTATTGATAAGATCATGTGGTTTTTGTTCTTTGTTTTGTTGATATGGTGTATTACGTTAACCGTTTTACGTATGTTGAACCATCCTTGAGATTCTGGGATGAATCCCACTTGATCATGATGTATTATTTTTTTAATATGTTGTTGTATTCGATTTGCTAGTATTTTGTTTAGTATTTTAACATCTGTATTCATTAGAGATATTGGTCTGTAGTTTTCTTTTTTTGTGCCATCCTTGCCTGGTTTTGGTATGAGGGTTATGTTGGCCTCATAAAATGTGTTTGGAAGTATTGCTTCTTCTTCAATTTTTTGGAAGACTTTGAGTAGAATAGGAACCAAGTCTTCTTTGAATGTTTGACAAAATTCGCTGGTATAGCCGTCAGGTCCTGGACTTTTATTTTTGGGGAGGTTTTTAATGTTTTTTTCTATTTCTTCTCTACTGATAGGTCTGTTTAGGCTTTCTGCATCTTCTTGACTCAGTCTAGGAAGGTTGTATTGTTCTAGGAATTTATCCATTTCTTCTAGGTTGTTGAATTTAGTGGCATAAAGTTTTTCATAGTATTCTACAATAATTCTTTGTATATCTACGGTGTCCGTGGTGATTTCTCCTCTCTCATTTTGGATTTTGTTTATATGAGTTCTTTCTCTTTTTTCCTTGGTAAGTCTTGCCAAGGGTTTGTCAATTTTGTTGATCTTTTCAAAGAACCAGCTCCTTGTTCTATTAATTTTTTCTATAGTTTTTCTGTTCTCTAATTCATTTATTTCTGCTCTGATTTTTATTATTTCCTTTCTTCGGCTGGTTTTGGGTTGTCTTTGTTCTTCTTTTTTTTAGTTCCTTAAGGTGTGAAGTTAAGTGGTTCACTTGGGCTCTCTCTTGTTTGTTCATATATGCCTGAAGTGATATGAACTTCCCTCTTATTACTGCTTTTGCTGCATCCCATAGATTCTGATATGTCGTATTGTCATTTTCATTAGTCTGTATATATCTTTTGATCTCTGCACTTATTTCTTCTTTGACCCATTCATTTTTTAAAAGTATGTTGTTTAGTTTCCACATTTTTGTGGGATTTTTTTCCTCTTTTTTGCAGTTGAATTCTAGTTTCAAGGCTTTATGATCAGAAAATATGCTTTGTACAACTTCAATTTTTCTGAATTTGCTAAAGTTGTTTTTGTGGCCCAACATATGGTCAATTCTTGAGAATGATCCATGTACACTGGAGAAAAATGTATACTCAGTCACTTTGGGATGAAATGTCCTGTAGATGTCTATCATATCCAGGTGCTCTAGTGTTTTGTTTAAGGCCACTATGTCTTTGTTGATTCTCTGTTTGGATGACCGATCTAGAGCCGTCAGCGGTGTATTGAGGTCTCCAAGTATGATTGTGTTTTTGTCAGTTTTTGTTTTAAGATCAATAAGTAGCTGTCTTATATATTTTGCTGCTCCTTGGTTTGGTGCATATATATTAAGAATTGTTATGTCTTCTTGATTCAGTGTCCCCTTAGCCATTATGAAATGGCCATTTTTGTCTCTGAGTACTTTTGCTGTCTTGTAGTCAGCATTATCCGATATGAGTATTGCTACACCGCTTTTTTTTGGATTTTATTTGCTTGGAGTATTGTTTTCCAGCCTTTCACTTTGAATTTGTTTTTATCCTTGTTACTTAGATGAGTTTCCTGTAGGCAGCACACAGTTGGATTTTCTTTTTTAATCCATTCTGCTACTCTGTACCTTTTTATTGGTGAGTTTAATCCGTTTACATTTAGTGTAATTATTGATACTTGTGAGTTCACTATTGCCATTTTATATCTTGCTTTCTGTTAGTTTTGTGTCTTGTTTGATCCTTCTCTTTCGTTTTTCTATCTTTTGTTTTTATTTGGTTGTATTCCATACATCTTGCCTCTGTTGCTATCTTTTTTATCTCATGTGCTTCTGTGGTGGTTTTTTCAATGGTGGTTACCTTTGAGTAATGAAAAGGGTCCCTACCCTGTTCATTGTAGCGAACTATTTTGTGAGTACTTTTGCACTCCATCGTCCTTTGCTACTGTTAATCTCCATCTTCTCCCTCTCTTTCTTTTTGTTGTTGTCACAGTTTAAATTTGGTTTTATTGTGTTCTTCTTGGAGCTTTTACTTGTGGCTCTGTTTTTTTTTTTGTTCTTTGTATCTGATTGGAGAACCCCCTTTAGTAATTCCTGGAGTGGGGGTTTTCTGATGATAAATTCCCTCATCTTTTCTGTATCTGTGAATGTTTTTATTTCTCCTTCATATTTGAAGGATAGCTTTGATGGGTATAGTATTCATGGCTGAAAGTTCCTCTCTTTCAGGACTTTAAATATTGGGGTCCACTCTCTTCTAGCTTGTAGAGTTTCTGCTGAGAAATCTGATGATAATCTAATGGGCCTTCCTTTATGTTGTATTCTTCTTTTCCCTGGCTGCCTTGAGAATTTTTTCTTTGCTGTTGGTTTGTGTCAATTTCATTATGATATGCCTTGGAGTAGGTTTGTTGGGGTTAAGAAAACTCGGAGTTCTGTTTGCTTCTTGAATTTGAGGCTTTAGTTCTTTCCACAGGCTTGGGAAGTTCTCATCTATTATTTGTTTGAGTATGTTCTCCATTCCATTTTCTCTCTCTTCTACCTCTGATATACCTATTATTCTTATGTTATTCTTTTTGATGGAGTCAGATAATTCTTGTAGGGCTATCTCATTTTTTTTAATTTTTGAGTCTCTTTCTTCTTCTCTCTGTTGTGCCTCAAGTTGCTTGTTTTCTATTTCACTAATCCTCTCTTCTATCTGACCTGTTCTATTAGCTAAGCTTGTTACTTCATTTTTCAGCTCGTGAATTGAGTTTTTCATCTCTGTTTGATTTGTTTTTATAGTTTCAATTTCCTTGGACATATATTCTTTGTGTTCATTGAGTTGTTTTCTGAGCTCCCTAAATTGCCTTTCTGTGTTTTCTTGTATATCTTGGAGGATTTTTAGGATTTCTATCTTGAATTCTCTGTCATTTAGCTCCAAGGTTTCCAATATATTAATTTTTTTCTCCATAGATTTTTCCTCATCTAGCTGTGTTACCTCTCTTTCTTTTGTATCCATGATATTCGATTTTCTCTTCCTTACTGGCATCTGAGGGTGGTTTTGTTGATAGTATTAATGAGATTTAATAAAGAATAAAAGTTAAAAAAATAATAAAAAAAATCGAAAAGGGTTGTTTTTTTTTTTTTTAAAAAAATTAATAATGAAATAAAGAAAAATAAAATAAAATAAAAATTTTTTAAAAAGGAAATTATTCCCCCCCTCCTTTTTTCCTCTCCTCTCCTCTCCCCTCTTTCTTGAGAAAATCTTGTGGTGAACTGTGAATTATAACAAACAATGCCTGTGATGGAGGGCCTGAATTGGGGAAAAGTAATAAAGGGGCAAAAAAAAAAAAAAAAGAAAAAAAAAGGAAATGAAAAAAAAAAAAAGAAAAAAAAAGAGCGTATGGACCCACAAAAAGCAAATAAGGAAAAAATTTGGGTCAAGAATAAAATGATTTGCTTTTAGGTGTTGGTTGTATTTAGTGGAACAAGAACTAGATAAAATGGAGAGCCAGGGATGGGAGCACTGCTAGTGAGTTAAAAAGATGAAGTAAAAACCCCCCAAAATGCCACAAACATAAGTTTGAGTCCCAGATAAGATAATTTGTTTGTTATTGAGGTTTGAATGAGAGGAGATGTAAAGGAGAAAGGAAGAAACTAATATAGAGGGAGAGAAGAAAGAGAGAGAGAGAGAAAAAGAGGGAACCACTAAAGGAAGAAAAAAGAAAGGAGAGAGAGAGAGAGAGAGTTAAGGGTTTTGGAGTGCAACCCTCATAGAGCGAAAGGAAGAGAAGAGAAAAGATAATGGGAGATGTAACACTTATGGGTAGTGTAGTTCAAGGAGAGGAGAGAGTTCAAGGAGAGGAGAGAGTAAGACCGGCAGAGAGTTAATCGGCCAAATTGGAGGAGGAAAAAAAGTATCAAGAATGAAGATAAGAGAAACAAACGAACAAATATAATAAAATGGGATAGGTTATAAAGTCTGCAGATTATTCTTGATTTTGAGAGGTTATCTTCTTGCTTTTTCTTTTCTCTCCCTCTTCCTGGTCGGTGACTCTGTACCCCGGGTTCTGCCCCTTTGGCACGCTCAGGTAGAGGTTTGCAGTTGATAAGTCTCTATGGCAATGTCATGTATTGTGCTTTAGTCTCATTGGCAGTTGAGGCTCATTAGCATTTATAGGCTCCGACAGTGAGAGAGTCCGTGTTCCTGGAGCCTTTCTCCTAGTCTTTCCTTCCTCAATTAGTAGCCTGATAATCCAGCTATGGGGTTGCTGCTGCCTCTGCGTGGATAGTAAGAGGCTCAAAGAGCTGGCAACTCCCCACTCTATTTCCACTCAGCACAGGGCTCTGGGTAAGGCTCAGTCAGTCAGAGCTGCTAGCATAATCAGGCGGGCTTTCCGCCCACTCAAAGACCTCTGGCTCTGTCTGCTACTCTGTCCGGTAACACAGGCGGGCGCCCACTTCCGGGGCGCTTGGAGGAAACTCTCACTCACTGGCTGCGCGCGCAGACCAGGATATCCAGCCAGCAGTCTCATGCTCTGAGTGAAATCCCCAACCGCAGGGAAAAGTTGCAGCATTGGAATTGAGTCTCGCTCCATCCCCGTGTGTGGCTTTTGCAAGGCGCTGGGGCGGCCCGAGATTCTGCTTTGGCCCACACAAAGGCCCCTGACTCTGCCCCTCTGTGCGATAACATGGGTGCGCACTGCCGAGGCACTCGGAGGAATCTCTCATTCACTATCTGCGCGCGCAAACCAGGATATGAGGCCGGCCGCGTTTCCCTCTGAGTGAAACCCCTCCAGCATGGAAAATCTACACCGTTGGAATTAGTTCTCACTCCCTCCCGTGCGTGGCTTTCCCAGGGCGCTGGGGCTGCCCAGAGACTCTGCCCTTGGCCCACAGAAAGGCCTCTGAACTTGCCTCTCCGTGGGGCAACAAGGGCACCCACTCTCGGGGCCTAGGAAGAAATCTCTTGCCCACTAACTGCGCGCACGCCAACCAGGAGACCGGGTAAAATGGCCGCCCCGCTTGTCTTTCTTTGTTTGGGTTTGGCGCGAGTGTTAGCTTGTATTGCCCAGGTTGCCACAGGATCAGTTTTTCCTCGGCTTGGATCTCCGTGCCACAGCCTGGTTCGGCCGTTTGTGCCGCGGCCTGGATCTATTCACCCCCTTTGCCCACCTCAGTTTCTATATTCACAGTTACCAGAGAAAGCCGCCCTGTTTAGGTTAGTGAGGAAGGCAGAGCATTTCTTACTCCCTATTTCCTTCGGGGTTTGGTTATATATTTAGCCAATTTTTCACTCGACCATACCTTTGGGTGTATTGCGAAGCTTCTGGAGGCTCCAAGTATAGGTTTTTCTGTTTCTGGTTGAAGATCTTGTTGAGTTTTGGGGGAGATTTATCGGTATCACTTCCTACCCCGCCATTACTCTGACGTCATCTCTCGGTCCTCTGCATTTTTAATCAGATTTTTATTTTGATGCTGAGCTGTATGAGTTCTTTAAATATTTGGAATATTAACCCCTTATCAAATGTACAATTCACAAATACCTTTTCCTACTCAGTAGGTAGCCTTTTCATTTTTTTTTTATTGTTTCCTTTGCAGTGCAAAAACATTTTAGTTTGTAGTCCTGTTTATTTATTTTTACTGTTTTTACTTTTACCCTAGGAGACATATTCACAAAATACTGCTAAGACCAATGTCAAAGAGTTTATTGCCTATGTTTGTTTTCTATTTTTTTATGATTTAAGGTCTTGCATGTACTTATTCTGTTTTCCTTGTTTATTACTATGAACAAGTAATCCTAAAATATATATAAAACCACAATAGACACCTAATAGCAAAAGCAATCTTGGGAAAAAATATCATAGTTGGAAGTATCACCCTACCTGATACCAAACTATACTACAAACCTGTCATAATTAAAACAACATGGTACTGGTATAAAAACAGACACATAGGTCAATGGAACAGAATACAGACATAGAAATAAACATAAACTTGTATAGCAAATTAATCTATGACAGAGGAGGGAAGAATATACAGTGGAATAAAATCAGTTTCTTTAATAAATGGCCCATCTGAGACATTGCTTTATTGCTAAGCAACTAAACTCTTCTTAGTGCCTGAGGCAGAGGCCACAGAGCCATCCTCAGTGCCCACGGCCAACTCACTCCAATGGAACCATGGTTTCAGGAGGGAGAGAGAGACGGAGAGAGAGAGAGAGAGAGAGAGAGAGAGAGTAAACGAGGGGGAGAGAAGTTGAGTAGCAGATGAGCACTTCTCCTGTGTGCCCTGACCAGCAATCGAACCCAGGACATCCACATGCTGGGCTGATGCTCTACCACTGAGCCAACCCACCAGGCTCATTAAATTCCTTTAATTTGTTTTTCTTGTCTGACTACTGTGGTAAGGACTTCCAATACTACAGGTCTGGGCAAAAGCAGGTTTACAATTATATAATTATACAAGAATGAACTCTGTTTTGTGTACCCACAACTGTAAACCTACGTTTGCCTCATCCTGCATGTTAAATAAAAGTACTGAAAGTAGACAGCCTTGTCTTTTTGATCTTAAAGAAAAAACTGTATCAGCTTTTCATCATTGGATATAATATTAGCTGTGATTTTGTCATATATGGCCTTTTTCATGTTGAGGTGTATTTCCTTTATCCCCATTTTGCACTGGGACAGTGTGATGGGAGGAAAGCTACACAAAGGAATAATAGTGCCTACCAGCACTTCCATCTCCTGGGGAGCTGGCCTGATTGCTGCCCCTCTAGCCCATGCCCTGAAGTTAGTCAATTTAGTTCCTCCACCATATGTCCCTGGTGCTTTCCAGCTGCTGCCTCTGCACTGGAATTTAGAGTGAATTAGTGCACTGGCCCTTTAAGAGCATTATACAGTGGTACCTTGACACACAAGTTTAATTCGTTTCATGGCCAAGCTTGTGATTCAATTTTCTTATATGTAAATAGAATTTCCCCATTTAAATTAATGGGAATGCAATTAATTTGTTCCGGCCCCCAAAAACCACATGAACTTTTTGTTTTATATGCTTTTAAATAAGAAAATGTACTTTATAAGTAACAAATACACACACACACACACACACATGCACACATAATAAGAGAGAATGTAAAGAAATAAATTGGTTTATGAAGTGTATTTACCTTCAAGGTCAGGCAAAGATGCTGGTGGAGGGGGAGGAGACTGGTGGAGGAGGTTTTAATTTCCTGTGCTATCTCTTAACATAACTTACTCTCTACACACTGAACGCTACATTTAATTGCAAAATTTAACTTACATACTATGTATGATATGTAACTTTATTGCTAAGCTTAATTGCTATTTTTTTACCTTGCTTAATCATCATCATTTTCTTCACTGACTTTTGGCTTTTTTGCCACACTTTCCTTGCTTTCACTTAGAGGCCATTTCAACAAAAACCTTTCCATGGAAGTTTGTTTCTTCCTCCCTTTCAGAACATTCAGCAGGCTATCTAGTGGAAGGTGGCAGAAGCTTGTGATACAAATATCTGCTTGTGACTTAAAGCAAAAATTCCCATGAGTGACTGCTTGTCTCTCAAATTGTTTGTGATTTAAAGTGCTCGTGTGTCCAGGTACAAATGTATATCTGTTTTCCATCCTTTGTCTCTCTGGGATACAATCCCTTCTGGTTTTTAAAACCAGTTGTTACACAGACTCCTCTTCCTGGTACTGGTACTCAGGAATGGTGAGCCTGTATGGGCTGGGACCCTTGCTCTTCAAGGCACCTCTATAGCCTAAATGTCCCTCTATTTCTTAATCACCACCCATGGGATATAGAATAGCCTGGTTGACATCTTTACCCTTCCTACTTGTCCTAACATGGCTTTATATCTTCAGTTATAGGCTATCTGCTTAGGCAGCCTTCAAGTGGTTCTCAGAGAATGATTTTTCATAATTTCATTGAAAGTTTGATGCAGTTGAGGGAGGAGGTAAGCTCAGAGTTTACCAAGTTTGCCATCTTGACTCCACCCCCAATTTAATTTTGTTTTGTAGTTATCCAGAAACTAATAAACAAGCAAATAAAAAAAGATGTATAAAAGTTTGAAAATTAGAGGAAAATACATTATTTCAAATAATATATAAGTATAATTTGAAAATTAACCACATAAGAACAATAAGTATACAGTATAGTAAAGACAATATAAATACAGACATTTTTCAATTTTGGTTGAAATAGCTATAACACATTAGATATTTGTTTAAAAAGAAGATTCCAGTCACATTAACAAAACTAAATCCTATATATGTCAAAAAGAGAAAAAAACAAATATGAGAAAAACTGAAACTTAACAAGAACAAAAGAGAAGAAAATGAGAAATAAAATATATACTAAAGTTAAAAACTCAATATTGCTCTAAATTCTTTCTCACTAAATTTGAAATAATTTTGGCAAGTTAAAGTAAAAACAAAAATTTAAATTTTGATCAATAATTCTATTTGTATATTTACATACTTCATCTGGTAGAATTAATATTGTTTTGGGAAAAAGCTTTTAGTGTGAAATACAAGAATGTTAAAAACATACTAGTTAAAATAGCATATAATTGGGACAAGATTAGTCCAATTGTGTATATGAGACAACAGTATTTGCAAGAAAAAATATTATTTTTGCAAAATATTTAATATATTATGAAATTATCAATATTTTCCCATTCTTTTTATATAATGCTTGGTTAGAAATTAATGCATATGGTTTTAGTTTAACTATCTTTATAAATTATATGTGCCTTTTTTGTGTGTGTGACAAAGAGAAAGAGACAGAGGGACAGACAGGGACAGAGAGACAGGAAAGGAGAGATAAGAAGCATCAATTCTTCATTATGGCTCTTTGTTGCAACTCCTTAGTTATTCATTGATTGATTTCTCATATGAGCCTTGACCAGTGGGCTACAGCTGAGTGTGTGACCACTTGCTCAAGCCAGCAACCTTGGGCTCATGCCAGCGACCTTGGGGTTTAAGCCAACAACCTTTGGGATCAAACCAGCAACAATGGGGTCATGTTTATGATCCCACACTCAAGCCAGAGACCTTGTGCTCAAGTTGATGAGCCCGTACTCAAGCCAGATGAGCCCATGCTTGAGCCAGCAACCCTGGGTTTCTAACCTGGGTCTTCTGTATCCATGTCTGATGCTCTATCCACTGCACCACTGCCTGGTCAGGCAATTATATGTGCCTTAAAAAAAACTCTAGGCTTATTTTTAGTTCCTTGGTATATTTTTATATTTTCTAAATTCTCTACAGTGAAATAAAAGATAACTAAATGTTTCAAGTAAACAGAGAGAACTTCAATGTTTTTACCTCATTATTTTATTGCTAGGTATTTTTCATATTACTAATGAGAGATATTCACAGCACTTATTTATATGTATGTATATTAATTACAATATTATTTTAAATTAGTAATGTAATTAAGTTGAAAAATAGGAGTTGTTACATTAGCTCACATACTTATATAGTAATATTAAATAATGTTACCTTTTAAAATATTCAAAGTCCACTTAGTGGCATGTTCAAAATAGTCAGTGAAAATGAAGTATAGATCAATATATCTGTTGATAATTATAATAAATGTTACTGATAGCAAAAAAATATAGCATTATATATAGTTACCTCTGCATAGATATAAGTGGTTAAAAATTACTTCCTATATAAAACATTTTAAATTAACTGTATAATACAGTATCACAAATACAACCAACAAGTATAATTTTATTTAAGAGTGGTAAATCAGTAGCGTCAAATACTGAGAACACTTTGGTGAAATAGGGGTTGAATTTAATACTGGAATTTAATAAAGAAAAGGCCTCGGAGACCCTTTGCACTGGAGCCAGCTGACAGACATCACACATCGGTGAGCAGGCTGAGCAGGGCATTAATATTAAATGGACATCCTATTCTTCCAAGTGACTCAGCAGTGGGGTTTAAGCATGTTAGGGCATTGGTGAACCACACTGGATAACAATAAAGGAGAGATTTGAACCTACACAGAATGTCCATGGAAAGACCCATGCAAGGTAAGAAGGGAAAAGGTATAGTAGAGAGGCCATATGATGGATAAAATAAAGTTCTTGAGGAAAAAAGGGAACAATTGGAATGCAAAATACAAATGAAGAAATTAGATAATAAGTTGGTTGTCTTTGTTATAGGACCTAAAGGAGGGGATAAAAATGGAAAAAGATAAATAAATGTACAGAATAGGGCCAAAATATAAAGAAATATTTTTCTAATATTTGCGATTTTCTTCATGAAATAGGAAAGTATCAGGTTTGCTTAAATTTAGTCCATATTTTTCTAATGTATAAGTCTATAAATAAATTTGTACTCATAAATAGTCATACTCATAAAAATAAATATCATTAGCATTTTCAGATCACTTAAATTAGTGCTCTGTGTTATAAATATAAAAAGAGAAACCATCTTAAGTTGGTGATTTGCCTAATAAACTCCACTTTTGTAAAAACCACAACCAAGGACTTGAAATTTTTAGGTGTGTAAAAGTTTTCCTTTCTCTTCTCTTTTTTGGGGGGAGCACTTAGAACAAGTTGTATGACTACCTCTTTTTCAGTGCTATGGAAATACAGCATTTCTCAGTAATTAGTTTGATAACAAGTAGTTTGATGATGCCAAATATTAAGTCCCTAAAATTTTGAAAAATGAGAATTGTTGCAAATTGTTATTTTAAATGAAATTAATATAACTATTCTGAAATATAATATGGAATTCTGATTCAAGATAAAGACTGAAATTCTGAATTCTACTTGGCATGAAATTTCATATGCAAGAAAATAGGCATAAAGATATTCATTACAGCACTATTGTTATAAAAAATTAAAATAACT
The DNA here is from genome assembly GCF_036850995.1 of Saccopteryx leptura. Taxonomy (NCBI): domain Eukaryota; kingdom Metazoa; phylum Chordata; class Mammalia; order Chiroptera; family Emballonuridae; genus Saccopteryx; species Saccopteryx leptura. The sequence continues at coordinate 175,782,938 of NC_089506.1, read as the reverse complement.
TGATTTTCCAACAGTAGAGGAATGGAGGAGTTGTTATTTATTCACTTGATGAAATTAGAATATTAAAATAAATTTATTACACATAAGTAATGTATATGCATATGCAATGTATGATAGCCAAAAATGTATGTTAAATTAAAAAATAAAGTTGTAAAAGTGTACATCTATATAAATAAAAATGTAAATGTTCATTTGTTTAAAATCTTAAATCTCCAAAAGTTCTTCACCAATTGCTTTGAAATTTTGATACAACGTTGCATTTGGATATGTGAGTGTTGTTATCCCAAAATGACATAGCCTTAGCTCTTGCATCATCCAGAATAGCTGCAACATTGCTACCAGGTGGAAGAACTGCTCATTCCTGAAATTGCCATTTAACATGTAATTCATTGAAAATCCCACGTGCAACATTTCCAAAGCATCTGGCATGAGAAAAGTATTGCAGAAATGCAAACTTATAGTTTGGGATGAATGCACAATGGCGCACAAAAAATTGCTCAAGGCTCTTGATCGATCATTGCAAGATTTGCATGGCCATCTGGGAACGCATTAATATTGCTTGCAAGAGATTTCAGGCAAACATTGCCTGTAATTCCTCGATTGACAGCAGTGGATGAAATAATTGCTTACCTGAAATACTCTACTTTGTAGCAACACGTAAAGACGTTAAAATTAACTACAAATATGCGTGTCCAGCTGCAAAACAATGGATCAGCTGAGATATTCTCACATCAATTGCTGGAAATTGGGAATGAAAAGGTGCTGGTTGATCTGACCTCAGGACGAATTTCATTGCCTTCTAACTTCTGCAATTTAGTGACATCAAAAGAAGAATTGGTTGAAAAAGTATTTCCCAATATTCAAACCAATTATAAGAATCACGATTGGCTGAGTGAACGAACTATTCTTGAGGCCAAGAACAAAGATGTCTACAAACTTAATATTATTAAGTCTAATATTCAAAGCGAGGCAGTTACATACAAGTCCGTCGACACTGTTGTGGAAGCAGATAAAGCGGTTAATTATCCAACAGAATTTTTAAATTCACTCAATCTGCCAGGGATGCCACCGCATGTACTGCAATTGAAAATTGGCATGCCAATTATCATGTTGCGAAATATCAACCAGCCAAAGCTTTGCAATATCATGTGGCCTACAGTAAAAAAAATAAATGAGCAACGTCGTAGAAGCAACAATCTTGACAGGACCTTTCAAAAGTGAACATGTCCTCATTCCTTGCATTCCTATGATTCCAACAGATATGCCATTTCAATTTAAGAGATTGCAATTCCCAATTCGATTGATGTTTACAATCACCATCAACAAAGCTCAAGGCCAATCTTTAGAATTGTGCAGTTTAGATCTAGACATGGATTGCTTCTTACATGGACAATTATATGTTGCATGTTCTAGAGTCGGCAAACCAGACAATCTCTATATCTGCACAGACAATGGAACAACAATTAATATTGTATACCCACAAGCATTGTTAAATTAAACATATTAGAAACGTGTGCTTTCTCTTTTCTTTCTTTTCCATTTAACCAGACTGAGCCACAGCAATGCATGGCCAGGTACACCTAGTATAATATAAAATTAATGTTTGTGAGTATAAATCTTTATTGAAAAATTATAAAAATATACATGAAATCTATAGGGATTGACTTCAGAGAAGTGGGTAATAATGGAAGAAAGAGAAATGATAAGTAGTAGAGCTCTAGTTGCATCTGTAACTTTCTTAAATGAGAAACTTAAAAAAATTTATAAAGAATAGAAAGTTAATTGCACAAATCAAAACAGTTATTAATCAAACACACAAACACATTTACATTTGTCATTGCCTATGTTGAAGACAAATGAGCTTAAAATTTTTACTAATTAGGGACTTAGACACAAATTAATGTGTAATATAAATTATGAAAATTCATATGTAACATAACACATAAATGCTTTCTCATTCATCCATCAGTGAAATCCTACGATGCTGCCATATCTTGACTATGTAAATAATGCTATAATGAATATGGGAGTGCATATATTTTTTTCCAGTTAGAATTTTCAGATATTTTTGTTTGTTTTTACTTGTTTTTTGATAAATACCCAGAAGTGAAATTGCTGAGTCATGTGATAACCCCCCCAAAATTAAAACTGCCAGAAGGGAGAAAGGTAAGGGGATGGCTGCAAAGGATAAAAAAAAAAGAGGTACAAACTTGTATTTATATATAAATATCATGGAGATGTAATGTACAGCAAATGGTAAGTAATCAATATCCTAATAACTACATGGTGACAGTGATTACTAGACTTACTGTAGTGATCACATTATAAAAATTATAACTCCAACAACTACATTGTAAGCCTAAAAATAATATATTATTCCGGGTCACTTATACCTTAATAAGAAAGGAAAAAAGTATTTGTGAAGTAGAATATTTGAGAAGATGAATGAGGCAGGCAGCCTGCAGTAAGACGGGAAGAAAACAAACTTCACCCTGAATCTGTTGAAGAACTCAGGAATTGATGCTCAGCTAAGAGCTAGAGTTTTAAAATTCAGACTCAAAATAAATGTTTACAATGTGCTTTGAAATTCAAGTTGAATATTTTTCTGGTGTTATAAAATAATAGAATTATTGATTGGAAATTATAAAGAACTAATTGTAAGTTCAAGGACAAATTGTCTGATGATTAGAGTGCATCTATATTTAAACACATTCAGTCATGGAGAATTTTATTCCTCTAAAAATTTAGTTGAATAGAATTGTACACTTGAAACCCATATAATTTTATTAACCAATGTCACCCCAATAAAGTCAATGAAAATTTTAAAAATAGATCAATTCAGTTGCCCAATATTTGAAGCCAAGGAGTAGGATTTTATAGAACACTTACATAATTAGTTTCCCCCAACTCAAAAGATTTCAGAAAGGTTTGCTCTGAGGTTTATGAGTTTGTGGTCAGGTTCAATATTAAGATTGTAGTCCAGTTTAGATAAAAACTAATTGAAGGATAAGGACAGGGAGGAAGAGAAGAAGGTAGAAAAGAATATTTTTATGTTAAAAGAAAGTGATGTTCTGAGTTGCTGGTAAGTTCTTTTTCTTGAATAGGCTGGGCTTTCAATTTGGGATAAAACATTGAGATTTGTGAACTTTTTGTATTTGTACCATATTTTAATAAAAAAGGAATGCTGTGGAATTTAAATTTAGCAAGTTCAGAGATCAAATTGCCGGTCAAAGTCAATTTGATGAAATAGGTCTTTTGTATAATACCATAGGTGTGAAAAGTACCATGACCCCAAAAGTCATTAAATCTTACTTTTATTCTTTGAGATTCATAGATAAAAAGTCCAATGTGAAACAAGATAATGAGTCTGAAAAGCTTCTCTGGGAGCTCAATGAACTCAAGGAGACAAAGGACATTCCAAAGTTTCTATTACTAAAATATTAATGACAGCATTTAATCAAGCACAGCAATTTTTTTCCATTGGACCCAAATTTTATTGATCCTGGAGATGAGATATAGAATTAGATGTATGATGTGAGCACAACTTATTCATATGTTACCCCAAAATATTCATTTCTAGACTCTAAGTAAACTTGGAACAATATAGAAATGAAGGCTACTGTATGGAAATGAAGGCTATTATACTTTCAAATATGTGGATAGAATTGAGCTGCGGAAGTCCACATAGAAAATTTGGGTATGAACTAATAACCACAATTACCAACTTGATGTTTTTTGTGAAAGGCTCTATGAATTTTCATTTTATCTACTTTCAGAATCACTTACCTTAACTATAACTTAGATTACAGTTAGCTATAACATATCACAGCCATTTTCTGGGGAATATCCTAAGCATATTTTTAATGGAGGGCAGGGGAGAAATTATTTTCTTTTAATTTACACTGACTTGTACCAAGAATTTTCTTGCATAATTCTAGAAGCTACCTGTGCTTTGAATTACTGTTATTTTTGCAGAACTTTTATTCTGAAAATATTTTTTGAGAGCACATTGCTCCAGAGCTAATGCCTTAGTCAATTAGCTTTTATCTAACCAAGTCACATATTTTTGTCAAGACTTTTTAATTGATAAAATTCCAAAATACATTATTTAAAATAATAAACTATACACTCTTTTTCTTTTTGTTATTTTTATATTATCCCAGACATATGTATTCAGCCCTGCTTACAATAATAATGAATACAATAGTTAACATTCGTGATGCACTTTACAAACTTAAGCATAACAATCTTATAAGGCAATTAGGATCATTTTACCCATGTGTACAGTTGTAAATTGAGAGTTTAGACAGATAAATAACTTTCCAGCTCCCAAGCACAGTGCCCTCCATTATGGCCCATTTCTTCTAGATGATTTCTGTGGATAATGGCATATTTCACCTCTTAATCAACAGGTTTAAATGCTAAGGACATCTTTTATTATTTCTTCCTCAGACTTCAGTTATTATAGTTACATAAAAATTATTTAAAAAAATAAAACAATACAAAATTAAAAACAAAGAAATTATAAATATACTTGAAAAGCCCACAATTCCTATAATGGTGAAAGCCTTTCTCAGTATAACATGAAATAATTATAAAATGAAAAGACATGGATATTTAAATAAAAATTTAAAATATAATCACCCTGTTATTTCTAGTAATAATTTGTCACCATAAACACTCATCAGAATATTATTGACTATATTCCCCTTTACCCATATTCACACCCATTCCTTTCTGGTAACCATCCTATTGGTCTCTGTTTTTAGAGTCTGTTTCCTTTTTTGGGGGGGAGGGATTGTTAGTTAGTTTTTTTGGATCCACATATAAGTAAAACTGTATTGTATTTGTCTTTCTCAGTCTGACTTATTTCAGTTAGCAAATACTTTCTAAGTCCATCCATGTTTTCAAAAATGGCAAGATTTCATCTTTTTAGTGTGTAATATTTCATTGTGTGCATCTGTGTGTTGTTTACGTGTGTGTGTGTGTGTATGTGTGTGTGTATCATATCTTCTTTATCCATTCATCTATCAATGGACCCCTAGGTTGCTTTTTTATCTTGGCTATGGCAAAAATGCTGAAATAAACATAGGGTTACATATATCTTTTCAAAATAGTATTTTAATTTTCTTCAGATAAATAGCCATAAGTAGATAAAAGGCCTAAATATAATACCTGAAAAAAATTAATTACATAGGAAAAAACAAGTATTAAACTTAAGGACCTTGGTATCAAGAAGATTTTCTGAATTTGGCCTCAAAACAAAGGACATAAAGGCATAAATAAATAAATAAATAAATAAATGGGACTATATCAAACAAAAAAAGAAATTGCCAACAAAACAAAAAGGCAACCAATCAAATGAGAGAAGATACTTGCAAACAACAGCTTCAACAAAGTGTTAATATCCAAAATACATAAAGAATTCTTACAACTTAATACCGAACAAATAAATAAATAAATAATCCAATTTATAAAATGATCAAAGGACTTGAACATGTACTTCTCCCAAGAAGAAATACTAATTACCATATTTCCCCATGTATTAGACACACTTTTTTGAAAAATTTTGGGTCTAAAAACTGGGTGCGTCTACTACAGTGGTTGTAGATATTTTTACTTGCATTTCCTGCTTTTTCATGCTTGTTTTTGTGCTCACTGTTGAAGACAGTGATTTATCATCAGACACAAATGAAGACAAGCTAATGGATGGATGGGAGTTTTGACAATGATGTGGAGTTGTATGAATTTTATGATGAATAAAACTTGAGTTCAATAACTTTTATGTAATACTATTTTTCCAAATTTTGGGCCCCAAATTTAAGGGGCATCTTATACTTGGGAGTGTCTTATTCATGGGTAAATATGGTACCCATAGGTATATGGAAGGATCTTCAACTTCACTAATAATTAATGAAAAGCAAATCAAACTACAATGATATACCACCTATTAGAATGGCTATTACCAACAAGACAAATAATAACAAATGTTGGGAGAGATTGCAGAGAAAAAAGAACCCTATTCACTGCTGGTTGGGAGTGTAGACTGGTACAGCCACTACAGAAAACAGTATGTAGGTTCCTCAAAAAATTAACAATAGAACTACCATATGACCCAGTAACCCCTCCTCTGAGTATCAGCATAAAAGTTTGAAAACTTTTAGTCAAAACGACACATGCACCCTTATGTTCATTGCAGCATTATTCATGGTAGCCAAGACATGGTACAGACATCCAAGATGGCTGCAAAGTAGGTGAATGCTACATATACCATCTTTAGGCCCCAAATCTGATTCACAGCTAAAACAACAATCATTCAACCAGCATAACCTACTGGAGGTTAGCTGAACTGAAAAAATTATAACAAAAGATTTACAGAAGTAGTCACATAGAGACTGGTAAAAAGGGCAGAAGCATGGAAAGGGCTAACCCCTGCACCCACATGCAGTGTCTGAAAATCCAGAAGGATATTGCATCCACAGAGCTCCCTTCCCCAAGGAGGGTAAGAGTCTCAAACCCACATAAGGATCTCCAGGTCAGAGCAACAGGCCAACAGACATATGAAAAGGTCACTAATCAGCAGAGAAACACAAATTAAAACTACAAAGAGATATCTTTTTATACCTAGCAGAATGGCTATTATCAACACATCAACAAACAGTAAGTGCCGATGAGGATGTGGAGAAAAGGGTACATTCATGCACTGCTGATGGGAATGCAGACTGGTGCAGACACTATGGAAAACAGTATGGCATTTCTTAAAAAAAATTAAAGATGGAATTGTCTTATTACCCAGCTATCCCACTTCTAAGAATATCTCATACAACTCCTAAAACACTAATTCATAAGAAGGTATATACCCCATGTTTACTGTGGTGTTATTTACAATAGTCAAGATCTGGAAACAGCCCAAGTGTCCATCAGTGGATGACTGGATAAAAAGCTGTGGTACATTTACACAATACAATACTACATGGCTCTAAAAAATAAGAAAATCATCCCTTTGCATCAGCATGAATAGACCTGGAGAGTATTATGCTAAGTGAAATAAGCCAGAAAGAGATAAATACCATATGATCTCACTTACATGTGGAATCTAATGAACACACTAACCTGAGGAACAAAATAGAAAAATGCATGGATGCAGGATACAGATGGACATCTCTCAGGAGGAAGAGGCGACTGGATCAAAGAAGATGAAGAGATTATCCATAAAACATACACACATAACATATATATAAAGACAACAGGTAGCAGTAGCCAGAGGAAGAGGGAGAGGATTGAGGTAGGGGGAAAGGGTGAGAAATGGGAGTGGAAAGAGACTTGGCATGGGGGGGGGCATGATGCAGGATGTAGACTGTGTTATATTGAGTTATACACTTGAAACCTGTATGGTTTGGCAAACCACATATTCCCAATCTATTAAAAAATAAATTATATATATTATATACATATATATACATACACACACACATATATATAAGAGGATGTGGTATATACCTATATACAATGGAATACTACTCAGTCATAAGATGAAATACTGCCATTTGCGACAACATGGGTACAACTTGAGAATATCATGTTAAGCAAATTAAGTCAAACAGAAAAAGTTAACTCTATGATATAAAACTGAAAGCAACAAATGAACAAACAAGACAAAAACTCATAGACATGGACAACAACAGCATGGTGGTTACCAGAGGGAAGGAGGGTGAGAGTGATAAAGGGGGTCAAATATCTGGTGATGGAAGTTGACTTGTCTTTGGGTGGTGGGTACACAATGCTATATAAAGATCATGTATTATAAAATTGTATACTTGAAATCTATATAATCTTATTAACCAATCAAATGACATCTCATAAAATTTAACAAAAAGAAAAAAAGAATACAAAAAAATGATATCCTCCTTATTCTTCATTATCATTTCTGGACTATCTTTGCTCTCTTCTTCCAAAAAACTTTCATCTTTGAATATCATGTCACCAGACTATATCATCCAGTAGCCCTCAATCAACTACCAATCTTTGATCACATCCCCTAATACCCTGAAGATCTTATCTCTTGACTCTACTTTCTTTTGGTGATAATCTAGTCTAGACCAATGTTTTTCAACTGTGAGCCCATGGAATGAAATTTTGTGCTGCTCTGTGAAAGAGTTAACCACCCTGATGTTGTATGAAGATTATAAACCCAATGATTTTAGTTGAATTCACTTATGCTCAGTGTGATTTCTGCCTTAGCAGAACCCAAAATAATTCTCCTATTTTCACCAATCCCCAAGTGTAAAAAGGTTGAAAACCACTGATATAAACCATATGTAACCTGTGATGCATTTTTTTACATTCTCAATTTTAATTACCCCATTCTCAGCCTAATACCTCACACATTTTTTTATCCCATTCCATCAATTTCTTGGTCACATCAAAAAATATAACTGCAGTTTATTCACTGAGCTATTTCCTTATATAATTTAAATTTAGTAACCCATTATACTTTTTTTGTACACAACTTAAATGTCTTAGTCATTTCCCTTTCATTATATTTGTCTAACAAATATCCTATTCTGGGTAAATACAACTGCAACTAGCTGGGAAATCAAAAAACCTATCAAACCATGCTAGTATTGTTTCATTTTAAATTCATGGTTACTGATCTTAAATGAGCCTTTATTGCTGTGTATCAACCTTTCTATATTTTCCCACTTTCTGTGCTCTTAGATGAGAGATGTCTTCTTAGGCACTGCCAGACAACTCCTTTCTCACTCTCATCCCATGGCTCATGCAGACAAAACTGGAAAAATTAGAAGAGATCTTCACTAGTGTCACCACATCAAACCCACCCCTGTACCTATTTATGCATACATATGTATGATTGAGTTTCTGTGTTCTTAAACCCAATCCTTCTACTTGTATACCAAATACAGCCCCCTCAGCTTTTAACATCAGCATTTCTCCTTTCTCTCCTGCATCCCTCCCCCCATCCATAAGCAAAAACTGCTATAATTTCTCCTGTCTAAAAAGAATCCTGTATTGATTGACAGTCCCCTCTGGCTAGCAGCCTGCTTCCCTCCTCTACTTAACTGCAAAACCCTTTCCAAAGGAAGTCTGCTTCACTTCTCCAAGTCCACCTTCCATCATTGCTTGATACTACTCTAACTAGGATTTGCCACATTACTCTATAACTCTTACAAAGTCATCAATAGCTTGGTTGATTATATAATGCATTTTCAAGCCTGGGTATCTTTGAGAGTCAAAGGAAGCATGAATAAGTATAATACTGAGGCTTTTGGCATAAAGCAGAACTGAGTGAGGCAACTTGGACATATGGTTACCATACCAATAATTACAAAGTTGCTAAATCCAACTGTCTAACATCAGACTCATCTTACTTGACCTTTTTGTAACATGTACTTTACTCTCTTGGCTTCTAAGTCACCAACACCTTTATTTTCCCCCCTCTTACTGATCCTTTCTTGTCTCCTTTTCAGGCTTTTCCTTATCTACACAACCTCTAAATCAGGGGTCTCAAACTCGCGGCCCGCGGGCCACATGCGGCCCGCCGAACAATTTTGTGCGGCCCGCAGACTAATCCACAAAGTTCAAAATATTTTGGATAAAATTAAGTAAGCCTAGGGGCCTACTTGTATTTTTCATTTCTCTAGCATCCTAGCTAGATATTAGCTTAGTTAACACCAGTTGTCATGCGAACTACAGTTTCTGGTCATTTTGTGACACTGAAAAGTGTTGCGTAACAGTTGGCTTTTGTAGACCTAGTGCGGCCCACCGAACGGCTATGATCTTGCTCTGTGGCCCACATGCTGAGTTGAGTTTGAGACCCCTGCTCTAAATGAATAGACACTTTTCTAAAGAGGACATACAGATGACCAATAGACATATGAAAAGATGCTCAATTAGTGATCAGAGAAATGCAACATAAAACCACAATGAGGAATAACTTCACACCTGTCAGAATGGCTATCATCAATGAATCCACAAACAACAAGTGTTGGCAAAGATGTGAAAGAAAGGGAACTCCTCAAACACTGTCGGTGAGAATGCAGATTTGTACAGCTATTGTAGAAAGAAGTATGGAATCATCTCAAAAAGTTAAAAATGAAACTGCCTTTTCAACCATCCATCCCACTTCTGGGAATTTATCCTAAGAATCCTGAAACAGTAATTTGAAAGACTATATGCACCCCTATGTTCACTGCAGTGTTATTTACAGTAGCAAGATCTGGAAGCAGCCCAAGTGCCCATCAGTAGATGAGTGGATAAAAAAGCTTTGGTATATTTACACAATAGAATGCTACATGGCTATAAAAAGGAAGAAAATCTTACCCTTTGCAATAGCATGTATGGACCTGGTGGACATCATTATGCTAAGTGAAATAAGCCAGCCAGAGTAAGACAAGTACCATAGGTTTTCATTCATATGTGGTATCTAATGAACAGAATGAACTAATAAACAAAACGGAAATAGACTCATAGAGAGCAGACTGACAGGTGTCAGGAGGGCAGTATTGGATGAGAGAGGTGAAGGAATAGAGCAAAGACTGACACACAAAGAAAAAACTCATGGACACAGACAACAGTGTAGGGATTGCTGTGGTGAGAGACAGGTGGAGGAGGGGATGGAGGGGATAAATGGTGATGGACAAAGGCTGGACTTGGTGAGGGTGGACACACAATATGGTGTACAGAGATGTGTGTAGAACTGGACATCTGAAACCTGCATAATTGTGTTAACCAGGGTCACCCCAATAAAACTCAATTAAATAAATTGTGGAGTTTGTTAGACTCAGCCTTTAATTCCTTTTTCTCTTCTGTACTAGATTCATCCATTTGTTTATCAATTATTAACTGTACATTTCTACTCTGATTTCTTTATTGTTTCCCCTTGAGAATGTCTCCATACCCCATATATATAATATATTCTCAAGAAAATATACAAGATGATCATTGGACATTATAAATCACAGCATGTTGTTATTCCTCTGCTCAGAATCCTGTAATGGCAAATCATACACTCAGCTGTGAAAGTCCAAGTCCTATTAGTAGTCTGTAAAACTCTACACTATCACATGCTATTTCCTACTCTTTCCTTTCTTACTCATTCTGGTCCTGCCACGTTGGCTTCCTTGCTCTTCTGGAATGCTCTTCCCCCAGATTTCTGTGTAACTGTCTCCCTTACATTCTTTATGCCTTTTCATGCATCCTGTAGATAGTGAGGCTTCCTTGACTGACTTATTTTAAATTGCAACCCCTCCCTTCATCTACAGCATTTCTCTGCTCCAACATTGCTTTTTTTTATTTTAGAAAGGAGAGAGAGAGAGAGAGAGGGAGAGAGAGAGAGAGAGAGAGATGAGAGAAAGACCGAGAGAGAGAGAGAATGGGGGAGGAGCAGGAAGCATCAACTCCCATATGTGCCTTGACCAGGCTAGCCCAGGGTTTCGAACTGGTGACCTCAGCATTTCCAGGTCGACGCTTTATCCACTGCGCCACCACAGGTCAGTCCAACATTGCTTTTTATTCATTCTAGCACTCATCACTTCATAGCATGTAGCACTTATCTGACTATTTAGTATCTATTAATTCCGCCTCTCCTTCTACACATACATATACATACCCTGCTGTGTCTACTTCCATTAGATTGTAATCTCCAGTAGGGTAGGTATTGTAATCTTCTTTGTGCTCATCTCCTAGATGAGTGTGTAAAGCATGGTACATACTCAAAAGATATGCATTAAATGCATTAAATGAATATATAGATGGCTAGTCTAACTCAATATGGACTGGACTAAATATATTCATAAACACAATGACAACTACTACTGCTGCTGTACATTTTTGACATATATATGTCAAAATATATATATATCATATATATATATAATTTCATGCATAGAGTAAAAAGGAGTCTGTAAGGAAGGGCATACATAAAATTGTTAGTAAAAAGTTGTCTTTGAGTATTGAGATTATAGAAGATTGTTATTTATATTTTATTTTCCTGCACATCTCTATTTTCTAAATGTTCTACTCTAAACCTATATTATATAAAAGAATTTTTAGTTCCTCTTTTTGTTCTCCTTCTTATTCTTTGCCTTACAATCAGGTTCCTTTATAGAGACCAAGCTTGATTTAGAAAAACGGTACATTTAAAAATAACATTTCACAAAGAATAAATAGTTCTAATCCTGGCTTTTAATTTATATGAGGTTCACTTACTATATTAATTCTACACACCTGTTGTGAGTATGTAAGAGAAAAATGTAGATGAGAAAAATCTCTCCACAGATTTTTTTTGCTCAACAAGGCATTCCTAGCTTACATAAGGCAAGAAAAACTGAATCATATTTTCCCTGGTTTCAGCACTGAAATGAAATCATTAAAGAGTGAAAAAACTGAAAAACATCAAACAAAAGCCTCCAGTCTCCCAAATTTCCAATAATGCCATATTCATTATTTAAAAAATTAACTAATCTATTCTAAAATGCATAACAATTTTTAAAAATAAAGCAAATTTTAAATCTCAGATATTAAAATATACTGAAGCCATTTAAAAACAGGCATTTAGACTCAAGTTTGGCTTATAATAAGAGTTTGCAAGAATTGAAGCTAATTGAATTTGGAAATGTCAGGCACAATTTATGAGCAAAACCAAATGCTATGAGCTTTTCAAGCTCAAATCTGGTTTAAGCTTGAATGAACTCAATTTACAAATTCAGACATTTTCTTGCTGAATAAAATGTATATGGGGAATATGTTTTTATCAGCAACTGATTAGGAGATTATAACTGTACGTTTTGTTCTATTTTTTCAGAATTATAGAAATATTTTATAACCCTGAAGTAAAGATTTGAAGATGAGGTATAAAAAAAGAGCAACCAGGATGGTCTATTTATCTTCTATTAGTCAGAATACTTGTCTGAGAATGTAAAGAGAAGGATAAAACACTTTGCTACATTTTTCTTGAGAATTATATCAGGCTTGGATTACCAGGATGAGTAACAAGCAACCCATTTTGATACCTCTCCAAGATGGAACGAGAACATGTCACTATCAGGAATCAAAATGGTATAAGCACATTTTAAAGGGGTCTTATTTCTGTTTTCAAGAGATTTATCATCCTATAACAGGAAGCTAGGACTCTGGACATATGGCTTCAAAGATCAATGCTTAGTAATAGTGAAAAACACAAAGGATAAGAAAGATGACAGAATTAGCAGAAACCTATATAGACTGACAATATAAAACAAGATGAGTGGATAATGGATCTGAAGTCTTGGATGCCAACATAAAGAATATAAAAGGATAAAAGCGATGAGTTAGGAGGTCAGAGATGACATGCTCTTCTGATGAGAGTGCACAAAGAAAATGCACTGCATCAGGGCATCTAGTAGCCCCGCTGCTATGACCTCTGTGCACACTGGTTCACCTAATTATGAAGGCCCTGCTGCCTGGGCGCTGGAGGAGCAGGAAGATTAGAATGCCAGTCCCACCCTGGCTGGACAGTTCGGTTGGTTAGAGCATTGTCATCAAGTGCAGAGCTTGCCTGTTCGGTCCCTGGTCAGGGCACATACAGGAACAGATCCTAATGTTCCTTTCTCTCTCTCTCCCCCGTGCCTCCATCTGTCTAAAAACCAATCAATCTGTAAGTACAATTTTTTTAAAAAAGAAGGCCAGTCCTTTATTAAAAGGCTGATGAATGACACAGAGTCCCTGCAAGGACAAGAAGGGATGAAAATGCCATGAGAAAGGGCTTACTTTATATTCTTTCCAGGAGACTTAATGGGTTTAGTTCACCAGGTCCTATTTGTTCACCTTTCTACAAAGATGCTTTGTCCTGCTTATTAATGATTTGAAGTATATCTTCTAATATATGCCCCCCTCTCCTCATACTCAGGCTTTTGGCACAATTGAAAAGATAGCTTAGTACCTCTCTATGAACTCTTCTCTAATGTCCCATCAATAGTCTCAGTCCCCAGACCCATGCCAGTGGCAGTGTCTTCTTACAACACTGAGCTCTGTCTGGAGCTCTTCCCCACCTCTTCTGGGCCAATGTTTTGCTAAAGCTTATGTTGTGTAACACCCACAAGGAGCCAGGAAGCTATTTTTTTTTTTTTTTGTATTTTTCTGAAGCTGGAAATGGGGAGAGACAGACTCCCGCATGCGCCAGGCCGGGATCCACCCGGCACGCCCACCAGGGACATGCTCTGCCCACCAGGGGGCGATGCTCTGCCCCTCCGGGGTGTCGCTCTGCCGTGACCAGAGCCACTCTAGCGCCTGGGGCAGAGGCCAAGGAGCCATCCCCAGCGCCCGGGCAATCTTTGCTCCAATGGAGCCTCGGCTGTGGGAGGGGAAGAGAGTGACAGAGAGGAAAGAGGGGGGGGGGATGGAGAAGCAAATGGGTGCTTCTCCTATGTGCCCTGGCCAGGAATCGAACCCGGGTCCCCTGCACGCCAGGCCCAGGGCAAGGCAGCTATTTTAATTCTGCCATGTATGTGGGAATCAATAGATACCTTGAGACAAGTGAAACTGAAAAATATCCAATATCCATAGAACACAGTCAAAGAAGTTCTAATACAATACTCATAGTTATACAGGCCTACCGCTGAAGCAAGAAAAATCTCAAATAAAAGAACAATCCAACTTACATGTAAAAAATCTCAAATAAACAATCCAACCTTACACGTAAAAGAACAAACCCCAAGATGAATAGAAGGAAAGAAATAATAAAGATCAGAGCAGAAATAACTGAAATGCAGTCTAAACAGCAATGGAAAAAAATCAATGAAATCAAGAGCTGGTTCCTTGAAAAGATAAAATTGTTAAGCCATTAGCCAGACTCATCAAGATGAAAGAGAGAGAGCTCAAATTAAAAAAATCTAAAATAAAAGAGAAGTGACAACTGACAGTACAGATGATATACAAAGGATTATAAAAATATACTACAGAAATGTATATGCCAACAAATTTGATAGCCTGGAAGAAGCAGATGAATTGCTAGAAACATATAATCTTCCAAGACTGAATCAGTGAGAAATATAAAATCTGAACCAACTGATAACTGTAGAATTAAATAAGTGGTCAAAACCTAGCAATAAACAAAATTCCTGGTCTAGATTCACAGGTAAATTTTACCAAACCTTCAAAGAAGAATTAATAATTATCCTTCTCAAATTATTTCAAAAATTAAAGATGAGAAAGCTACCAAACTCATTTTATGAGACCAGCGTTACCCTGTTACCAAAACTAGACAAACACTTCAATAAAAAAAAATGATATGCCAACATCCCTGATGAGCATGAATACAGAAATACAGAAATCCTCAACAAAATATTGGCAAGCCATATTTAGCAATACATTAAAAAGATTATATACCATGGTGTAATGGAATTTATTCCTGGGATATAGGGTTGCTTCAATATCTACAAATTAATGAATAGGACATACCACATTAAAAATGAGGATAAAACTGATAAGATCATATTAATAGATGTAGAAAAATCATCTGACAAATCCAACATCCATTTATGGAAAAAAAAAAACAACAACACTGAGCAAAGTGGAAATAACGCAAACATATCTCAATACAATAAAGGTCATATATGATAGACCCACAGCTAACATCGTACTCAATTAAGCTCTCAGCTTTTCCTTTATGATCAGGAATGTCCACTTTCATCATTTTTATTCAACATAGTATTAGAAACCCTAGCTGTAGCACACAGACAAGAACAATAAATAAAAGATATTCAATTTGGTGAGAAAAAAGTAAAGTAGCCAAGATTTCCTGGTGATACCATATACAATAGAGAACCATAAAGATGCCACCCAAAACACTGCTAGAACTAATAAACTAATTTAATAATGTAGCAGCATACAAGATTAATATTCATAAATCAGTAGCATTTTTATACAACAAAAAAAAAACTATCAGAGAAAATTTTTAAATCCCATTTATAATTGCATTTAAAAATACTTAAGCCTGACCAGGAGGTGGCGCAGTGGATAGAGCATCGGACTGGGATGCGGAAGGACCCAGGTTCGAGACCCAGAGGTCGCCAGCTTGAGTGCAGACTCATCCGGTTTGAGCAAAGCTCACCAGCTTGGACCCAAGGTCGCTGGCTCAAGCAAGGGGTTACTCAGTCTGCTGAAGGCCCGCGGTCAAGGCACATATGAGAAAGCAATCAATGAACAACTAAGGTGTTGCAATGCGCAATGAAAAACTAATGATTGATGCTTCTCATCTCTCTCCGTTCCTGTCTGTATGTCCCTGTCTATCCCTCAATCTGACTCACTCACTGTCTCTGTAAATAAATAAATAAATAAATTAATTAATTAATTAAAAAAAAAAACCTTAAGAATAAAAATTTTACTAAGTAGGTAAATGACCTCAGAAAATCATAAGACACTGAAGAGAGAAATTAAAGAAGACACAAATAAGTGGAAGGATATACCGTGCTTATGAGAAGAATTAACAATGTTAGGAAAATGTCTATACTATCTAAATCAATCTACATATTCAATACTATTCCTATAAAAATACAAAAAGCAATTTCACAAAACTAGAACAATTAATGCCAAAATTTATATGGAACCACAAAAAACACCAAATAATTTGAAGTATCACACTTTCTGATATTAAACTATGCTTACTACAAGGTGATAGTAATCAAAATAGCATAGTTCTTCAATAAAACACAGAGATCAAATCAATGGAACAGAATAGAGAGCCCAGAAATAAGCCCATGCCTATATAGTCAATTATTCTATAATAAAGGAGGCAAAACCATACAATGGGGTAAAGACAGTCTCTTCAATAAATGATGTGAGGATAACTGAAAAGATTCATGCAGATAAAAAGAAACTAGACCACATTTTTACACCATATATAAGAATAAACTCAAAAATGGATTAAAGACCTAATTGTAAGACCTGAACCATAAAACATAGAAGAAAATATAATCAGTAAACTCTTTCACATCATTCTTAGTAATACATTTTGTGTGTGAATATGACACCTTGGCAAGGGAAACAAAGAAAAAATAAACAAATGAAACTATGTCAAACTAACATGTTTTTATGCATCAAAGGGAACCATCAGTAAAATGGAAGACGACCTATTGAAAGGGGAAGATATCCCCTAATGATATACCTAATAAGGGATTACGATGCAAAATATATAAGAAACTCATATAAATTAATACCAAAAATAATCCAGTTAAAAACAGGCAGAGGACCTGAATAGACATTTTCCCTAAAAGTTATATAGATGGCTAACAGACATATAAGAAAAAATTCTCAACATCACTAATCATTAGGGAAATGCAAATTAAGACCACAAGGAGATATAACTTCCCCCCAGTCTGAATGGCTATTGTCATTAAATTAAAAAACAAGTGTTGGCAAGGATGTGGAGTAAAAGGTACGTTAGTAAAGTGTTGGAATTATGAATGGGTACAGTCATATGAAAAATAGAATGGAGATTCCTCAAAAAATAAAAAGTGAAACTACCATATCATCCAGCAATTCCACTTCTGGGTATTATGCAACTTTATGTTCATTGCAGCATTATTTGCAATAGTCAAGATATAGTAGCAACCTAGGTATCCATTGATAGAAGAATGAATAAAGATGTGATGCACACACACACATTCACACACATACATCTGGTGGAATATTACTCAGCAATAAAAAAGAAGGAAATCTTGCCATTTGCAACAACACAGATGGACCTAGAGGGTATTATCCTAAGTGAAATAAGTCAGAGAGAGAAAAATATTGTATGGTTTCACTTATATGTGAAATCTAAAGGAACAAAAATGAACCAACAAAATAGACTCTGAGAAATAGAGATCAAATGTGGTTGTTGGAGGGAAGAGGAGTAAGGGGATAGTTGAAAAAGATGAAGGTCAGTACAGTCAATTGACATTATGATCAATTTACATTGTAACAGATGTTCACTAG
Source organism: Saccopteryx leptura (assembly GCF_036850995.1). NCBI lineage: Eukaryota > Metazoa > Chordata > Mammalia > Chiroptera > Emballonuridae > Saccopteryx > Saccopteryx leptura. Next base: position 175,764,965 of record NC_089506.1, on the reverse strand, counting down.
ATTTAGTGTGGTAATCCTTGTAAGGTATATATGCCAAATCACTATGTTGTACACTTGAAATTAATATTGCAGTGTATATCAATTATACTTAAAATATATATATAAAAAAATAAAACCATCTGATTAAAAAATGGGCACAGGACCTGAACAGACATTTCCCCAAGAGGTTATATAGATGGCTAACAGATATATAAGAAAAAATTCTCAATATCACTAATTATTGGCCAATAGATATATTAAAGGATAATCAACATCACCAATTATAAGGGAATTGTGAATAGCAATTTAAATTGTTGCAGCCATTATGGAAAACAGTATGGAGGTTTCTGAAAACATTAAGACTATATAACCCAGGAATCCCTTTTCTGGGTATCTACCCCAGTATTTGAAAAACACTTATTTATAAAGATATATGTACCCTTATATTCATTGCAGTATTATCCAAAATAGCCAAGATATTGAAACTACCTAAGTGTTCTTCTACAACTGATTGGATAAATGAGAATTGGTTTCCAGTTTTGGCAATTACTAATGCTGTTATGACTTTTAATTTATATGCCGTTTGATGAAATTATGGATACATTTTTTTGTTGGGTATATACCAAGAGTGAAAATGCTGTATCATATGATCTGTATTGAGTTCAGTATGCCACGCTTTTACAAATATGTAGCATATGCACATTTTTCTGAGTATTACAAGCCATTTTAGAAAGGAAAAGAACATAGATTTTATATAGCATCCTGTTCATATAATTTGAGAACCATAGCTCCATGGGGAATTTCCTCAAGAATAGGATAGCTTCTGTCATTGGTTAAACTGCCCCTGTCCTCAGAAAGTAAACTGACCTTTTATTTTTAGCAATAACTATATAGTAAATTTAGTATGTATTTCCCTCTGTGAAAGATTAACAAATGTTCCTGGTATATAATGCAGTGCCTAGTAAACACTATGAATATTCAATAAAAATGTGTTCATCAACCAAAAAGATATACTAATGGAAAATTAACATATGAAAAGATATCAACATCATATATAATTAGGAAAATCCAAATTAAAACAACAATGAGATACAACTACATATCTAGTGTAATGGCTAAAATTCAAAAACAACACCAAATGCTGATGAGGATCTAGAGCAAGTGGAACACTTATCCACTGTTGAAGGGGAATGCAAAATGATACAGCTACTTTGGAAGACTGTTTGGCAGTTTCTTACAAACTAAATGTACTCTTATCAATCTAGCAATTAAGCTTCTTGTTATTTGCCTAAAGTAGTTGAAAACTTATGTTCACACAAAAATATGCACATGAATGTTTATAGCTGCTTTATTCACAATTGCTAAAACTTGGAAGCAACAGAAATGTCCTTCAATAGGTGAGTGTATAAACAAACTGTTGTTAACTAGACAATAGAATTTTACATAGCAAGAAAAAGAAATGAGCAGGCCACAGAAGACATTGAGGGACTTTAAAAGCACATTGCTAAATCAAAGAAGGCAATTTGGAATATTTCTCATATTTTAGAAAAAGAGTATTTAAAATATCTTTTAGGATATCAGAAAGTCCACCCTGTTCAACATTATCCACCTGATCTATAATATTAGATCATAGTATAGATTTAAATAAAAAAAGATTTAATATAGAGAGAAAAAATCTTCATAATAGACCTAGTTCTTAAATATACCTGGTTTTATATTTTTTCCTGCTTACATTATGAAAGAACTAAGAATATCAATACCATCCCATTGATCTATGTGTCAAAAAAACAAATGGTCTTTTAGTCAGCCATGTAATCTCAGAAAATGAGTACTCATTAGTAAAATCAAATACAGTAGTTACCTCTTATCTGTGGTTTTACCTTCTGTAGTTTTAGTTACTCAGTCTGAAAATATTAAATGGAAATTTTAGAAATAAACAATTTATATTATTTTAAATTATATGCTATTCTGAGTATAATATAAAATGAAATTTTAATAGAAAAAATTAAACTGCTTGGTGTTCTGTTAGAACCAAAACTGGTGGGCTTGTTGATTGATTACGCTTTTCAATTGTTTGTGTTGGAGAAGAGAACATAGTATAGGGGCAAGAGAGTGGTCTTTGAAACATAGGCTCAAACCTTTGTTTCTCCATATATTAGGTGAATGACTTTGGTAAAGTTACTTAGTCTCTACATGTTATAAATTTCTCATCAGTAAAATGGGGTAATAAATGTTATTTTAAAGGATTTTATGAGAAGAATATGTAAAGGATATGTCGTTCATGGAACATATTGAATTTATAAACAATGCTACTTTCTTCTTGTGGTCCTCCTCCCTCCCCATCCTCCTAGTTATATTGACAGTGTATTTATGTATAAAAAGTTTTAAAATAATTTTTAAAATATTTTTAAAACTATTTTCTGTTTCTAGTCATCTGAAAACCATTACACGTCGCTGGAACAAATCTGAGTAGTAAAAGGGAGAATGAATGTGTATGTCTATCAAGCCACAGTTATTTGATTTGTTTCCTGATAAAGGTTTATATACTAAAAAAATTTTAAACTCTTCCTTTTAAAACAGCTAAATATCTTTCATCAATCACCATGTCCAGGGCAGAGTACATTTTCTTCCTTGTTTTATAGCCTCAATAGCAGCATAGTACCTGGCACAAGGTTGACATCTAGTACATTTTGCATGAAAATATGTTGAAAGGGATTAGAAGTTCACCCATAGAGAATCTTCAAACTTCCAAACTCCCCTTACAACATAAAAATGAGTTCTATTTAATTCAGTAAATAGGATAGATGCCAGTAGGTCTATATTTCTAAGAACTGAGTTACTGGTAGTAACTGATTTCAATAAGTAACGCATTGTTAAGAACAAAGTTTGTATATTAACCTTGTCTAACACTTTAATTGTTAGAATATGAAAGTCTCTCTAGGACTTGCAGAAACTCATTAATTTATTCTAGCTTTCAGAATTGGGTTAGCTCTGTACATGCAGCACCTATATTTTTGGCACCTAAAACTTCCATTTCATAGATCTAATTATACTTAATTGGATTCATAGAAAATAATTTAATTCTTATTTGTCTTCAATATGTAAACTGAATTCCTATTCATTATACATATTATTTTCTAAATTTTAGCTAATGATACTATGGTAATGCATATTGTTATAGTTACAAAACTGATACTTTAAAAAATAATACTGATATAGTTTATACAGTATCATTATGTTTTCTATAAGTATTTTAGAGTATACATTATAGAAGCTTTTATAGATGAGTAAAAAGAAAATATTTTAAATGGAGCAAAGGGATTCATTCAAATCTTATTTGTAAATTATATTTTAATGAATTCTTACAAAATAAATTTCTATGGACTATCAGCTTTGGATATTAAGTCAGGTGAATTCTGGCCGTTACGTTTTTTAAAATTCTAGTCAAATAAAAATTAAAATAAATGGTATGTTTGTTTTGAAAATAAGTTTTTATTACTGTACTCTCTCAAAAATAGTTATTATTTTAAGAGAAAAATGCAGAAATAAATTTTTAAGAAAATTGACAGTTAATTGAGTTACAAATGAATATACAAAAAGTATAATATATAATCTAGAGCTACTAACCATAGAAGGCAGATCACAAAATGTTTTACTACATTAAGGGATATATTATTAGCTAGATGTTAAGTGAAGACTTGTTTTTATAAGATTTGAAAATAAAGCTGAACAAGAAAAGATGGGTAACATTTAAAAGAATACATATTTCAATAGAAATGACACAATTAAGCCAGTGTGAGCATTATTTTTTTTTATTTATTCATTTTAGAGGAGAGAGAGAGAGAGAGAGAGAGAGAGAGAGAGAGAGAGAGAAAGGGGGGAGGAGCAGGAAGCATTAACTCCCATATGTGCCTTGACCAAGCAGGCCCAGGGTTTGGAACCGGCGACCTCAGCATTCCAGGTTGACGCTTTATCCACTGCGCCACCACAGGTCAGGCATGTGAGCATTATTTTAAGTGGGCAACATGGCAGGTAATGTCCTGACTAGTCGTAGAGAATTGGAGATTCAAAAGAGAATGGTAGGGAATAGAATTGGCAAGTTATGTAGTCTTCATTGGCTCCTTGGCTGTATAGTCTAACACTGTTCCTTAACATTGTATTGAAAATGTTAAGAAAAATGCAATATCATAAACATATGAAAAATAATGTTGATAATATACATTAATTCCTCACTGAATTAATAGTTGACATTGTGGAAAACTACTAATAAACAGTGAAAATTATCTCTTCTAAGAGTTTGACATTCAACAGCAAACAGCCATAAAATATGCCATTATTCTATAATCACTAGTTATTCTTTATTTACATAATTTTGTAGTGATGGACCATGGCAATTCCTTAGATGAATGAGAATTAGTGGGGTTCTACCTATTGGAGGCTCTTGAGAGGAGGTGAGTTTTGAAAAGGGAGTTGAAAAAAATCTTTCCATTTATCCTTTTTTTATCTAGGGTGGGTGGACAGGAAACAGGTCAGGATTCACTTTTAGCCCTGTCCCTTAATTACAGGAATAGCTTAGTGTGTTCTCACTCCTTGGATGACTGAGCATTCAATACTACATCAAGTCTGTGTAACATACTTATATAGAGCTGGGAAGATCAACGGTGTCTTCTAAAGAAAGCTCCTCTCAAAAAACTAACAGCTACAAATGAATATACCGAAAACTTTATCCTTTCATCTAGAAATACTAATGAAGGACGCAGCTGGCAACTACCCATGAGACTGGCTACAAGAGTGGTTTCAACTCCTTTTGGACTAAATGCAAATACGGAGAAATGTGAAGCTTCTGTTTGTCAACAAGTAAACAGCAGAAATATAACTTTGTTGATCTTGAAAATAACTAATCTAAGCTTAGTACATTTTGGTAAATTTGGTAATTTGGGTAAATTTAACCTGTGTCATAAAAAGAAAACACTGAAACAGATTTGTTACTGAAGAAGTAGGAAAAGTTATGGATCAAACATAAAATGCAGTGATAATATCTTTATATAAAAATCTGACAACACTTTCCTTTCCCTTTTTCTTCTGTGAAGGCTGGAGATTGTTCAATAATGGACAAGCATCAATAGTAGAATTTAATGAGCCACTCTAAAGAGACGTGATCTAACCTGCATTGCAAATTTCAGTCTTATTAAAAGAACAAGACTACGCATTCATCAAACTTCTGGTCCTCTGAAATCAAAGCTTGATGCAATAAAGGTGCTGCAGTTTCCTAACCATAACCTTTATTTATACCCTCCTTAGAACAAATTTTCTGATTCAATAATCATTACCACATATTTACTGATACCTTATTAAAAAAATACAGCTAGTGCTCGACTTATGACCACGATTGGTTCTGACAGACCGGCCGTAACACAATTTGGTCATAAGTTGAGTAGGCTATATGTACAGTACTGTGAAATGATGTTATAAAAATCTTTAAATCATATTTTATCATAATTTTCTTTCATTATTGTTATATATCATAATCTTCTTTGTTCATTTTATGCCATTTGTATCATCTCTACACCATTTTGTTTCTTATTTTTACATTCATCAGGTTTAAGTAAAACACTGCATTACCAGTACAACTGGTTTAATATTTGCAAAGACAATTGCCTCTTGGTAGACATCTTGGGAGGGATTTGATGAAAAATATCCAAGACACAAAACACAAATTGCTGTACCGAGTCTGGGATAACAGTTAAAATGATGCATGCGGAGATGGTAGTGCTGCTGGAAGCTGGTCCGCACTGTCGTATGCCCAGCTGGGCAATGCTTGCGCTGCCAGACGCGGAGCCGTCATGGCTAGCGATTGTGGTCGTAAAGTCGAATGGTCGTAAATTGCATAGGTCATAAGTCGATCAATATTTGTAATGCAGTATCATTTCTGTCTCAGCAAACCATTGATGAAATATTTAGGCATTGAAGATAAATTTTAAAAGGTTCATTTGGCTAGAAATAAGCTCATTATTATTTGTTATCTTTGCCTTCTGCCTGTCGATGGTCACGGCCTACCGGCAACTTTTCTTTTGCCCCCTGCATTTACAGAAAACTCCTGTGTGATAAGTCAGAATCTAATAAATAGATTCATTAACTTTTAAAGGGTTTTCCCCCAATTCATCTGAATCACTCCATATACATGTTCTTAAAGACATTTAACATGGCATTTTTGTGATGTTGAATGTTGTACCTTGAAGCAGGCTGAATGAAGATAAAGACTGAAAAACTAAAACTGTGATTCACAAACTATTTTGGGAAAATAAAGGTCCACGGATATATTTTAAAGGTGATAAATTGAGATAAATCAATTCTGTTTAATTGTCACTTAATTCAGAATATCAAAAATGGTCTTTAAAATGCAATTAATTGTAGAGCTAGATTCTGTAATGAGCCAAAGTGATATTCATGAGAACTGTGCTATGTTATTTGCACTCCATCTGCATAATAACCAGTACTGGCACCTCTTAACTTCTCTCAACAGCTATGGCTTAGTGAGGCAGTTATCCACTTCTAACTCCAAATGTTCCATTTTTGTTGTTGTTGTTTTGTTTTGGTCCCATTCAATATCTGTCGTGTCTGCCAGAAATGCTAACAAGTATATATAAATACTGCTACCAAAGTGACTTTAGCTGGGCTTCTTCCCATTATCTGGGGATTTGATCTGCCTTCCAGCAGCATTTTGGGAAAGTGCATTAGTTCCCTAGGACTGCCATGACAAAGTACCACCGACTGAGTGGCTTTAAACAACAGATATTTGTTCTCTCATAGTTCTGGAGTCTATAAATCTAAAATTAAGGTTTTAGCAAGGCCATGCTCTCTCTGAAGCCTCCAGGGTAGAATCTGCTTCATGTTTTTCTTTCCTTTCTGGTGTTTCTGGCATCCCTTGGCTTATGGATGTCTCCATCAATGCATGAGGGGAGACTCAACTAGGGGTGGAAGCACACAATGCAAAATATAAATGATGCATTATAGGATTGTGTACCTAAAATCTGTATGATTTTATTAACAAATGTAACCCCTATAAGTTCGATAATTTTTTTTAAATAATGCATGGCATTGTGTCTCCTCCCATTTCTTATCTCTGTGCATGTCTATCTCTATGTTTCTACTCTTCTTATAAGGACACTAGTCACAGTAGATTAAGGGCCACCCTACTCCAGTTTGACCTTATCTGACTTAATCATATCTGTAATGACCTTATTTACAAATAGGTTGCATTTGAGGTACTAGGGTTAGGACTTCCACATACAGTTTTGGGACAGAATTCAACTTAGAACAGAGAGCAAGTCTTCTGATGGACAAAGTGCACAAAGTTCTTACCTATTCGTGAAGCATTTAGTATCTGATTATTTAATATTGCTATTCTAATATTTTTATATATTTGTTTATTTTCTATTTTATTTTATGGAGGATTGGTTGGCAGCATAAACAAAAACATATAAAATTTTAATTAAGGAGAAATATAAATAGAACTAGAAAATGCAAAATATAAGTGAAAATAAGATAAGCAAAAAGGAAGTAAGACAGATGAGAGTTACAAAATATACAATACAAAAATAATTTAATAAAGTGGTTTTACTAAATTGCTTAGTACCATGTTTGATAAAAGGTAGGTACGCATAAGTGATAGCACTTACTCATACATTACTTTAAAAAATATGCAACAATTGTATTATAATAGTATTCAAATTTGTTTTGAACTCCTCAGAAGCCAAAGCAAAAAGGGTTATATGATTGAATAAGTAATTACCACATTCCAGTAAGGGAAAGCCCATTGGTTCCCTAGAGAAAGTCAAATTTTTGTATTTTTAATTTCCCAGATTTATTTTTTATGTAAGACTTTATATGATTCAGAATTATATAATATATATATTCTTAAGAAAAATGATATTGGATTTTAAACTTGTGTCTTACAACATTCACTGAGGAAATTATAGTATAAAAAATTTAAATCATTGAAGAACTAAGATAACAGAGTATATGGTGTTTTGTAGAATATATAGTTTTAATCTTCCACAATACCACTTCCTGTACTCAATTTTTTGACAGGGACTAAATAGCAGAGTATGAGTTTGAGGTGAGGTGAGAGTTTACGTATCATGTTGTTCCAATAATATGACTCTTCAATTTATGTCATTTATTTCCCTCAAATAATAGTTAATGGACTACTGCATTTTAACTCCTCTCAGTGTCCAGGCATTGACAATAAATAAGAAAACAGGTTAAAAATTTCTATCTAATAAAAGAAGGTGGAGAACAAAGAATTATAGAAGCAAGTGTACTTGTGCATAAAGGTAGATAGCTGACTACCCTTGACTAATGTTACCATCAGAATCATCCAGAAGATAGAGTATGTTTCTTATAAATATACCAACTGAAATATTATAGCTTATAGGGAAGAAGGCAGGGAGGGAGGGAGATGAGGAGAAGGAAGAAAGAAGAGAGAAAGAGAGCAGTCTAGTAGTGTCAGATAGGGCCTCAGAATGGGGATGTATGTAGAGCTCCCTACGAAAGACAGCATTGGGGTTCATCAGATACATCCTGGGTATCTAATTCTATCCCCAGTTTTACAGGCTTCATAAGTATAGTTCCCTACATGTGGTTTCTCTAAACTCTGGAACTTGCTATTCACCATTCTAGGAGACATGCAGGCTGTTACTACTGTCCTTGTGGCACTGGCATTATCATGGCATCTTAGTTGTTGCCATGAAAGTAAAAACTTTTCAGAAAACATAGTACTGGCATAAAAACAAACAGAGCAATGGAACAGAATAGAGATCCCAGTAATAAACCCACACCTACATGGTCAATTAATCTATGACAAAGGAGGTGAGGATATATGATTGGATAATGACATTTTTTTTTTAATAAATGGTATTAAGAAAACTGGAAAGTCACATGCAAAAACATAAAACTAGACCACTTTCTTATACTCTATACAAAAATAAACTCAAATAGATTTAAATGGAAGACCTGAAGCTATAAAACTCCTGGAAGAAAACATAGGCAGTAAAACTCTTTGACTTGATTCTTAGTAATATTTTTTTGGATATGTTTGCTCAGGCAAAGGAAACAAAATAAAAAATAAAAAAATGTTTGCATAGCAAAGAAAATGATCCACAAAAAGGAAATACAGTCTACTGAATGCAAGAAGAAATTCACCAATAATACATCTAATAATGAGTTAATATTGAAAAAATATAAAGAACTTATACAAGTTAACACAAAAAAATCAACTAATCCACTTAAAAATCGGGCAGAGGGCATGAATAAACATCTCTCCAAAGAGGAAATAAAAATGGCCAATAAACATGAAAAGATGCTGAATATCACAAATCACCAGGGAAATGCAAATTAAACCACAATGGGATATCACCTCACCCCTGTCAGAATGGTTATCATCAATAAATCAACAAACAACAAGTATTGGTGATAATGTGGAAAAAAGGGAGCCCTCGTGCACTACTGGGGATAGCAAATTGATGCAGTCACTGTGCAAAACATAATGGATGTCTTCAAAAAATGAAAAATAGAACTACCTTATGATCCAGGAATTTCACTTCTAAATTTATCTGAAGAAATTCAAAACATTAATTTGAAAAGATAAATGTTCACTGCAGCATTATTTACAATAACCAAAATATGGGAGCAACCTATGTGTCCATAAATAGATAAATGGATAAGAAAGATGCAGTACACATATACAATGGAATATTAGTCATAAAAGAATGAAATCTTGCCATTTGCAACAACATGCATGAACCTAGATGATATTATGTTAAATGAAATAATTCAAACAGGGAAAGACAAATACTATATGATTTCACTTATATGTGGAATCTGAAAAAGAAAATTAAAAGAAACAGAAACAAAACTCATAGATGCAGAGAACAAATTGATGGTTGCTTAATGGGAGGGTGATAAGGGGATGGTTAAAAAGGATGAAAGGGATTAAGAAGTATTGTCTGTTATAAAAATAGTCACAGGGATATAAAGTACAGCATTGGAAATATAGTTGATAATATTATAATAACTATGTATGGTGTTTCGTGGATACTAGACTTATTGGGATGGTTACTTTGTGAGTTATATAAATATCTAACAACTAGGTTGTACATGTGAAACTAATGTAAGAATGTATATCAACTGTAATTGCAAAACAGATTTTAAAAAAACTTTCCAGAAAACATGAGTTATAGTTATAGGAAAATATCACATTAAAAACTAGAAGGAAGAAACTTTCCTCTACTCATCAGGTTCTTTTGGATGGTTTCATAATTAAATAGCCATGAGACAGATTAAGAGGAAAAAATAACCAAATTTAATATATATATGTGTATGGAAACTTGCACACATCATTCTGAGATCTCGCATGCAGGAGAGGTTCAGGGATGGAAAGGGAATGTGGGTTTACAAGCTGTTCTGAGGTGCCTTGAGGACTTCAAAGGGTCCTTGCAGAATGGCAGAGAGATGTGATGTTTAGTAAATAGAAGTTTGTCCTGCCCTAAAGCTAGCTCAAAGGAGGTTATTTCTGGTAACCTCCTATCATGAGCAAGACCCATGATTCAAGTTCTTCTAGGTAGTTAAGGGAGGGCAAAAGTTCCTCTTGAGTATGCAGCTGAAGTTGCCTTTAGTCCAAAACAATCATAGAGGCACATTGGGGGTGACATGTTTATAACCTGGATAAAACCAAACTGCCTCCTATGATTTTTCTGGCTCCCCTCTTGATACATATTGTCTTCCAGAAGCCCATGCTCCCAGCATGAGACCCGTGCCCAATCTAGAGGAAGGCTATTCCTCTAGCCTTCATCCTTTCTCCTGTGATCAGCAGCCCAATCAGGCTACTGTGTTATATTCCAAAGCTCTTTTAAAATCACAAAACATTTTTTTTCATTTCATTAAAAATCAAAAATACTAATTTTATTTTACTCATAATATGACAAAATTAAATTTTAAAAATGACTATTCCATTGCTCTTAGGTAGTTTTAAAGATATTAAGGAAGATGAGAAGAAATTGTACTTGATTACACCCAAGTTGAACTCATCAGCATAAAAGGCTTCTAACTAAATCAGATTACTCCCAGCCATATATACATATTTATTTGGGACTAGAAAATAAATATTATCTTAAGGAATTTTGAGATCTGTGCATATATGTATCATGCATATATGTGTGTGTGAATATCCTAGCAAGGGTTTTAAAAGTTTAAATAAATGACAATGACAGTGTTGAACTATACTTGAGCCCTATACTCCCAGAAAAAAGCAACAGCTGAGAAATTCCTGTATCTTTTTACTCTGAAATCCTCCCTACCCTCTTTTGTTCTGAGAAACTCCTACCCAAAAGGGATCTCTTTGCCCTTGTATATGTATTCAGAGATAACACACTAGCCTGATTGGTCTGCTAATCACACTCACAGCCTCTTTCTCATGACTTCCTTCTTTTATAAAAGCCAGTTGTTCTCCCTTTTCTTTGAGTTGTTCCTCATTAATAAATGTTTTCCATATTGCAATAGCCTACATAAAACCATCCCTATTATTACCTCACAAAGTATATCTTTAACAGCAACTATCATTAATTTTTTTATTTTTACAAAGTCAACAAATTTTGAGGGGCATATAATTTAATCATGACATAGAATTAAACAGCTTTTAATTAACCAATCCTCTAGGAATATTACAGTATTTCATACAGATTTGAAAGAGAGCAGATTTTGACATCCAAAAATATGCCTCTTTGGGATACTAGTTATTTTAAGTTGGTTATTTTTAAGAAACAGCAGACATGGAAGAGGCTCTGAAAACCAAATAGAAGTTACTCTTTTTAAAGGACATTTACATTTGTAAGGGAAATCTGTATTTGTAAGGGTATTTCCCTAACTGTACCAGGCCTGCCTTTGCTGTCAGTGGAAAAGGGTTTGTCTTAAGTCTATATAACAATCTCAATTTTGTTTACAGTGTTTTTCCTAGAAACCTCCTATAACTGACTCTCCATCCCCAACATCTTTTGTCTTTAGCTGAAAATAGTATTTAAGGTGATGGCTTCACTATTTTATTGAGTTACTCTGTGTTCCTGGGTCTCTTCCACATATATAAGAGGTATACACAATATTAAACACTGTTTCTTCCTCCTAATCTTTTCATGCAATTTAATTTTTAGACCAACCAGAAGAACCCCGAAGGGGACAGGAAATTTTTTATCTCCAACAACTTAAAAAAGAGTACAAGCTATGTAAAAAAAAAAAAATTACTGGCAAAGTTAGAGCAATAGACATATCTTTTAGTGTTACAGAAAATGTACACAAATGAGAATATATTTGCTCTTTGAAATTTTTTTACATCTGCTTTTATAAGAAATACATTTTGACTGATGGTAAAATTTTCTTTACTATATATTTAATCAACCAATGTGAAAGTCCTTCATAAATATGATCTTAGCTTTTTAAGATGAAATTTTTGACCTGGGGAGTTCTTTTAACCTACCAGGCAGTTAATCTTCTTTACCTAGCCTGTATCTGTGCATAAATATTTTGTTAGACTATAATGAAGGTAAAGGTAAAGAACCAGAGAGTTGTAATCCTCTACAGAAATTGTAGCATTTGTTTCTATTCAAAAGAAGAGGGGTTTGGTATTTGTTTGTTTTTTTTCCCATGCATTTTTAAAGGACTCTATCCAATTTTATTACTGGAATAATCTGAAAACTATCATTTACACACATAGATAATTTATCCTGAGTAAAACTATCAATTTTTGAAAGATCAAAAACTTACAAAGATTCACAAGATGGTGCTGGAGTAGGTGGACGCACCAACATCTACCTCCCAGAACCAAAGTGGAATACAAACTAATTTTTAGAACTATCATCTGGAAAAACCAACTTTGGACTAAACTAAGAGGACTCTTCAACCAAGGAACACTGAAGAAGCCACACCGAGACTGGTAGGAAAAGCAGAAATGCGGAGAGGGCTGCCCAGCTCCCCGGAGTGAACGGCAGCAGGGAGAGGCTCGCATGGCGGGAAGTGAGTTTAGCAGAGGGGGAAGGGTCCTGAGCCCAAGGAACAAAGCCCCAGCCTGCATCCCCAGAGCCCAGAAGAGGCATAAGGACAGTATTTAGCTGGAAATAAGTCAGGATACTGTTTGTGAGAAAGAGTCTGATTTCTCAGACCCAGGATCCTTCTTAAAGGAACCGTGCAGAACATCTCTCTCACAAACACTCACCCGGGGCTCCTGGGGACAGAGGGAGAGAGGAGAGGACCAGAGTAACAGGAAGAGCGTGTAATCTAGGAGGCACAGGGAGAAACATTTTGGGAGATAGCCACCCTAACCCCTGGGACGAGTCACTCCCCAAAGCTGAAGTGAATATTTCCCCCGGAAACAGCAATACCAGCAAAGGGAAGCAGGAGAGCAGCCAAACAAGCTCCCCCGCAGCACTCAGAGCAGAGTTGCATAGAAGGAGGGAGCTTTTGGGTCTACAGCAGTGAGTCTTAGGGTCCGAGATACAACGCCCCCACCCACGCAGCTGAGGGCTCGCCGGAGGGCCGGCGGCAGCGGGAGACAAAGGCACGGTTCTGCTGGCAGGGGCAGAAGCCAGCTGGCCACCACTGGGCTCAGGTGTGAGCTCAATCTTGCCTGGCTGGGGGAAGGGGGCGTGCAAAAGCAGTCAAACTCAGCTGCTGGCAGCCTGTAATCCAGCCTGCGGGAGAGGGAGAAGGGTGGGAACCCTGGAAAGGGTGGAGACAAGCCCCGGGGCAAGGGTAGAGGAGCACAGCCTTGCCCCGCCCATGCAACCCAGGCTTGTGGTCTGACTTGGTAACCAGCTCCTCCCATGGGGGTGGAGCCAAAAGCCCAGAAGAGGTGGAGTTCCACTACTGAGCTGAGCTTGGGCACGCATTCCTGCCCAGTGGTAGAGCCAAGGCTAGCAGCCGTTCCTCGAGTGGGCTCCTCCTGCAAGGGCAGGGCGAAAGCCCAGAAACAGGTGGAGACCCGCAGCTGAGCAGAGGTGCTCGCCAGTGCCCTCAGGACCGAGCATAATGTCACACACGGGGGCGGGGCAAAGGCCAAGGCCACCAACGCTTGTACACCCGAGTACGTGATCACAGCCACTCCCGTGAAGAGAAAATGCGGAGGCAGAGAAATACAACACAAATAAACCAAGAGAAATCCCCAGAAAAGGACCTAAGTGAATCAGATATAACCAAATTACCAGATGCAGAGTTTAAAATAACGATTGTTAGGATGCTCAAAGATATTAGAACAACCATAGATGGCCATTACGAAAACCTAAATAAAGAGATAACAAATATAAAAAAGGACATTGAAAAAATAAAAAAGAATCAGTCAGAAATGACAAATACAATATCTGAAATAAAGAATACAATGGAAGGAATTAAAAGCAGGATGGATGAAGCAGAGAATCAAATCAGCGAGTTAGAGGATACAATAAATAAAGGCACAGAAGCAGAGCAGAAAAAAGAAAAGAGACTCAAAAAGTCTGAGGAAACTCTAAGAGAGCTCTGTGACAACATGAAGAGAAACAACATCCGCATCATAGGGGTTCCTAAAGAAGAAGAGAAAGGCCTGACCTGTGGTGGCGCAGTTGATAAAGCGTTGACCTGGAAACACAGAGGTCACCAGTTCAAATCCCTGGGCTTGCCTGGTCAAGGTATATATGGGAGTTGATGCTTCCTGCTCCTCCCATCTCCTCTCTCTCTCTCTCTCTCTCTCTCTCTCTCCTCTCTAAAATGAATAAATAAATAAATAATTCTTTTAAAAAAAATAAATAAAAGAAAAAAAAAAAAAAAGAAGAAGAGAAAGAACAAGGATAGAGACTTTGTTCAAACAAATCATAGCAGAAAACTTCCCCCCAATTAAGGCAGGAAAACATTTCACATGTTCAGGAAGCACAGAGAACTCCATTAAGGAGAAACCCAAAGAAACCAACACCAAGACACATCATAATTAAAATACAAAAGCTAAGTGATAAAGAGAAAATAATAAAAGCTGCTAGAGAAAAAAAGACTATCACCTACAAAGGAGCCCCCATAAGGATGACTTCTGACTTCTCAACAGAAACACTTGAGGCCAGAAGGGAATGGCAAGAAATATTCAAAGTAATGCAGAACAAGAACCTACAACCAAGACTACTTTATCCAGCAAGGCTATCATTTAAAATTGAAGGAGAAATAAAAAGCTTTACAGGCAAAAAAAAAACCCTCAAGGAATTCACAGCAACCAAACAAGGGTGCAAGAAATGCTAAGGAACCTGTTGTAAACAGATCAAAGGAAAAAAAGAATACAACAAAAGAAGAATACAGTTTTAAAGAAAAAAAATGGCAATAAACAATTACATATCAGTAATAACCGTAAATGTTAATGGATTAAATGATCCAATCAAGAGACATAGGGTAGCTGCGTGGATAAGAAAACAGGACCCATACATATGCTGTCTACAAGAGACACACCTTAAATCAAAAGATGCACAAGACTGAAGATAAAAGGATGGAAAAAAATATTTCATGCAAATGGAAATGAAAAAAAAGCTGGGGTAGCAATACTTATATCAGACAAAATGGACTTTAACACAAAGACCATAGTTAGAGATAAAGAAGGTCACTACATAATGATAAAGGGAGCAATCCAAAAGAAAGATATAACCATTATAAATATCTATGCACCTAATATAGGAGCACCTAAATATATAAAGCAGACTTTGATGGACTTAAAGGGCGAGATCAACAGCAATACTATAATAGTAGGGGATTTCAATACCCTATTAACATCATTAGATAGATCCTCAAGAAAGAAAATTAACAAAGAAACAGCAGACTTAAAGGACATATTAGATCAACTCGATTTAATAGATATCTTCAGAACCTTTCACCCTAAAACAGCAGCATATACATTCTTTTCAAGCGCTCAAGGTACATTCTCTAGAATAGACCACATGTTAGGGCACAAAAGTGGTCTCAACAAATTTAAGAAGATTGAAATCATATCGAGCAATTTCTCTGATCACAATGGCATTAAACTAGAAATCAACCACAATAGAAAAATTGAAAAACATTTAAACACTTGGAATCTAAATAGCATGTTATTAAATAACAAATGTGTTAACATTGAGATCAAAGAAGAAATTTAAAAATTCCTAGAAACAAATGATAATTAGCACACATCAACTCAAAATTTATGGGACACAGCAAAAGCAGTCCTGAGAGGAAAGTTTATAGCATTACAGGCATACCTCAAGAAGCTAGAAAAAGCTCAAATAAACAACTTAACCCTGCATCTAAAAGAACTAGAAAAAGAACAGCAAGTAAAGCCCAGAGGTAGTAGAAGGAAGGAAATAATAAAGATCAGAGCAGAAATGAATGACATAGAGGCTAAACAAACATTACAGAGGATCAATGAAACCAGGAGCTGGTTCTTTGAAAAGGTAAACAAGATTGATGAACCTTTAATGAGACTCATCAAGAAAAAAAGAGGGAGGACTCAAATAAATAAAATTAGGAACGAGAGTGGAGAGATAACTGACACAACAGAAATACAAAATATTGTAAGAAAATACTATTGAAGAATTGTATGCCAAAAAACTAGACAACCTAGATGAAATGGACAAATTCCTTGAATCATATAATCTTCCAAAAATTAATCTGGAAGAATCAGAAAACCTAAACAGACCAACTACAACAAATGAGATTGAAACAGCTATCAAAAAACTCCCCAAAAGGAAAAGTCCTGGGCCTGATGGCTTCACAAGTGAATTCTACCAAATATTCAAAGAAGAACTAACTCCTATCCTTCTCAAGCTATTTCAAAAAATTCAAGAGGAAGGAAAACTTCCAAGCCCCTTTTATGAGGCGAGCATAATTCTGATTCCAAAACCAGGCAAAGACAACACAAAAAAGAGAAAATTATAGGCCAATATCTCTGATAAATACAGATGCAAAAATCCTCAACAAAATATTAGCAAACAGGATCCAGCAATATATGAAAAAAATCATACACCATGATCAAGTGGGATTTATTCTTGGGAGGCAAGGCTGGTACAATATTCGCAAATCAATCAATGTGATTAATCACATAAACAAAAGAAAGGAGAAAAACCACATAATAATTTCAATAGATGCAGAAAAAGCATTTGATAAAATCCAGCACCCATTCATTCATTCAAAACTCTCAGCAAAGTGGGAATACAGGGAACATACCTCAACATGATAAAGGCCATCTATGAGAAACCCACAGCCAACATCATACTCAATGGGCAAAAATTAAAAGCAATCCCCTTAAGATCAGGAACAAGGCAGGGGTTCCCCCTTTCACCACTCTTATTCAACATAGTTCTGGAAGTCCTAGCCACAGCAATCAGACAAGAAAAAGAAATAAAAGGCATACAAATTGGAAAAGAAGAAGTAAAACTATCATTATTTGCAGATGATATGATATTGTACATAGAAAACTCTAAAGTCTCAGTCAAAAAACTACTAGACCTGATAAATGAATTTGGCAATGTGGCAGGATATAAAATCAATACTCAGAAATCAGAGGCATTTTTATACACTAATAATGAACTGTCAGAAAGAGAAATCAAGGAATCAATCCCCTTTACCATTGCAACCAAAAAAAATAAAGTACCTAGGAATAAATCTAACCAAGGAGATTAAAGACTTGTACTCAGAAAATTATAAAACATTGCTAAAAGAAATCAGGGAAGATATGAATAAGTGGAGGCATATACCATGCTCATGGTTAGGAAGAATAAACATCATAAAAATGTCTATATTACCCAAAGCAATCTATAAATTCAATGCAATACCAATTAAAATACCAATGACTTACTTCAAAGACATAGAACACATATTCCAAAAATTTATATGGAACCAAAAGAGAACACTAATAGCCTCAGCAAGCTTGAAAAGGAAGAATAAAGCAGGAGGGATCACACTTCCGGATATCAAGTTATATTATAAGGCCATTGTACTCAAAACAGCATGGTACTGGCATAAGAACAGGCACATAGATCAATGGAACAGAACAGAGAACCCAGAAATAAACCCACAGCTCTATGGACAACTGATATTTGACAAAGGAGGTAAGGAAATACAATGGAGTAAAGATAGCCTCTTCAACAAATGGTGTTGGGAAAATTGGGCAGCTACCTGCAAAAAAATGAAACTAGACCACCAACTTACACCATTCACAAAAATAAACTCAAAATGGATAAAAGACTTAAATGTAAGCCGTGAAACCATAAGCATCTTAGAAGAAAACATAGGCAGTAAGCTCTCTGACATCTCTCGCAGCAATATATTTGCTGATTTGTCTCCACAGGCAAGTGAAATAAAAGACAGGATAAACAAATGGGACTTTATCAAACTAAAAAGCTTCTGCACAGCTATAAGAATAGAATAAAAAGAAAAACTACACAATGGGAGAATATATTTGACATTGCATCTGATAAGGGGTTAATAACCAAAATTTATAAAGAACTTGTAAAACTTAATACCAGAAAGACAAACAATCCAATCCAAAAATGGGCAAAAGAAATGAATAGACACTTCTCCAAAGAGGACACACAGATGGCCAAAAGGCATATGAAAAATGTTCAACATCACTAATGATTAGAGAAATGCAAATTAAAACCACAATGAGATATCATCTCACACCAGTCAGAATGGCGCTCATTAATAAAACAACACAGAATAAGTGCTGGCGAGGATGTGGAGAAAAGAGAACCCTCCTGCACTGCTGGTGGGAATGCAGACTGGTGCAGCCACTGTGGAAAACAGTATGGAGATTCCTCAAGAAATTAAAAATCGAACTGCCTTTTCATCCAGCTATACCGCTGTTAGGAATATACCCCAAGAACACCATAGCACTGTTTGAAAAGACAAAATGCACCCCATGTTTTTGGCAGCATTGTTCACAATAGCAAAGATCCAGAAACAGCCCAAGTGTCCGTCAGAGGACGAGTGGATTAAAAAGCTTTGGTATATATATACTATGGAATACTACTCAGCCATAAGAAATGATGACATAGGATCTTTTACAACAACATGGATGGGCCTTGATAACATTATACTGAGTGAAAGAAGTAAATCAGAAAAAACTAAGAACTATATGATTCCATACATAGGTGGGACATAAAGATGAGACTCAAAGACATGGACAACAGGGTTGGGTTACAGGGTGGGGGGAGGAGAGGGAGGGGGTTACAGGGTGGGGGGAGGAGAGGGAGGGGGTTTGGGGAGGGGAGGGGCACAAAGGGAGAGGAGTTTCAGCTTTTGCCATATTCCCCCTTTAATCTATAGACAGACAGCAAATATTTACTTATGGTGTTTCCACTATAAAGACTGCTGTCTTAGGGACAAATGCTGATGAACTATTTCAGCAGTTCCTCCTTCTTCAAAGACTTAGAGCTCCATGTTTCATAGGACATACTCAAGCTCACTCCATGCTCCCTGGAGCTTTAACACAAAGGAATGCCCCCCTTTTTTTTACTCTTTTCTTTTTTTGTTTGTTTGTTTTTTGTTGTATTTTTTCTTTTGTTTATTTATTTTTGTATTTTTCTGAAGATGGAAATGGGGAGGCAGTCAGACAGACTCCCGCATGCGCCTGACCAGGATCCACCTGGCATGCTTACCAGGGGGGAATGCTCTGCCCATCTGGGGTGTTGCTCTGTTGCAACCAGAGCCATTTTGACAACTGAGGCAGAGGCCATGGGGCCATCCTTAGTGCCCGGGGTGGCTTTGCTCCGGTGGAGCCTTGGCTGTGGGAGGGGAGGAGAGAGACAGAGAGGAGGGAGAGGGGTAGGGGTGGAGAAGTAGATGGGCGCTTCTCCTGTGTGCTCTGGCCCAGGAATCCTGCACACCAGGCCAATACTCTACTGCTGAGCCAACCGGCCAGGGCCTAGGAATGCCCTTGTTGATCAAGCTACCCAAAAGAAAATTATATGGAGCAACCATAACAGACTGAGAAAGTCAGTCTCATACTATTCATCACCAGAACGCTGTAGCCCGGTGTAAACAGTTTCAACTTTCTCGGGAAGCAGCATGGCAGATTGGGAAATCCTGTCCAAGGGATCCTATACTGCCCCCTCATTTGGAGTTAACCCTCAAGGATCCCTACCAGGACAACTTTGGCAGATGGATGTTACTCATATACCTTCATTTGGCAAACAGTCATATGTCCACATTACAGTGGCTTCATATTCCGGATCTATAGTAACCTCTGTCAGAACAGGAGAGGCTGCTAAGCATGCTATAGCTCATGGTCTGTATGCATTATTCTATTATTGGATTTCCTAAACTGGCTTAACTGAAAATGCTCCTGCATATGGAGCAAAAGCATTTACTGTATTTTGTCATGCTTACAATCTTTAAAGTTAAGGTATTATTAAAGTGTACTCAGCAAACATTTTAAGGTCAATTTAAAAAAAAAATTAAAAGGGGGTAGTCATATCCTGGAACTCCTACGGGTCTACCATATCATGCTTTTTACTTTAAAAAAAATTTTTTTTTTTACATTTCTTTTGAATGCTGATGAACAGGAGACACCAAATCTTTTTTGCCTGCAAACTACTACCTTCTTTATTAGATCCAGCTAATACACTGTTTTGTCTTTTTCCAAATAGCTCCAGATATATGGAAAAGATTTATATAGGCAGATGGGGATCCTAAAACCCCTCAGCAAGATCTTCTGAGCATGGCTTTTAAGATACCTAGAGGCAGAAAAAGCCCAATAGAGATCAGGGGAACTACCAGCTTTTAGGATACGCCCTTAAAGGCTCCAATGCCCCAAAGGGGTCTCCTAGGATGCCATCTGGGTCCTGCTTCAATAGTGGAAAGGAAGGTCATTGAGCTAAAGCCTGCCAGGCTTACATGCCTCTACTGTGAGGAAACAGGGACACTGGAAGGTAGGCTTCCCCCTCACTCTCCTAAGGGAGGGTTCAGTCTCTTCCAGCCCTGCTCCAGCCACCTATGACCTAACCTTGCCCAGAAAGCTGGGGTTTGCCACTGAAGGCTGAAGGTGCCCAGGGCCATTGGCCCCATCTACTACACTGTGGACGAGCCCAGGGTATTTCTTCCAAGAAGCAGGTAAACTGATCTCATTTGCACAAGGGCCACTTAACTATGTTTTGCCTGAATAGTCAGGTTTTTTATTCTTCCCTCAAAGATCTCTGTTGTGGGTATTGATAGTCCTATGTTCTGCTGCTTTGCTTAATATATTGTGTTTCCTTTATCCCTCCTATCTCAATGCCCCACTCATATTTCAGGCTGGGACCTACTCCTAATTTAGAGCTCTCTTTCCCCCTTTTGCCAACTTCTATTATGTATCTACCTTTGCCACCCAGCTTAGTGTATCCCAAGGTTCTCTTTACCATGCCAGTCGCAGAGCTCCAGGGAAAAGCTACCTGGTCTCATCTCTCCAGGCAGAGGAGAACAGAAGCTCCATATCCACGCATGCTGCAAATGGCTTCTCCAGTCTACCTGAATCATTACCAGCTAGAAGCAGCAGTCACTGGGACTTGGACATGAGCTGCAAAGTATAGAATGGTGACAGCAATTCCAGTGCCATGCGGACTTTTCCTGGATGTGGACTTTTCCTGGACTCCTGCTCCCTGTGACAGATCCTGACAGACTGAACTGTGGTTGGGTTGCATTTTTCAGGGATTTGACATGGTGATGGGGCCAACTTGGACTTGGTGAACATGTTAAGGACACTACTCTTATGAATTCTTGCTGTATGGGCCAAGAGTTTACTTAAAGGCTTTTAATCACTGTAAAAAAAATAGAAGGCTGGATAAAGAAGATGGGGCACATATACACCATGGTATACTAGTCAGCTAGAAGAAATGATGACATTGGATCATTTACAGCAGATTGGTGGAATCTTGATAACATTATGCGGAGTGAAATAATCGAATCAGAAAAAAACAAGAACTGCAGGATTCCATACATTGGTGGGACATAAAAGTGAGACTAAGAGACATGGACAGGAGTGTGGTGGTTACAGGGGGCGGGGGGAGGGATGGAGGGAGGGGGGAGGGGGAGGGGTACAAAGAAAACTGGATAGAGGGTGACGAAGGACGATCTCTCTTTGGGTGATGGGTATGCAACAGAACTAAATGACAAAACAACCTGGAAATGTTTTCTTTGAATATATGTACCCTGATTTATTGATGTCACCCCATTTAAATAAAAATTTATTTATTAAAAAAAAAACCAAAAACTTACAAACCAAAGGATCATGGCAATTATATTTTAAAGTATTGGGTTCTTGGAAAGTACTTGTTCATACTAGATAATTGACATCACTCCCTTTCTCAGAAGCCCTTCTGCTTCTTTCAGAGCTGCAGGCTGTTCTGGATTTATAGGACACCTTCTTCACTCAGAATAATTCAAATAACTTTTCTTTTTGTCCATAAAGCAAGGAGAGGTACCAAAGCAAATGACTCAAGTAAACCAAATAATAAGAGCTATATTTACATATTTACGAAAATGAATGGAGGGGCGGCAAGATGGCGAAGGAGTAGGCAAATGTACCAACTTCCACCTCCCAGAACCAAAGTGGATTACTTTGGTTTTAATTTAATTTTAAGAACCATCATCTGGAAAAACCAACATTGGACTAAATTAAGAGGAATCTTTAACCAAGGAACACTGAAGAAGCCACAATGATACTGGTAGGAAAAGCAGAAATGCAGAGAGGGGTGCCCAACTCCTGGGAGCAAACGGGAGCCCAGAGAGACTCCTGTGGCGAGAAGTAAATTTAGCAGAGAGTGGAGGATCGTCAGCCCCAGGAACAAAGCCCCAGCCTGCAGCCCTAGAGCCGAGAAGAGGCATACAGACAGTATTTAGCTGGAAACAAGTCAGGATACTGTTTATGAGAAAGAGACTGATTTCTCAGATCCAGGATTCTTCTTAAAGGGACTGTGCAGAAAACCTCTCTCACAACCACTCACCTGGGACTCTGGGGGATGGGAGAGAGGAGAGTATTGGAGCAGTGGGAAGAGAGGGTAATCAAGGAGGCACAGGGAGAAACACTTTGAGGGACAGCCACCCTAACCCCTGGGCTGAGTCACTCCCCAAATCTGAAGTGAATATTTCCCCTGGAAACAGCAATACCAGCAAAGGGAAGTAGCACACCAGCCAGACAAGCTCTCCCGTGGCACTCAGAGCAGAGTTGCTTAGAAGGAGGGACTTTCAGGACTACAGTATGGAGTGTAAGGGTCTGAGCTGCAATGTCCCCACCCACACAGCTCAGACAGCTGTGGGATGTGGAAGTGCAGTTCCATCTGCAAAGGCAGAAGCCGGCTAGCCCTGATTGGGGTCAGGTATGAGCTCAGCCTTGCAGGGACTAGGGTAGGGGTATGGGGTAGGGGGGGCAGAGGGGACATGCAAAAGTGGTCGGTCCAGCTGTGGCCCACCTGCAATCCAGACTGAAGAGGAAGAGTGGGAGCCCCAGAAGGGATGGAGACCTGCAGCTGAGCAATGGTGCGCAGGCGTGCAGCCTTGTCCAGCCTCGGAATCAAGGCTTGTGCCCCAACATGCAAGCCAGCTCCTCTCGTGGGGGTGGGGCGAGAGCCCAGAACAAGCGGAGTCCCACAACTGAGCACAGGCACGCAGCCCTGCCAACCCCATGAAGCTGACTGCAAGCGAAATCCTCCCACGGGGGTGGGGTGAAAGCCCAGAAACAAGCAGAGACCTGCAGCTGAGCAAAGGTGCTCACACCAGCCTGTAGTGCCGAGCCTTGTGACCCTGGCACAGGATATAACCCCACCCGCAAGTGCCGGGGTGAAATCCAAGGCCTCCAAGGTTTGCAGACCCGGGCACGTGATCACAGCACCTTGCATGCAGGAGAGGCAGAAACTGAAGCGACAGCCCAAGCAGGCTGGCAACTGCAAGGCCCATACCCAAACACCCTAGGCAGCAGAAACAGAGGGGGTGGTGGGCCTGCAGACAGACCACAGATAGGGAACACAGAGGCCACACCCATTGGACTCCAGTGGAAAAACCTTCTTATAGACAGACAAAATGGGCAGGCAGAGAAAAGCAACACAAATGAATCAAGAGAAATCCCCAGAAAAAGACCTGAATGAGTCAAATATAACCAAATTACCTGATGCAGAGTTTAAAATAATGAATATTAGGATGCTCAAAGGTCTTAGAACAACAACAGATGGTCATTACAAACACCTAAATAAAGACATAGCAAATATAAAAAAGGACATTGAAATAATAAAAAAGAATCAGTCAGAAATGACAAATACAATATCACAAATGAAGACTACAGTGGAAGGAATTAAAAGCAGGATGGATGAAGGTGAGGATAGAATCAGCTACTTAGAAGACAAGATAAATGAAGGCATGGAAGCAGAGCAGAAAAAAGAAAAGAGACTCAAAAAGTCTGAGGAAACTTTAAAAGAGCTCTGTGATAACATGAAGAGAAATATTCACATCATAGGGGTTCCTGAAGAACAAGAGAAAAAACAAGGAATAGAGACTTTGTTCAACCATATCAGGGCTGAAAACTTCCTTAAATTAATGGAGAAAAATGTCTCACAAGTTCAAGAAGCACAGATAACTCCATTAAAGAGAAACCCAAAGAAATCTACACCAAGACACATCATAATTAAAATACCAAAGCTAAGTGATAATGAGAAAACATTAAAAGCTGCTAGAGAAAAAAAGGCTATCACCTACAAATGAGCCCTCATAAAGATGACATCCGACTTCTCAACAGAAACACTTGAAGCCAGAAGGGAATGGCAAGAAATATTCAAAGTAATACAGAACGAGAACCTAAAACCAAGACTACTTTATCCAGCAAGGCTATCGTTTAAAATTGAAGGAGAAATAAAAAGCTTCCCAGACAAAAGAACAAAAAACAAAAACTCAAGGAATTCACTGCAACCAAACCAAGGCTGCAAGAAATGCTAAGGGGCCTGTTGTAAACAGACCAAAGGGGAAAAGGAATATAGCAAAAGCGGAATATAGCTTTAAAGAATAAAATGGCAATAAACAACTACATATCAATAATAACCTTAAATGTAAAGGGATTAAATGATCCAATCAAAAGATATAGGGTAGCTGCGTGAATAAGAATACAGGCCTCGTACATATGCTGTCTACAAGAGACACACCTGAAAACAAAAGATGCACATAGAATGAAGGTAAAAGGATGGAAAAAATTTCATGCAAATAGAAATAAAAAAACGCTGGGGTAGCAATACTTATATCAGACAAAATGGACTTTAAAACAAAGGCTATAGTAAGAGATAAAAAAGGTCACTACATAATGATAAAGGGAGCAATCCAACAGGAAGATATAACCATTATAAATATCTACGTACCTAATATAACAGCACCTAAATATATAAAGCAGACTTTGATGGATATAAAGGGTAAGATCAACAGCAATACTATAATAGTAGGGGATTTCAATACCCCACTAACATCACTAGATAGATCCTCAAGAAACAAAATTAACAAAGAAACAGTAGACTTAAAGGACACATTAGATCAGGTGTCCCCAAACTACGGCCCATGGGCCGCATGCGGCCCCCTGAGGCCATTTATCCGGCCCCCTGCTGCACTTCTGGAAGGGGCACCTCTTTCATTGGTGGTCAGTGAGAGGAGCACTGTATGTGGTGGCCCTCCAATGGTCTGTGGGACAGTGAACTGGCCCCCTGTGTAAAAAGTTTGGGGACCCCTGCACTAGATCAACTTGATTTAATGATTATCTTCAGAACCTTTCACCCTAAAGCAGAAGAATATACATTCTTTTCAAGTGCTCATGGTACATTCTCTAGGACAGACCACATGCTAGGGCACAAAAGTGGTCTCAACAAATTTAAGAAGATTGAAAGCATATCAAGCATTTTCTCTGAATCACAATGGCATAAAACTAGAAATCAACCACAACAGAAAAACTAAAAAATAGTCAAACACTTGGAAACTAAATAGCATGATATTAAATAATGAATGGGTTAACAATGAGATCAAAGAAGAAATTTAAAAATTCCTAGAAACAAATGATAATGAATACACATCAACTCAAAATTTATGGAAGACAGAAAAAGCAGTTTATAGCATTACAGGCATACCTCAAGAAGCTAGAAAAAGCTCAAATAAACAACTTGACCATGCATCTAAAAGAATTAGAAAAATAACAGCAAGTAAAGCCCAGAGGTAGTAGAAGGAAGGAAATAATAAAGATCAGAGCGGAAATAAATGACATAGAGGCTAAAGAAACAATACAAAGAATCAATGAAACAAGGAGCTGGTTCTTTAAAAAGGTAATCAAGATCGATGAACCTTTAACAGACTCAAAAAGAAAAAAAGAGAGAGGACTCAAACATATAAAATTAGAAATGAGAGTGGAGAAATAACAACTGACACAACAGAAATACAAAATATTGTAAGAAAATACTATAAAGAACAGTATGCAAAAAAATTAGGCAACCTAGATGAAATGGACAAATTCCTCAAAACATATTATTTTTCAAAAATTAATCTGGAAGAATCAGAAAACCTAAACAGACCTATTACAACAAATAAGATTAAAACAGTTATCAAAAAACACCCAAAAAAGAAAAGTCCTGGGCCTGATGGCTTCACAAGTGAATTCTACCAAATATTCAAAGAAGAACTATCTCCTGTCCTACTCAAGCTATTTCAAAAAATTCAAGAGGAAGGAAGACTTCCAAGCTCCTTTTATGAGGCGAGCATAATTATGATTCCAAAACCAGGCAAAGACAACACAAAGAATGAAAATTATAGGCTAATATCCCAGATGAATTTAGATGCTAAAATCCTCAACAAAATATTAGCAAACAGGATCCTGCAATATATGAAAAAATCATACATCATGATCAAGTGAAATTTATTCTGAGGAGACAAGGCTGGTACAATATTTGCAAATCAATCAATGTGATTCATCACATAAACAATAAAAAGGATAAAAACCACATGATAATTTCAATAGATGCAGAAAAAGCATTTGATAAAATCCAGCACCCATTCATGATCAAAACTCTCAGCAAAGTGGGAATACAGGGAACATACCTCAACATGATAAAGGCCATCTATGACATATCCACAGCCAACATCATACTCAATGTTCAAAAATTAAAAGCAATCCCCTTAAGATCAGGAAGAAAGCAGGGGCGCCCCCTTTCACCACTCTTATTTAACATAGTTCTGGAAGTCCTAGCCACAGCAATCAGACAAGAAAAAGAAGTAAAAGGCATCCAAATTGGAAAAGAAGAAGTAAAACTATCATTATTTGCAGATGATATTACATTGTATATAGAGAACTCTAATGTCTCAATCAAAAAACTACTGGACCTGATAAATGAATTCAGCAAGGTGGCAGGATATAGAATTAATACTCAGAAATCAGAGGCATTTTTATAAATCAACAATGAACTTTCAGAAAGAGAAATTAAGGAAACAATCTCCTTCAATATTGCAACCAAAAAATAAAGTACCTAGGAGTAAATTTAACCAAGGGATTAAAGACTTGTACTTGGAAACTTATAAAACATTGATAAAAGAAATCAAGGAAGATACAAACAAGTAGAAGCATATACAGTGTTCATGGTTAGGAAGAATAAACATCATTAAAATATCTATATTACCCAAAGGAATTTATAAATTGAATGCAATAGCAATAAAATACCAATGATGTACTTCAAAGGTATAAACACATATTCCAAAAATTTATATGGAATCAAAAAAGAACATGAATAGCCTCAGCAATCTTGAAAAGTAAGAATAAAGTGGGAGGTATCACACTTCCTGATAAGTTATACTACAAGGCCATTGTACTCAAAGCAGCCTTGTACTGGCATAAGAATAGGCATATAGATCAATGGAACAGAACAGAGAACCTAGAAATAAACCCACATCTTTATGGACAACTAATATTTGACAAAGGAGGTAAGAACATACAATGGAGTAAAGACAGCCTCTTTAACAAATGGTGTTGGGATAATTGGACATCTACGTGCAAAAAAATGAAACTAGACCACCAACTTACACCATTCACAAAAATAAACTCAAAATGGATAAAAGACTTAAATAAGCTGTGAAACCATAAGCATCTTAGAAGAAAACATAGGCAGTAAGCTCTCCGACATCTCTCGCAGCAATGTATTTGCCAATTTATCTCCATGGGCAAGTGAAATAAAAGTCAGGACAAACAAATGGGACTATATCAAACTAAAAAGCTTTTGCACAGCTAAAGACAATAAGAACAGAGTAAAAAGACAAACTACACAATGGGAGAACATATTCGACAATAAGTCTGGTAAGGGCTTAATGACCAAAATTTATAAAGAACTTGTAAAACTCAACACCAGGAAGACAAGCAATGCAATCAAAAAATGGTCAAAAGAAATGAACAGGCACTTCTCCAAACAGGACATACAGTTGGCCAATAGGCATATGAAAAATGCTCAACATCACTAATCATTAGAGAAATGCAAATAAAAACCACAATGAGATATCACCTCACAGCAGTCAGAATGGCGCTCCCCAATAAAACAACACAGAATAAGTGCTGGTGAGGATGTGGAGAAAAGGGAACCCTCCTGCACTGCTGGTGGGAATGCAGACTGGTGCAGCCACTATAGAAAACAGTATGGAGCCTGACCTGCGGTGGTGCAGTGGGTAAAAGCGTCGACCTGGAACACTGAGGTCGCTGGTTTGAAATCCCGGGCTTCCTTGGTCAAGGCACATATGGGAGTTGATGCTTTCTGCTCCTCCCTCCCTTCTCTCTCTGTCTATGTCTCTCTCTCTCTGTTTTCGCTCTAAAATGAATAAATAAAATCTTAAAAAAAAGAGAGAGTAAGTTGTTAAAAAAAAAAAAAAGAAAACAGTATGGAGATTCCTCAAAAAATTAAAAATCGAATGCCTTTTGACCCAGCTATCCCATTTTTGGAATGTACCCCAAGAACACCATAGCACTGTTTCAAAAGGAGAAATGTACCCCCACGTTTATGGCAGCATTGTTCAGAATAGGTCTGGAAACAGCCCAAGTGTCCATCAGTGGACTGGTAGTTTAAAAAGCTTTGGTATATATATATACTATGGAATACTACTCAGCCATAAGAAATGATGACATCGTATTATTTACAACAACTTGATAACATTACACTGAGTTAAATAAGTAAATCAGAAAAAACTAAGAACTATATGATTCTATACATAGGTGGGATATAAAAATGAGACTCAGGGACATGGACAAGAGGGTGGTGGTTACCAGGTGGTGGGGGGAGGAGAGGGGAGAAGGGGAGAGGAAATAAAAAAACCAGATAGAAGGTGACAGAAGACAATTTGACTTTGGGTGAGGGGTATGCAACATAATTAAATGTCAAAATAACCTGGAGATGTTTCCTCTGAACATATGTACCCTGATTTATTAATGTCACCCCATTAAAATTAATTATAATAAAAAAGAACTATTTTAAGTTTTTAGAAGCATAGTTATATAATTGCAATATTAATAAATCAATTTATATATATACAGACATTTATATGTATATACGTACCAATGTTTTGATGTTGAGAAGAAAAATTGACATGTTCTAAATCAAAATACAGTAGCCAAAGTGTGAGAGAGAACAGTTAGCCTGTTAATAGCTGTAGACCAGCTTTGATGAAAGATTGCTCACATTCCTGCATATCTGTTGGAAGTTTGGATTATTTTCTAGGTGGCTATTTTCCGATTGTCCAAAAGAGAGAACAGCTGGGTGCCATAGAACTCCAGGAGCCTCTGCTTCTTATTTACAGGTGAACTTCCCAACCCTCTGTTCACAACCAATCACAGGGGCTGACACTTCCTCCTTGAGGACTCTGCTGCTCCTGCCCCAGAACTGTCCCCATCTCACCTCCTCCCACCCCCTTTGTCTATAGCTAAGGAGAATTCTTTCAGAACTGCTTACCTACCCCCCACCCCACACTGCCCACTTCCACTCTACAACTTGATGTATAAAAACCCTTGCCAACTCCAGGATGGTGGACATGCTGAGTTTTCCCCCTGTCATTCTTGCTGGTGGTTTAGACTTCATGTCCCAAGACCTTGTCTTTTTCTTGCTAGCAATTTTAACCACAGAACCTATCCAAACTTTCCTTGTCTTCTTTCTAATGAGTTCTCAGTCGTTTTTCAGAGATAAGAGAACAAGGCTGCAAATTGTGCCATCAGACAAGCACACTAGGGAAAGAATTCACCTCAGAGTAACTTCTCAACCCTACTAGGATGAAATCTACAATACTAAACACTCCCAACTACAAACAGGACACATGAAAAGCTGTGATGCCCTCACACCCGCTCACTAAATTCTCATTAGACTGTAAAAACATAATGCCATGGAATATGCACAACTTGCTTCTGTTTCCTTTAAACATAACCTCAAAATCCACAGTTGGGGACACAGATTTGAGCCTTACCTCCTGTTTTCTTGCAGGTCAACTTCGTATTAAAAACCTTTTCTTAAAAGCTGGTACCAACCTATTGGCTTCTATGCACATTGGGCAGTAAGTCCTTGCTTGGCATCACAATGACTAATAAACCCTTTCATTTAAAAAGACTTTCAGCTCTGGAAAGTAAAATGTATGTTTAACAATATACTTATCATTATTCATTATTCATTAAAGGAAGCCAAAACAAAGGACATTTGAGCAGGCTGCTAGCTCCCCTTCTCCTGAAAGAAAAGTGCATATCTTTGCAGGTTATTTTATAACACAGATGTATCATGGAGTTTATGCTTTGCATTTGTTTTAGACCAGTGCATTTATTAATTAATCACCACAACAGGTAAGCTCAGTTATGATTACTGTTACCAAATAATCACTCTAAGTGAAGCTATTTTTAAAAAATATATAATCAACTTACCCAATGCAGAAAAATGCAGAGGAAGTTTGTTATTTGAAAATTTTTTCTGACTCTATTTTCATTAGCTTCTTTGATCATAAGTGAGAAAATTAGAAGAATTTTGTCTGTTTTCACTTAGGACTAATGTGGCTGTGGAGAGGTGTCCAAGTAGTACTTTCTGAAACATGAAACACCAGAAATTAGCATGGCAAAATGCTCCATACAATGGCTCCATAGTCATGGGAGTGGTGATTCTGCATACTCTGTCCACCAAAAGGGAATTCGCTGTTCAGAGTTCAGCTAAACTACTCCATGTACTGATAGCTCAGCAACCATTTTGTATGGCCACACTGCCTGCACTTGAACTGAGACTAGCTTCTCCTGTGAACAATGCCCTAGATGACAGCTCAGGGTCACAAGCAAATGGAAGAGCCTAAAGGGACTTCCTTAGCAGCCACTGTGAGCAAGCTTCCTCTGCCTCCTATAGCCTTCGCCTGTGTGTGCCAAAGTAAGATCCCCATGGAGCTTACCAAAATCTCACTCTTTTTTATTTGACTTGACCAATTTGACCTTAGCCTGAGAACCCCAAAGCACTTCACCCACAGACCCTAACACAAAGACATGTGCCCCTGGTCCTGTCTCTTTCTGTCGGCATTATTCCTTGACTCCCAATGTAAACTTTTGACGTATACATTGTTACCTATAAGTCATAGACATTTCTATTTTAATTTTACTGTGGTCTTTTGTTGAACTATCTGGAAGCCGAGGGCTGTATCTAAAAAAAACCCACAAATGTTAATTTAACAGTCATTGCACATACAATGCACCCTCTTATATTAAAGACTAATAAGTCTTTCAGTAAACTGTTTAATTTTAATCTTATTTAAACATACAGTATTTAAGTTTAATGTTATTTAATTATGAAAGAATAAGTTTGGGAAATTCTCACTAATATATTAGGTGGTTTCAAGAAACATAAGCCAGGTATATTCATATTACTTATTATCTATTTTGGACTTTATTATGAACATATGCAGAAAAGCAAGGAGACTTCTCAATAACAGCCTCACAATGAGGCTGTATAGAGGAATGTTTTCTTATTTATGATATATAGTCATCCAAAGGACAGATATGCTATTTTTCCTCTTCTTTGATGCCATTATAGAAACCTGCTCGGCCAGGAGTGGAAGGAAGAGTAGGAGCAGTACAAGAAGTGAAAGGAAGATCTCAGCTTCAATCTCTTTGATAGAGAGAGCTGTTTGGATTAATCAATCACAAGCCAGTAGAGGCAACTCTGCTTTAAGACACCTCAGAGATTCCTGGCTAGATTGAACAATTTTTTAATGTCCATGCTCTGTGTGGTGTGACTTACTCCTTTGCCCACAGCTGACTGAACCAAGGATTGGCAGTTGACTGGAAGTGGAGTGCCTTATTTATTATATGCTAAGTTGCTATATTTACAAGGGTTACTTTATGAACCATCCATTCTTTAAAACTGACTGCTGTCTTTTGGTGTCGCTTAAATGGATTGATTAAGAACTGTTCACATATTTTAATCACTTGATAATGTCTGAAACAATTCTGTGAGGCTAGTGATAGACCTCATTAGTACTACTGAGCTAAGATACAGCTAATTGTCAAGTTCAGTAAAAGTCAAAAAATAAAAGCATGATTGGTTCAACGCCATGCCAAAGTTTCTTTGATATTTCTCTATCTTCCTTTCTTACTTGCTGTATGCCTAAGATAGATTCAGAAATTATTCCCTGCCCACCCTTCATGATTGTTCTGTGTGGGCTGCTCCATCATCAAAGAGAAGCTTTCTGCAGTGCTACAGATATCCTTGTATCCTCTTCATTTTTTCTCTGCCTCTCAAAAATAATCATTGGAATTTATATAAAACTCAATGCGATGTACACTGAAACTTGGCCTAAAAATATATGAGCAGGGGATAGTTGTTAGGGAATTTATTAACTTCTATTTTATTTAAGTTTTCTTGGAAAGTATATTTCTTCATTGACTTAAGTTAGATCCCCCTTCTGCCTCAAAACTGCCCATATGAAACTATTGTCTGATGCAGAATCCCTGTTATTAATAAAAGATAACTGTCATACTTAGAAGTGTTTCCTTGCTTCTTCACAATGAGAAATGACAACCCATTCAAGAAAAACTAGGTCTATACAAGTTTACAGTCTAAGTCAACATCTAAAATAAAATTGCAATCCTGGTATGTAAATTTGCGTATTGTGCCTCTGCTCCGGGGGATTCTTCCTTCTCATGGATGCTGTCTCACATCATGCATTTTGGTTCTTTCAAGTTTTGGTATTCAAAAGCGCCTAGTTTTCTTGACCCAGCCAAAGGGTTGCAAAGGGATCATATGAACTCAAATATCCCGGTCCCTCTAATTGTGGAAAAACATTAGCCACATTAGCCATAGCATGAGAAAATACTTTGCAATGTATACTCAAAGGCCTGAGAAATATTTGGCCTTAGATAAATAGATGAAAAGCTTATTCCTAGGAATAAGTGTCAGAACTTGACCTTTAAGGGATAACTTGTTAAACCAGAATAAAACAGAGGAGGAACAGTAAAATATAATCCAGCAAAAAGGACTATTTTGGAAAAAGGCAGGAAGGAGTGAAGTTTTGCTAGTTTTATTGTAGTCCTCAAACATATTAGCTCATGGCTGCTAAGAAGACAATTCGAACCAGTCTGTTTGGACCATACAACAGATCCATGCCCCCATGATGCAAATCCTCATTTCTATAATCTACCTTTGAGTTCAAGTATCATCTCCATTTCACTTTTGTCTAGCTTAGCCAAAAACCAACAGCTTTTTCCAAACAGATTCAATTTACTATTTAGTGTTTAGCTCTATTGATATCACCTGCTATCACGGTCCCTTGGTTGTATCATACAGACCCGACCCAAAGAGATGCCCTCTTTCTATGCTTTGATCAGTGGCTGGCATGGGCTCCACTTTCTTCCTTAAAATACTAGGATATTTTTCCCCTTGAGGCTATTTTTTTTTTTTTTTTTGTATTTTTCTGAAGCTGGAAACGGGGAGGCAGACAGACTCCTGCATGCACCCGACCGGGATCCACCCAGCACGCCCACCAGGGGGCGGTGCTCTGTTGTGACCAGAGCCATTCTAGCACCTGGGGCAGAGGCCAAGGAGCCATCCCCTGCGCCCAGGCCATCTTTTGCTCCAATGGAGCCTCGGCTGCGGGAGAGGAAGAGAGAGACAGAGAGGAAGGAGAGGGGGAGGGGTGGAGAAGCAGATGGGCGCTTCCCCTATGTGCCCTGCCCGGGAATCAAACCCGGGACTGCTGCATGCCAGGCCGACGCTCTACCACTGAGCCAACCGGCCAAGGCCAATTGAGGCTATTTTAAAGGGTTATCTAGGTGATCCATAGCCACATTTCCCCCCAGCTCTTCTATGCCTTTCTTCTGACTTTATTACCAAAACCACATTTTTCAGTCTGGCTTGACTTCCTTTTTATGTCACAAAATCAGGGCCAACAATTTTGTCAGATACTTAGTAAACAATTTTATCTTTAAATCTGGCTTTTATTTGGCTTTGAAATACTATCTTATATTATTTCTTTTTCTGATTAGACTTTATTTTTTAGAGCAGGTTTAGATTTACACAAAAATTGCACAGGAAGTACCGCGAGTTCCCATATAACCCTTTTACCATTTTCACGCTTCCTCACACAATTGTACATATTAGCATCTTTCATTGGAGTGCTAGTTACATATTTCACAATCAGTGAACTTATATTGATGCATTATTAAACTAAAGTTCACAGTTAACATTAGCGTTTATTCTTTGAATTGTGCAGTTTTACGGGTTTGGACAAATGTAGAATGATATCCACCATTATGTCCACCATTGTGGATCCAGCAGTGCAGCATCTGAAAGAATGGGTTTGCTGCCTTAAAATTGCACTACGCGCCTGACCAGGTGCATGGCTCAGTGGATAGAGCATCAGATCGGGATGTGGAGGACCCAGGTTCGAAATCCTGAGGTCACCAGCTTGAGCACGGGTTCATCTGGTTTGAGCAGAGTTCACCAGCTTGAGCCCAAGGTCACTGGCTTGAGCAGGGGGTTACTCACTCTGCTGTAGCCCCGTGGTCAAGGCACATGTGAGAAATCAATCAATGAACAACTAAGGTGCCACAACAAGATATTGATGCTTCCATCTCTCTCTTCCTGTCTGTCTGTCCCTATCTATCCCTCTCTCTGACTCTCTCTATCTGCTCTCTCTGTCTCTGTCAGAAAAAAAAAAAATTGTGCTATGCTTCAAATATTCACCCTACCCACTCCCTGAAGCCTGGTGAATACTGATCTTGAACTCTCTCGCAGGTTTGACTTTCCTACAAAGCACTATTGTTGGAATCACACAATATGCACCTTTTTTAGACTGGCTTCCCTCACTTAGACATGCGTAGTTAAGGTTCCTCTGTGTGTTTTCAGAGCTTGATAGCTCATTTATTTAATCACTAAACAGTACTTTTTATATGACTATGCCATCTTACATATTATTTGCTCACTTGTCTCCCTCCTCCACCCGGCCGCCCTCACCCCTTAGCTGTCCTACTTGTGATCTCCTTGACCTATCCTAACATTTGGCTCATCATATCCAGCCTCTTTGTTTTTCCCTCTGAATTCAGAGATAATGCCATGATTTCACTTACAACCTAAATAACTTGTTTCAGTTTACCATTAATTTCCTCCTTTGTAGATTTTAATCAGCAATAATGCTTTTACATTTCCATTAGTTATTTCAAGATTTCAATGACTTCAATTTATCTACATGCCTGCATCTTACAACAACCATCCCCTCTCATCGTTATTGCTTGAATGCTTTCATAACTTGTCCTAGCCTCTCCCACCTGTTCCCCACAGAGTTGACAAAATGATATTCTAAAAACAAATCTGATTGTGTCATTTTCTTGCTTACAATTCTTCAATTGTTTTTCCATTACACTTCGGATAACATTCAAAATCCTCAACATGGCTGCTTAGACCCTGGATGAGCTGGACCTGGCTTCCCTCCCCAGCCTAACCCCAAGTCTTTTCCCCCTTGCTCTCTCATCCTCGCCACTTGGTTTTTGGATCACGCTCTTTTTGTCTTCATTTTTAATGCTTGCCATTTTATTTTTCCTCCACCTGCTTCATATTTCCCTCTTATCTCGCCTGGCTAATTCCAACTCCTGTTTTCCTTCTCAGTTTAGAGGTCATTTGTCCAGGGAAGCCTTCCCTGACCCTAGATTAGGTCAGTAGCCTCCTGTTACCTGTGTTGCCTGTGCTACCTTGCCTCCGTAGTCCATGCACACTAGCAGTTCATTTTAACTCATTCTAACTATGTGGGATTAGGTGAATAGCTTACCATCTAAATGCAAACTTTGTTAAGGGCAGAAAGTAGGACAAGAAATATGTCTTCTTCATTCACAATCATGTCCTCAGGGCCAAGCTCAATGCCTGTAGGTCACTAAGCAATAAATACTGTTGAAGAAGGAATAATTTTCCTCACCTCTGTACTTTTGCTTTAGGGATAATCTTGTTACTTAGATGTAATTCTTCAACATCTTGTTAAAAATACAAATTAAACATTTGAAAATGTCATTTTCTTTTTTTACTACTCTATTTCAGAGAATGTATTTGCTCTGATTTCTTTGGAACACATTGTACTATCTTTCTGAAAAGATGGTACTTTTTTTTCTGTTATGGTGCAAGTATTAATCTCATTGATAAGAATGAGTAAGTTGAAGTAGAAATAAGCTTCCTTTGGGATAGGTGGAGATATCTATCTTAAATTACAGTAATTCTATTATTCCATCTGGATTGGAAGGATTTCCATGCAAATTTGGAGATGTGGCAGGCTGAGAGGAGTGAGGAGAAGATGAGAGCTAGAATCGGAAAGTGTGCCTCTGCAGTGAAGGGGTTCTGTGTCATGTGGCCCAAAATTGTCAGGCGCCCTGTTTGGGGCCTGAATGGCTGCTCTTGTTAGAAACCATTCCCTGCACAGTCCCTTTAACAGAGCAGATTTTCTGTTTAGTGTGGCTTTAGCAAACAGAACGCTTCTTATCCCAAACAGTTGGTTTAAAATGGGTCTTGTGATTGTTCCACAGATGGCCTCACCTCTAAACCTACCCTGTCTGTCAAAGATAAGGACGGGGTTCCACCACTGCTCACTTTAGTCATGGATTATGCAGATGATTCTTAGGCAAACAAGAAGCAACTTTTTTTTTTTTTTTTACTTCCTGACATGTCCTCTAGACTTAGCTCAAATTTCTCACTGTTTCTGACATAGATCCTGCTTCTCTTTTATTATTCATGTTTCTCCTTAATTTAGAATTTCCATGGAAGTTTTAAAGAAAAAAAAAATTGCTTCCAAAGTAGCTGGAGCTCACTTTGTATTTTTTTTCTCTCTCACTTCCATTTAAAATGACTTAATTGCATGTTTGTAGGCAGTATTGAAAAGCACAGGCAGCAGTATTCTTGTATCTCACAAAACCCTGAAAAAGGAGGTGAGACAGGAGAGGTGCTGGGAGGGATCCGGGCCTTTTGTGAAACTGGTGGCCTTTACTTTACTGCAGGAGCAACAGTTCTGGAGGCCTAAGGGGCTGGCGATGGGAGGCGGTTCATCAACTCAACTTCCAGAGCAGAGCCTCGGCTTTACGTGGCCAGTGGTGTCCCGTGTCTTGATTCCACCACTCTCTGTTCATTCCCAGATGTATTTCTGTCTGGGGCATCTTCACTCAGCCAAGGACGTCACAGGATTACCAACACTCTTCATCCTCTGTCAATACGGGTTAATTAGGTTCACCTCTGTCTGCAGCCGGTTGGTGGAAGTAGCCATTGTTGGGGTTTACCCAGTGACAGTGGCAAGCACACACCCTGAACACCGGAGAAATATGTCCACACTAGTCATTTCCTTTCACAGGTTCTCTACTTGTTGTAGCGTAAGTTTTCATGTGGTAGAAGTGCCATTCATGAGTTAATTTAAGATTTAAAAAATACCTCCCCAAGAACACAATATGCAATGTAATAATTTACATAATACTTCAAATAGGGGCAATTTGAAGCAGTAGATCTTGCTTCTTTCTTCAGTTTGAAGGTATAGTTTTAGAAAGAGTCATTTGTATTAAACACTTGTATTTCTTACCCCCCC
Source organism: Saccopteryx leptura (assembly GCF_036850995.1). Taxonomy (NCBI): domain Eukaryota; kingdom Metazoa; phylum Chordata; class Mammalia; order Chiroptera; family Emballonuridae; genus Saccopteryx; species Saccopteryx leptura. Next base: position 175,726,889 of record NC_089506.1, on the reverse strand, counting down.
CCCAAAAAAATGGGTTTAATGCTTTTCTCTTTAAGGATTAAATCTAATGCTTTAATTTAATTTAAGCAGCTTCACAGTTTTATTTTAATATAAGCCAAACCAATTGGCTTTTGAATTAATCAACCCTTCTACTGAAACTCATAACTGTCGATAAGAAAGTGGAATGTTGCCTATTTCAGAAGAACCAAAGGAAATGTTATTTGAGCAAAACATACTTTTCCAAAATCAACTTACAAGTGACTCTAGACTTAACTGAAATAACTTCATCTTTTTTATTTTTTTTAACATTTTGGGTAATGGTAAATGCTAAATAGATTTGGGTTAAATATAACTTTAACTTTGAGAATAAATTTTGTGAAATGTTTTGCTGAAAGGGTTCTAAATGTGACTAATAGTTTCATTTATTCAGATCTTTAAAATAAAAATCATGACAAGTGTTAAATAATACTTAAGGTAAGTATTTTAATGTCTGTCTTTATTATTTTATACTTAGCAATAAATTTATGAGATTTAAAGCAGTGCATACCTTTCTGTATTATCAAGTGAAGTTTAGCAGCTGAGACTTGAAAGAATCAATTGCCTCGCCTTTTTTTAAGATGTTTATTTTATTGATGTTTAGACAGAGTTAGGGAGAAGGTGAGAGAGAAACAGGAACATTTGTTCCTGTATGAGCCCTACGTGGAGATCCAACTGGCAGCCTCTGCACTTTGGGATGATATTCTAACCAACCAAGCTATCCAGCCAGGGCTTAATTATCTTCTTTTTTTTTAATTTTTATTGATTGATTGATTGATTTCAGCAGGAGAGAAAAGGAGAGAGAGAAAAAGACAGGAACACAAGCTGTTACTATATGTGCCCTGATTGGGGATTGAACTGGCAACCTTTGTGCTTTGGGATGACATTCTAGCTAACTTAGCTATTTGGCCAGGGCTTGCTCGCCTTTTCATCTGTTCATTTTACTTTCCATTTGTGTCATAGACTTAGGCAACAGGCTGGTAGACTTTGTTTTTGGTCATTATCATTTAAAGGATTCTTCATCAGTGAACAGGTGGATTTGAAGAACTCTTGCTAGGAGAACTTGGTCCAGCAAGGCTATGCCATTTCATTTCTCAACTAATGATTTAGTTGTTAAAACATGTCAGGCATTATTCTAGGTACTTATCTTTTATAAACTAATATAATACTCATAACAACCTCTGAGGCAGTTGCTATTTTTATCCCCATATTACAGATAAGGAAGCTAAAGAGTGGAGAGGTTAAGTTACTGGCCATTGTAACATACATACTAAATTGCAGAATAGAAATGAAAATCCTCACAGTCTGGCTTCAAAAATATAGCAGAGCACAGAATATACCATAGTGTTTATATAATATTATAATATTGTAGCTCATGTTTTTTAGAGAATAGTAGAGATTTCCCTTCAGTGATCCAAATGACAAATAAAAGAGTCACTGTCAATCATCCTGGGTGTAGGACGATCACTTTCTGAGGAATAGCAACCAGGTAGTGTCCAAAGTAACTGATCACAAAAACAATGGGCTCTGGAATCTTTATTTGGGCTTTTAAAACAGATCACCTTAATGGGAACACCTAACCATCTGTTGTGGACTGAATGTTTGTGTTTCCTCAAAATTCATGTACTGAAATCCATATCCCCAATGTAGTGGTATTTACAAGTGAGCCCTTTGGGAGGCGATAGGATTTAGATGAGGTGATGAGGGTGGGGCTCTCATATGGGATTTTTGTCCTCATAAGAGAAGTATGACAGACTACCATGTGGCACCTTAATCTCAGACTCCTGGCTTCCAGAACTGTGAGGAATAAAGTCTGTTGTTTAAGCCACCCAGTGTATGGTATTCTGCTGTTGCAGCTAAGCTGATGAAATCACCACCAGGTGTTTGAGAAATCAATATGAGTAGTACCTAGATTCTTACTTAATGTTTTCTTAAATATAAAAGAGAAGAACACTGGTAAAAAAAAAAAAAGAAAAGAAAGAAAGAGAGAGAGAAAGAAAACAATACTGATTGATGCCTGTGCTCTAGAATTCTGATCCTTTCACTCCTTGATCTGTAAAATGGACCTTTTATATGTTGAGGAACTTTCACAGCAATTTCCCTGAACTTTGATCAAAGATTCTCCAGGTACACCAAAAAAAAAATCATCAAAGTAAAAATTTTATTCTCACTTTAATTGTTTTTATTTCCCAACTAATGCAAAGGAAGGAAGGAAGGAAGGAAGGAAGGAAGGAAGGAAGGAAGGAAGGAAGGAAGGAAGGAAGGAAGGAAGGAAGGAAGGAAAGGAGGGAGGGAGGGAGGGAGGGAGGGAGGGAGGGAGGGAGGAAGGAAGGAAGGAAGGAAGGAAGGAAGGAAGGAAGGAAGGAAGAGAAAAAGCAAACCCACCCAGCAAATGGCCAGCCACAGGCATCTGTGTATTGATATTTTTCTTCTAACTTAAAAATCCTTGTCTAATAGAAAGTGGGTTTTTTTTAAGTGACATTGAACCTAAGTCACATACACAATTGTACCAAACTTTATTCTTAATCAATTGTCTTAGATATTTTATGGTTTTTTATCTAATTGTTTATTCGTGGGCTAAGCTAATACCTCTCAGCCAAGCAAATATTTATGGCTTTATATTTATTTTATGAATAAATAGGGTGTATAATCGAAATGAAACTGCTGACAGGGTGCTTTCTATTATGGCATGAGTGGACTCAGTATTACAAAGTGCACTTTTATTGCATCCTTCCACCAGGTCGTTTATATGAAGCATGGATTGAAATATAATTTAGAAGTGTGATATTGGTACTTGAACTCAGTAGGTAGAATACGAAGACTATCAAACAAATAAACAGACAAATGTAAATGATCCAGAAAGAGAAAACAACTCATTCACCAAGGCCTCTTATAATTGAAACATGACTACCAGAGCGTTTTAGAGTATGTGTCTAAATCAGGCTTTATGAATAAAGAAAAATATTTAGCCTTAATTCAGGTCAAAATAACATTTTACTTGAAATACTAAGATAGTTGGGACTAAGGTATTTTTCCTCTAAAAGAAAGATAAAAACCAACCTTACACTTTTTTAAAAAAAAAAATAAAGGCTAGCTCTCTGTGAGCATATAGGGGTAATATTTCTCAGGAACCAAAATTTAGAGAATGTTATCAATTCTATTCATCCTTTCAACTTAACAGTAAAATAACAAGAAATAGGGAAATGAAGAGGCCATTTCTTTTTTTGACAGTATTTTTAAATACCATCAAGATTGTCAGAGCAGACTCTAGGCATAGGTTAGCTGGTTTGGAGGGTTGATCCTGAAGTCTCACAGGATAAATTCAGTTAACTTCATAATACATTGATATTTTAGAGGAAAATGGTGGTGGTGAGTTGGCAATTGAGCATGTTCACCTTATCTGTCTGTTTTTGGTTTCTTTTTTTTTTTTTATCATCTTTCTCTTCTTTCATTCTTTTTAACTTTCCTGACCCAACCCCTCCGCCAACCTCATTGATTACGAACAGGAGACTTAGGTGGGAAGAAATTAGTCTGGAAATATCAGAAATATTTACTAGTGAATGAGAGAATAGATACATGTGAGAAAGAGGAAATGTAGTCTTGGGGAAATGTAGTCTTCAAATGACCTTAATATGTATATTAATTATTATTGAGAGGCCTTTAATTCATCCAGAAATTTAGAAATACATTCTACATAATGCAACTAATGCAACTTGCTGGTTGTTCACATTATTCCTCCTTTCTGAGCTCTTCTCCCACACTATGTTTTTTCTTACCTTTCCAAAAGCCCTCAAGTACCTCTTTTCACTTTTCAGTTGCCTGAAATTTCCCATTCTCTCTAAGTCTATGCATCTCCCTACCTCACCCCTCATGTTCTCTTTCCTTTCTCTTCTACTCAAATTTCAGAGAAATGCTAATACCTCAGCCAAATACTTTTCTTATTATCATAATATGACTCACATTAATATATAATAAATAAGGAACACGTTCTCACAAAGAGTGGGTTTTTTTTTAATGCAGTTAAAAATATTCTTTACCTAAACAATTCTCTATGTGGAAAAATATTTCAGGCAGGAACTTTTCACATTCTTGACGTATGCAAGCCAACTCCTCACTTGGGCACCCTCAGTTGTTGTACTATCTCTAGCTTAGGTGGATTAGGAAGAACATGGTCATTGAAACTCAGACCTAGACCGAAATACCTGCTCCTTCACCAACTACTGTAGCTCAGTGAACTTGAACAAGTTATTAAGTCTTGATGCCTTTTATGCTTTCTGCAAAAAGTTGGTATACATACCCCATGAACCTGACACTAGATGACATACATAAAGCACTTAGAAGAGTACCTTGCACATTGCATATTATGATAAATATGGTATATGTTAATTAAATTATTTGAATTTAATAGAAACATAAAAGCTAAGGTCAGAAAGTACATAAGAGATAATCAAGTACATCTTCCTTATTTATGGATAAGAATGCTGAGGTTCAGAGAAGTCAGTGTCTTATCAAAGGTCATTAAATCATTAGAACCAGGGTTAGAATCTATGGCTGAGGCACAATTTAATTAATCCTGTTCATATTATTTTATACACCTCACCCTTGAAGCCCTGTACCATTCTGATGTTACAACATGTTGCAAATTTTATTCCCCCTCACAGGAAGACACTGCTTCCAAACTTTTATTTTTATACCTTACTTTTTGAAAAACTTGGGGGATGAGTCTACATTTTCCAAAATATAAAATACTTAGGTCAAGTTTACTAGATTTAAACTTAGTCAGATTAAACATTCATAAGTTTCTGGATTTCCAGTTCTTTGTCATCCTACCTACTTTTTCCTCAGTAGTTCTTCTAAATGTCTATATTGCTAGAAAAAAACTCATATAATAATTTGTCATCCCTTAAATTTTTATAAGTTATAAAATATTTTGAAAATCTATTAAATTACATATTTTATATTAAATAAATAAAACAAGAGGTAATGCTGAAGCTCCATTAAGTCCCTTCTGACTCTTCATTCTCTAAGAGCAACTCTTAATACAAAGTTCACACTTGTCATTTGAATTCATATTTTACTATCAAAATACATATGGCTATACATATCAACCTTAAGTAGCATTGCTGAATGTCTTAGACAATTTACAATATCATATTGCAGATATCTTCTGTATCACTTTTTTCAACATTTTATGTTTGTATTGTGTATTTAACATATATTTTTAATCTATGAATTTCAAATTCTAAAAGTGATTCCATTTTATGCATATACTAGAGTTTATTTATCACATCCTGTTTTCTGCCTATAATCAGAAATGCCTGGTGAAGATTCTTAGACATGTTTTTCTTTGTATTCATGCAAAAGTATCTCTAGGATGAATGCCTAAAAAAGATATTGATGGTTTATCAGATATGAATATATTAAATCTAACTATATATTGACAGATTGTATTCCACACAAGTTTGCACATCTACCAGCAGCATAATATAATTCTTACTTTATTCCTCCTCTTTGACAACTCCATTAAGCAAATTTTAATTTGCGTAATTTTTTCATTGGTATTAGTTTTTCCCTTTAGGTGTGAAAGGTGTTTTTGAGCCTAGAAGCAATAACACCCAAAATCAATGAGCACTCTTAGCTCCTAGCTCATGGTTTCCACATATAATTCTTTACTGAAAGGAACTAGGAGTCCTAGGAGGAATGATTATTCCCAGGGCTGAATCATGGAAATTATGAAATAACAAAGGTACCAGTTTGATGGGCTTCTGTTGGCCAAATATAGAATAATTTAAGCTTTAAAAATGAATTCTGGTTATAATGGATCATAACACATTAGGGAGATAAACTATACTAATGCCAAAAATGAATAATAAAATGTAGTAAAGGTAGAAAAAATGGTAGTTAGAAAAACCACTATTTTGCAATAATTATCCAAAAACTGATACAGATAAATATCATTGCTGGATGCTAAAATCAAAGGTTAAAGTTTGTTGAGAAAGAATATATTTACATAGTTTCAAAGTATTTTGCCACAAATTAAATCACTAATTATAAAGGGATTAAAAGATATGTTTAACAAGACTGAGACATGGATAAGAGTATGGTGGTTACCGGGGGGAGGGGGGAGAGGAGAGGGAGGGAGAGGGGTGAGGGGAGGGGCACAAAGAAAACCAGATAGAAGGTGACAGAAGACAATTTGACTTGAGTGACGGGTATGCAACATAATTGAATGACAAGATAACCTGGAGATGTTTTCTTTGAACATATGTACCCTGATTTATTAATGTCACCCCATTAAAATGAATAAAAATGTATATATAAAAAAGATATGTTTAAAGCATAGACATCTGGCAGAATCTGTATTACAAAAGCATCAGGTTAATTTAACCAAGAATGGTATCAAGTGCTGACAGACACCAAGTGCCTCCTGATACGCTGCATTGAGAATGATACTATATCATGAATGTAATATTTCTGACAAAAAAATGCATAAGCTGATGTAAATAATAAAGAAACAAGAAAAATCTAAATTGAGGGATATGCCACAAAACAGTGGCCTGTGCTCTTCCAAACACCAAGGTCAGGAAAGTAAAGGAAAAAGAACTGTCTGTAATAAAGACAAACGGTGCTGTGAGGACAGTCGGTGAAACCTGAGTGTGAACCATATTACATAATAATAATATATCAATGATAAGTTTTAAAAATTTTCCCAGTAGTTTCATGAGAGAAATATTTAGGAGTGAAGGCTCATGATCTTTTCAATTTACTGTCAAATTTTTCAGCCCCCCAAAAGAATAAGACTAATAATGTATATAATATTTTAATATTATGAATGAATATGTTTTAAATATTCTTGGTAGTATTAGCTCCCTAATAATTTTAGAATGTTTCCATTAAGATATATTTGGGATATAATTTAACTACATTAACATTATTAGATTTTTAACAATATTATGGTATTGCATTATTCTATCTAGGATCATGATATATCTCTTATTGGTCTTTTATATCTTCCAATAAAGCCTTATAATTTTTAAAAGATTTATTGTTTTTCTTTTCTTAAAAGTTAAACTATGTAATTGTTTAGGGTAATACATTGAAGTCCAGTTTTTTTTATATATTCATCTGGCCAAACTCTGCAATTAATTCTAATAGTCTATCAGTGGATTCTCAGAATATTTCACATAGACACACATGTGTGCCTTCTGTGATGACGAGTCTGAGTCCTAGTGATCCTATGAATGAGTGATGTCCACAATGTCTGGTCCTCAATAGCCCTGCTCAGCTCCTAAAGTCTCATGCCCATGACTTCTATTATAGAGTCATTTTTTGAACTTTCTGTTTTCCTTATACCTTCTATTTTTCCTAGCATTACTGTCTTTTCCAAAGAACTTTATCTTCTCATGATGTGTCTGAAATAGCACAGCTTTTTTTTTTTTTTTTCATTTTTCTGAAGCTGGAAACGGGGAGAGACAGTCAGACAGACTCCCGCATGCGCCCGACCGGGATCCACCCGGCACGCCCACCATGGGGCGACGCTCTGCCCACCAGGGGGCGATGCTCTGCCCATCCTGGGCGTCGCCATATTGCGACCAGAGCCACTCTAGTGCCTGGGGCAGAGGCCACAGAGCCATCCCCAGCGCCCGGGCCATCTTTGCTCCAATGGAGCCTTGGCAGCACAGCTTTAATGTCATTTTTGCCTACAGTGATGTTTCAGATTTAATTTGATCTGGGACCCACTTGTTCACCTTTCTGGCAGTCCAGGGACACACAGAACACTTTTCCAATACCACATTACAAATGAATCTTTTCATAAGCCTTCCTCACCATCCAATTTTTGCATCTGCATATAGTGATTAGGAATGCAAGGTTGTGGATGATCTTAGCCTTGGTTTTGAATGACACATCTTTGTTCTTGGTGACCTTTCCTAATTCTTTCACTGCTGCCCTTCTGAGTCTCAGCTTCTCTTGATTTCCTGGCTGTATTTTCCATTTGAATTGATGACTGAACAAAGGAAAGCAAAACTTTTAACAATTTCAATGTCTTGCTTGTCTATATTACAGTTGTATATGTTTTCCTGAAGTTATGACTTGTGTCCCTTTGATGTTCAAATGTAGTTCTGCTTCAGCACTTTCTTCTTTCACTTTTATCAGAATTTGTTTGAAATCATTGTTACTTTCTGCCCATAAGTAATGTCATCTGCATATCTTGTTACTGACAATTCTTCCATCAATTTGCCCTCATCCTTCCTCTGATTCAAGCCAAGCAATCATTATCTAAATAATGTCAGATTTTTTTTCTTTCTTTGCTTTTTAATCTCCTTGTATTTAAAAAAAAATTTTTTTTATTGCACTAGTTAGGTATTGCAGCTCAATGCTGGTTAGCAATAGACATCATGAATATGCTTATTTCATTCTTGAACTTAAATAAACACTTTAATGTCTTACTACTTAGTACCACCATGTTTACAGTTTGGGTCAGTACCTTCTATTGAACAAATGAAGCTCTCTTTTTTCATAGTTTTACTTAGAACTTATTTTTATTCTTATGAATGCCTTTTGGTTTTATCAAACATTTTATTTTGTAAATATTACAATAATAATATTGTTCTTTTGTCTTTCATTTGTTAATGTATTGAATTACCTCAATACATTTTTCTAATATTAAATATCTTTCTTTGCATCTGTGGAATAAATTCATCCTGATCTTGATGAGTTTGTTTATACATTCTGAAATCATATGGACAATATTTCATTTATGACTTTAAAACATATTCATAAATAAAATCAGCCCATACTTTTCCTGTCTTTTAAGTCTTTATTCATTTTTTACAGAGAAGAGAGGGGGGAGGAGCAGGAAGCATCAACTCCCTTATGTGCCTTGTCCAAGCAAGCCCAGGGTTTCGAACCGGCAACATCAGCATTTCCAGGTTGTCACTTTATCCGCTGCACTACCACAGGCCAGGCAACTTTTCCTGTCTTAAGCTGTTTTTATCAATAGTATATTAGTCTATGCATTGTGATTCTTTTTCTGTACTATAGATCTTTGTTCTTTGTAGATTCAGTAGCAGTTTCTTGTAAAATTATATGAATCTAGTATTTAAAAAAACACATTATTGTCATGCAGATCCTTAAAGTTTATCAAAGTATTTACAATAAGAATTATACAGAAAGCATAAATATTCTCATTTTACAGTTGAAGAAACTGAGGAGTAGAAATTAAAAGACTTTGCTTGAGGTCATATGGCATTTACATGGAGAAGAAGCTAGGAATAGAAGCACAGTTTTCTCACAAAGGCATCATCTCCTTTTTTATTCTTCTTTATTTTTTAAAAAAAATGGTTGAAATATATTTGATTAATTAGAAGCAGAAGCAGTTTGGGGTGGTTTTATTCTGCTTTCAAGGCCCGATTAGAGTACTCTGCCATCATTAAGGCCACCAGTGACCAAAAATGTCAGCAAGCAATACCCTTTCATAGATGATTTCCAGGGAGCAGCAATACCCTTTCATAGATGATTTCCAGGGAGCATAATTCTGCAAACATGTAAATGCAAAGAACATTTGGAACCTGCTAGAAGGGTCAGTTAATATGACTTACGTACTTTGTAGGGTTCCTGTACTTATTTTCTCTAGGAAGAAACAGTAATGTCCTAGAAAGCAGAGAAATTTGGATTCTTACATCTGTCACTTCCTGAGTTCTTAATTATACTTAGTAGTTCTCTTGATAGGGAACGTCATGTGGTGACTGTATTAGTATATGTGGACTTCAGACTTTGACTCTCTCTTGCCACTGGATGAAAGCTCTCTTGACAGCACAAATGCAAATACTCTCACTCAGCATGCAGAGTTTAATCCGCTGGCCTGGTTTGTGGATTCTTCATCATAGAGCAAGAGTCACAAAATCTGTCTTTTGCTAGGACTCTGGGGAAGCCATCACTTGTCATCCTGCTCAGTAGAGCATGTTGTAGCACCTGCTTTATAGTGTACATTGCCAAAGTATCCTTTCTGGTAGAACATCAAACAACTAAGTATTCCCATTTGTCCAGATGCCAGGGAGAAAAGAAGGTACAGGGGGTCCTCAGGTTATGACAGTCTCAACATATGACTTTTTGAGTTTACAATGCTCACTCCCTTAATACTTAAAAAAAAATTGAGACATGAGCTTTGATTTACATTGTTAACATCATACTTATGGACTACATGGGCAAACTAGTCTGGCTGTGTGGCAGAAGAATACACAGTATTCTTTTTCTGTGGCTTAGTTGTAATTTTATGTTCTAGATTATGAGGTTACAACTGTGTTAGGATAGGTAACTGACTTAGGCTAGGGTGTGTTTCGACTTACACCAAGATTTGGGTTATGTCACTGTTGTAGGAATAGAACTGTGTCATAACCCGAGTATCCCCTATATGAGGGGTCGGGAATCTATGGCTCGCGAGGCAGATGTGGCTCTTTTAATGGCTGCATCTGGCTCGCAAACAAATCTTTAATAAAAAAATAATAACGTTAAAAATATAAAACAGTATGATGTATTACAATCCATTTATTTCCTATTGCTCATGTTCATGATTGCGGGTGGCTGGAACCAATCACAGCTGTCCTCTGGGACAACATCAAATTTTTATTGGATTATTATTCATTTTATTGTATTATTAGTAATGTACACGGGTCGTTCTATGGCTCTCATGGAATTACATTTTAAAATATGTGATGTACATGGCTCTCTCAGCCAAAATGGTTCCGACGCCTGCTGTATATATACTGAACTGAACCAAACTTCAGGTATGACAATAAGCTGGAGACTATGTACATTTTTCCTCTTTAATAAAAGATAACTATAGAAGAACAATTAAACCTCATTAACACATAGTCATTTACTTTCAAATTTGAATGACATAGCCCTTGCTGATTGGCTCAGCAGTAGAGCATCGACCCAGCATGTAGAAGTTCAATTCCTGGTCAGGGCACACAGAAGAAGTGACCATCAGCTTCTCCAGCCCTCCCTCCTCTCTCTTTCTCCCTTTTCTCTCTTTATCTCTCTCTTGTCCAACAGCCATGGCTCGATTGGAGCAAGTTGGCTCCAGGGACTGAGTATGGCTCCATAGCCTTGCCTCAGGAGCTAAAATGGCTCAGTTGCCAAGCAATGGAGCAACAGCTCCAGATGGGCAAGAGCACCACCCGGTAAGGGGCTTTCCAGGTGCATCCTGGTCTCAGGGCTTATGCAGGAGCCTGTCTCTCTGCCTTCCCACCTCTCAATTAAAAAAAATATTTTTAATGATATATCTCATTCATTGAGAAAAACTTTTTGGAGGTTAAGATTTTTCTTAACCCAAACCCAGATTTTGCAAAAGTTTTAAAAAAGTTTCAATTAGCTTTATTTTATTTGAAATTTCTAAAATCCCTGTAATTTATTTTTTACTATTTTCCCTTTTCAGAAGTGTATCTAGCATTTTGAATAAAAGCAAACATATATGATACATTAGGATATAATATATATCAGAATAGTTAATATTTGTTATTGTTGTTAATATTGTTATTCATAATTTACAGATGAAGGACCTTAAGTTATAAAAGTTTAAGTAATATGTATGGAGTCATTGCAAAGCTGGAGAATTGCTGTTAATTTGTAGCAGACACTGTTATTATGTATCTAAGATCAATTTCCCCTTCCCACTGTTTCTTTCTTGTGATAGACCTATGATTTCCTCCTGTACCACTCTTCCCAATGTTATCATTGTGTGGCAATGGCTTTGTATCCTTCAGAGAAGAGAGCGTGAGAGTAAGGCCAGTTCTCTGAGGATAACCAAGGGGAAAGAAGGAAACTTGCTAGACCTTTGAGGACATCATTACCTTCTTGAAATGACTAATTTTGGATGCATTTCAACTCAGGTCTTTACTTTAGGATATCTTCATTTAACTTTGTTGAAGGCCAACGTTACCCTAACTGATACACAATCTAGGACATCTGAAGCAAAAGCCCACAACGATTTTCATTGAAACACCACAACAGGTTACCTAGGTAGTGTCCATTCTTTACTGAATAATTATAGCTGACAGTTCAAATAGAAAAACGGAGTTCACCAATGCAATGCATACTGAAGCTAGTTAACCCAAATGGGTAACGGAAGTTTTTGGAAACCTGGGGAACAGAGACGGGCCTTAAAGAAAAGTAGCAAACTAAACCCCAGAAAATTGCTGCCCAATATTTATAGACTTTCTGTATTTCTTTTAAGAGAAGCCTACAAATCCAGAATATTTTGAGGACAGCCTGAATGTTAAATTTTGACCACTAATTTATTTAATAATTATGCAAGCCAAACAAAGCATGCATGTAAGCTACATTGGGTCCTTTAGTTATAATTCTACAATGTTTACCTTAGAAGACTATAGCTCTTATTATATCGATAATTTTATTGTATCATATATAAAATAAATTATGCCATTTTTACACTGCCTCCCAAAACCACAAGCCCAGCAATTCCAGGGAGGTGGTTCCTTATCACCACTCCAAACACAGCAGAAAAAGCATGAACTACACGTGGGGTCAGCTGCATGACACACACGTATGAGGGTGTTCTATTCTGACCAATCATTGCATCTGCAGAAATTTTCAGTTTTAGTTCTCAAGAAAAATAGTGTTTTCGGCCCTGGCTGGTTGGCTCAGTGGTAGAGCATCAGCCTGGCATGCAGGAGTCCCGGGTTTGATTCCCAGCCAGGGCACACAGGAGAAGTGCCCATCTGCTTCTCCACCCCTCCCCCTCTCCTTCCTCTCTGTCTCTCTCTTCCCCACCCGCAGCCAAGGCTCCATTGGAGCAAAGTTGGCCCGGGCGCTGGGGATGGCTCTGTGGCCTCTGCCTCAGGTGCTAGAATGGTTCTGGTTGCAACAGAGCAGCGCCCCAGATGGGCAGAGCATCGCCCCCTGGTGGGCATGCTGGGTGGATCCAGGTCGGGCGCATGCAGGGGTCTGTCTGACTGCCTCCCCATTTCCAACTTCAGAAAATACCAAAAAAAAAAGAAAAAGAAAAGAAAAATAGTGTTTTCTATGCAAAGTTTGCTTTTATGATTCCAAAATGTCCCAAAGAATTTTTTTGTTAAGTGTTTGAATTATAGGAAGCTTATGATAAGATACAGAAGTGTGTTTAATGCTAGATTGATGCCCCACAGGTTACTCAAGTCTTTAGCGTATAGGCAGAGCTTAAGAATAATTGAACTCAGGAAACAGTTTCAGAACTTTATGATCCCAATTTGATATATCTTAGCCTTGAAGAATGTTAATGGGGAAAAATGTTTTTCATTATTTCTCTTTGATTTTTAACTATTTTTACTAATTATTAATATAACACATGACCACTCCAGAACATTTGAAAAGTAGCAAAAAATTTTCACCAATGAGAGGCAACTACTACTAATATTTTGGAATAATTTTTCCCAATGTCCTTCGCTTTCCTAATTTTTAATCTTATCTGTTTGGGATCATAGGACATAAACATTCCTGTATCTTCTTGTCTCCTTTGACATCATTGAGACTAGATTTTAGGTCTGAATTTTGAAGCTAGCCTACTCTGTGATTATTACGAAGTAACAATACATTTTTCCCCTCTTTACCTAGAAGCTTTGAGGAGTTTTACATTTTATATGTAAAATTCAAATGTTGGTCTATATATGCATTAACCAGTGTCACTCCAATAAATTCAATTAAAAAGAAATTCAAATGTTGTACCAGCATACATTTTATACTAATTTTGTGTGAAATGCATTTGATTTGTGCAAATAGTCTTGTTAATCATCTCATAAGCATTTCTTTTAAGTATTCTGCCTCTGTCTCATTTGTTCTGGGCTCTTCTGGAAAACTTTTAAATTAAATCTCAGTTGTTTTTCCCCTCAGAGCTTTTTTTAAAAAGTGATTTCAGAATTTTCAATATTTCTTGGTGTTGGGTGATGGAAAAATTTTCAGAATATTCAGCCTGCTTTTTAATTACATATAGAGGTCAATCTAATCATTCTTTATATTGAAAGCCTAATATATGAAAATTTACTAAGACCTAGGCATTCAAATCTGTTTCAAGTAGAAACACAACAATGCAAAGTAGAGGTTTTATTTTTAGGACTCTCTTAAGTTGGTTTGTTTTCTGAAGATTTTGCTCCTTCTTGCGTATCTTTAAGCAGATAAGAATCCTTTAAATAAGTTCAAGGTTAAAGAAAATAAACTGGAAAGAAATTAGGCAAACTGTCAGCATAGATTTCTATTTCAAAGAATAAAGGAACCCCTGGGAATAGATCTGGTGTCTGAGGTTGAGCAAAAGGAAGGATAATAAGGCCAGAATGCTTTGACTGCAAAGTAAGAAATTTCTAAATGCTGCAGGTCAACAAAAAGGCTTGCATCTCTTGTATCTGTCTTCCAAAGCTCTTCTATGTCCCCCAGTATTCCAGAGCCTACTTTGCACCTTCCTCCATATTAGGACCATATAGTGAAATGTCTTATGGTGACTAATCTGTCAACAATAAAAAACATCTATTTTAAATGACAGATACTTTCTGTTCTTTTTTATTGAAGCAGCTTCTCTAGTGTCCAAACTTATTTATCTTTCTAATAGGTTTTGGCTATTTATCTACTTGTGTTAGTGTGTCTGCCAAAACCTAAATTGGTTAAAGCATTGATGTTTGTCATTTATACAGTACATCTTGTTTGTGTATTGTGATTTGATATTATAAACACTAATAATATTATGATTATAAGATAATGTAAAAGAAACTGGCAGTACATTTCTCTCTCCTTCTCTTATTCCCTTTCTCCTTCCTACACTTCTCCTCTCCTTCTCACCCTACCTCTCTCTTTTATTTTCTGTTTCTCTCTCTTTTTCCTGGAGCGGATGGTGATTTTCAAAGAAATAGGAGGAAGCAGATACGATGAGGAAATTAAACAAATCTGTGGACATATTTCTAACCACTGATGCCTTTGAAATTTGCTGCCAAACCAAATGGTTACATAGAGCAAACATTATATTCCTGATACACTTTAAATTCTGTTTTTAATAGACTTTATTTTAGAGCAATTTTATGTTCAGAGAGAAATGAGCAGAAGGTACAGGTATTTCTCACATAATCCCTGTACTCACAAGTACACAGCCTCTTCCATTATCAATATGCCCCAATAGAACGCTACATCTGTTACAGTTGATATATTTACCTTGACATGCCATTATCACCCAGCCTACGGTTCACATTAGGGCTCACTCTAGCTGTTGCACATTCTGGGTTTGGACAAATT
This sequence comes from Saccopteryx leptura, assembly GCF_036850995.1. Lineage (NCBI taxonomy): Eukaryota > Metazoa > Chordata > Mammalia > Chiroptera > Emballonuridae > Saccopteryx > Saccopteryx leptura. The sequence goes on along the minus strand of NC_089506.1, from coordinate 175,711,604 downwards.
ATTATGATGACACGTATCCACTGTTACAGAATCATACACAGCAATTTCACTGCCGTCACAATCTTTCTGCTTCTTATTTCTTTCCCCTCCCCTTTAACGTAGGACAGAATGGCTAATGGGTATAGAGTTGGGTACTTCTCCCTCCCCAGGTCAGTTAGTTTCTGATACATCTCCATCATGTTAGGTCAGATTCAATAGAGTATCTTGAGGGAAGACCTTGCTAAGAACAGAATATCCTGGCATATTTTAAAAAGTTTCTCTTCCTTTCCTCCTGCCAGAAGCATGAGGCTTGTCTCTGATAGTCACTGTGAGAACCTAGCAAAGCTTCAGGATGTAAAAGCTCCCAATGACTCGGTCATATTGGAATTTTTACTTTCAGAATTGTGAACACTCAGCCTCCAGCACTTTGTCAATTACAGTTCAATTTTCCTATTGCCTGCACTGATTCCAACAGGTGTTTCTGTTCTGGTAGGTTGTGACTCTCCCTGTTCATCTTACATTCTCTCTGATTTGGAGGGCAGTGTCTTCCTTGTGACCTCACTTTTCTTAGGGATCTAATAAGAATGTTCACTTTTCAGTTTGCCCAGCTTTTTATAATACTTGTTGTTCAGATGGGGTGGTGTCTTTCATGTCCTTTGTCGTAAAACTTCATTTCTTCCCATCGAGATTGAGCATATTTCTATTTCTCTAGATTTGATGTGGCCATATTACTTGCTTTTCTATTGTATGTGTGGCAGAAACTCAACCAGATCACTGTTAGCATAATCTTTTACTCATAAGTGCCAGGCATGAGATGTTTCCTTCTGGAGCAGTCTAACTTGGGGGAGGGGAACAGACCACTTTCTAGGGCTTTAACAAAGCAGACCAAAGTTCGGTTAAGCTTTGAGGGAGTGGGTAGATAAGTTGTGAAATAGAAATTAAGGAATTATTCTTGAGGATTAGCAGTCATTGTGCAGGGATTGTGGAATTTAAAAGACTGTCTAAATGTTCATAAAAATGAAGCAGTCTGGGTCAACATTAGCAGTTTAATGTGGAGTCCTGCTTAAAATTGGGCATTTTTTTCTTTTTTTTTTGTTATTTAGGAGGTGATTGTTGGTCTAACTATTGACATCCTCTTTACCTTAACATATCTTTATTTGGTAGATAACTAGCATAATTCACATTTTTCTTGTCCAAACAATTAAATTATCCTGGTGATGTTCATTTCAATAAGAAAGCATGTTTAAAAGTATATGTTGAAACACTTTAAAAGACAGGTTTTATAGGTGTTCCATAAGTACATTTTGATTTTAATTGAAATCAAGTAATTTAATTAATTTTACTGAATCTCATCTAACTATTGCTAATATGGAAATTTACCCCAAATAAAAATAAATTATAAAAACATTTGAGGAAAGGACTAATAGATATGTGTCTCATCCAATGCTTTAGGAAGCATACTCATCTCAGTATCTGGAACACACCATACTCTGTCCTTTGTCTAAACCCTTGTTACTCCAGACCCCTCCCAACCTTACCCAGAGGTGGTGCCAGACGGCCTTCTCTTTGTCTTTCAGATCTTAGACCTCATATCACTCCTGAACTCTTATGTACTTCTGATGGATACTGGACTCTCCCGTAAATGTAGCTCAAGTTCTTTAATGTCCACGTCCATGTGCTCAAGAATACCGAAATTGAAGTATAACGTTTAAGACTATGTTGACTATTTTTAGTATCACACCCTCAGGATTTAGTCTTTTAGGGTCCTAGCTTATTGCGTTGTTTCCTTTATAAGATTTCACTACCTGGAGTTTGATTTTCATTCCTCTTGCCTATAAGACTTTCAAAATAAAAGTTCAAATTGTCTAGGATCAGCAAATGCCATCCAGGTAAGAACAGCTTTAATCCTTGCTTACACCTGAGGTTCCCAATTTCCTTTAGTTTTACTCTGGTGATTTTTTTTAAATCTTTTTATATTAACCTTGCTTTTAAGAAAAAATTTTAAAGTGTTCCAGATGGTAGTTTAAACTATCTTTGGTGAGGGAAGGATATTGTAAATAACTTAGCCATTACTGGAAAGAAGAAATCCTCTCACACTGCCTCTGATGTCAGCAATTTCCTAAATTGACAAGGCTAGCAATATCATTTTGTGTATTTGGGAACACTAAACATAATCAGCCTAGGACTCTGAAAGTGAATTAAGGCTTATTAGCCAATCTTCCTATTTGAGAAAGCTTCCTGGGCTTAGTGACATCCACTTGCAGTTCCTTTGTCTTAAAATTGTTCTTACTTGTAATGTTATTGGTTGGATGGTAATATTAAAATTGCTTTCTCTCAATATAACTACAGCAGACCCTAGAACACTCGGGAAATACTGCAGATATCTTATATGTATGAAGATATGGTTAAATAAGGTAAATCAAACTGAGATGCTTATAGCTCAAGGGAGCAAACAAACATCATCCCAGAAAACAAAGAAACCCAGTAGAGCGCAAGGAGGGAGCGTAATCTGGAAGGATGACTCTCCAGTCGCTCGCGACTGCAGGTTCTCACTGGGAAAAGAGTGTGCCACTTCCTGACTTGAAATAAAATTCAGAATCAAAAGTTTAGAGTGGCAGAATTTGAGAGAATATGCCTGAATTTGGTATCATATTAGAAAGAAACAGACGGGAAAAAAAGGTGTAAATTAGGCTAAAGTATTGCAGCTGATGGGCAGTTCCCGGTGGGCGTGGTTCTGACACCCCAGCAGCCTATCAAACATTCAGACACTCGGTAAGAAAGAAGGGCAAGTTTGTATCAATCTGGGCCCGGGTCAGGGCATATTTATCAGAAATCTACCAGAGACCATATACATACAAGTTGCTAAGGGTAAAGTAGTAAGTAAAACACATTTCCCACCATCATAATCTGCCAGTCCCACAGGAAATTCATGTATTTCCTGGCCTGAATTTGGAAGGTTAACTGAGTTGTCAAACTATTTTTATTCAGTAAAAATCCTTGTCACAATAACTTGTTTCATCTTTGGTTTGCATGGATTTCAATATGGGATTTCAATGAGAAGCATCCCATTCTTGATCCTTACCTAAATATGTAAAGATACTTTAAAGAATTATCTATCTGTTCACTTTTAGAAGGCAGTATGGCATCTCAACTTTTGGCTAATGTCATTAATATGAACTTGATCTATTTTCCTGTGGCATGATACATATGAATACACAACAAACTTTCACTGAGTCAAACTGGAAAATTCACAGTCCAGTTTAGGATAATAGTGCTTGGTTTTTACTAATGTGCCCAATCAAATTACATATTCTACCCTGGGGCCACCTCATTTAGGCTTGATAGGATGTTTCTGATCAAATATATTTGTGCTGGTTGTGGTACACATTTCATGCTATGATATACTGTGGAAAGGAAATAAAACAGATGAGAACAAACATCAATTTTTTCTCATCAAATTAACTGAATTTCAAAATTGTTCCATAATGCTATGATGATCTTGTCCCTTTTGTTAACTGGTGGGACTGGACACAGAAGCCTTCAGCATAATGAGCTTCTTTTCTAAGTACCAGTGATTTTTACCAACAGCTGTTGACTGAACTGTAAAAGGTCCAAACTTGAAAACACTTTTTTTTTCTTGCTGCTATAAGAATATAAAATATATTTTCTAAACTCAGGAGGTCTCTGAGCATTGGTGTAGCTTTAGAAAATATGGGTCCATTATTTAAAAAATTACAGGCTCTGCCTCAAGATTTGGTTTCTGTAAACTTCTCCTATTTTCAGATAGTAAGTGATATTCAGGAAAATCAAGGACTCAATTTACCTATATTTCTATTCCATATGGATGACTCCATCTTCTTGTTGATACCTTTTATACATAAATATATATAAATATATATATATATATACACGCATACATATGCCATGATATACAGGCCTAGATGAAACATACAAGCATACACACATATTAAAAGCAAAGTCTTTAGCTACACCTGCCTTTCAGAAAATGTATGTGGGTCAATGTTTGTAAATCTGAGCACTTGTTCTTGTATATGTCTCAGTGACAGAAAGGAAAATAAAATTGGCTTTTGAGTCTTCTAAAAGCCCATAGAATTCTAGCAATATTTAAGATTTTTAAAAACATCCATAATGATTTAGAATAGGGATGCAAAAACTAAACTATAAAAAAGTACACCTGTCTAGTGGTGGTGCAATGGATAGATTGTCAAACTGGGATGCTGAGGTCCCAGGTTTAAAACCCCAAGATCGCTGGGTTGAACCCAAGGTCACTGGTTTGAACCCAAGGTCACTGGCTGGAGCAAAGCGTCCCTGGTCCAGCTGGAGTCCCCTGATCAAGGTACATATGAGAAGCAATCAATGTCTATAACTACAGTGCCACGACTAGGAGTTGATGCTTCTCATCTCTCTTTCTTTCTCTCAAAACAAAAAGTGCTTTCTAGTCAAGAGTACCTCAAATCTGCACACCGGAAATCAGTGTCAACCTTCCTTTACTCCTACTGTACACTCACAGCAAGAAAGTAGTGTGTTCTTCTGTCTTCCTGAGTTGGGATGATACTCAGTTGAAGAATTGAAAGCAATTTTATATGTGTTCGGCAAAGACTTTAAACTTAAGGCAGAAAGCTAAAAGTTGGCTAAGGTTAAAAAATGGGAAGTGGAACTTGGAACTAATGCCTATGCACCATTCCTTGTTCAGGCACTCGGGGACACATCTAGTAATTAAGAAAGCCAGCAGAGGGTTCATCTGAAAGACACCTCACACACTTGTATTCCTATCAAATAACTGAGGAAGGAAGTTATATCACTTTTAATTAAGGAATATTACATTTGATTGCAATATATATATTAAGGGTAGGGATTTAAAAATTTTAGTAGACATAAGCTTACACATTTTTTTTGTGTGTGTATGTGTTTTTCAGAAGTCAGAAGCAGGGAGGCTGTCAGACTCCTGCATGCACCCGACCAGAATCCACCTGGCATGCCCACCAGGGGGCAATGCTTTGCCCATCTGGGGCATTGCTCCTTTGCAACCAGAGTCATTCTAGAGCCTGAGTTGGAGGGCATGGAGCCATCCTCAGCACCCAGGCTAACTTTTCTCCAATGAACCTTGGCTGCAGGAGGGAAGAGAGAAATAGAGAGAAAGGAGAGGGGGAAGAGTGGAGAAGCAGATGGGTGCTTCTCCTGTGTGCCTCAACTAGGAATCGAACCTGGAAATTCCATACACTGGGCCAACTCTCTACTGCTGAGCCAACCAGCCAGGGCCACCTTACACTTTTATTTATTAGCAGTGAGCATGATATAAGTCATATAAATACTGTCATACATTAGTAGCATATAACAGTCCACATAAATAGAAGTTTTGGTGTATATTCAAGAATGTTCATTAGAATTAAATAAATTTACTACTTTTTGGTATGCTATTTTAAGAAGATAGCAAAAGATATCTTACTCAAAAAGAATTCTGTTTAGGCTACTTTAAAATTCATATATCTAAATTAACAGGCATTTTTCATACAAAAAGTAGGTCTCTGGATGTTGAATTATGAATTTTAAGAATTGTATTATAACATAAACCAGACTTAGCTGTGGCATGTTGAGTAGCTAGAACTAAATGACACATCACAGAATTATATGCACAGTATGGACATACACAGATTCTGGAGAGTATATAAAGACCATACAGATCTTCTCACTGGGTAAGAGTGCCTGCCAAAGAGGCCTCTGACTTTGTTGTCATTTTCCCATCTATCCTCCTCACCTGACTACAAATATTATTATAGTACTCTATAAAAATAAAAACTGGTATCATTTAAAGAATTAGCAACTGATCTTGAATGAAACCATGAACCTAGGGTCAGAAACTAAGCTTCCAAATAATCGCTCAATCCTAAAATCACGTAAGTGTCCTCACTGTGTTTTTGGAAGTCCTCTCGTTAATTTGCACAGCCTCTACCAATGCTCTTTAGTGGAGACCATCTCAGCCATGCCATTCAGAAGCCCTCACCATGTACAAGACACAGAACTCAATGCACACATACTCTATTTGCTTAGTCAGAAACTTTTGTTCTTACCTGGTCTGACCAAGAATTAAAATCTCTCTTTAAGGGCTCTATACATTTTTAATTATTCTAAAATAATTTACTGACAATGTCCTTATAAAAATTCCCAGTACACTCTAAAACATAAGGTCTAGCTAGTGCAGTGCAGAGGCTCAGATTCTGTCCTATTTTACCACCCAGGTCTCAATTTACACATGTGGAAATGACTGTCCTGATTATTAAAGGTGTCTTTGAGGGTTAAAAAAAAAGGATTCAAAAGTGTTTGGACACTATACATTGCGGAATGGCTATGACCCATAGCAATTTCAGCTCTTGATCAGTGAAACTGTCACAATGGGGTGTTTATTTTCATATAACCTGAGGTTAATACAGACACATGTTCAAAATAGTTTTAAAATAAATACATCTCTCAGGTCTTTGCTCCAGATTAAGCAGCTCCAGCTGCTGCCCTTTTACCTGCCAATGATTTACCAAATCCTTTCCTTTATATTTAAATATTAAAAATTTTTTCTATGTTAATGGCCAATGTCAACTGCTACAGAAATCCCTTTTAGCCTCTCCAGCTGAATGGCACAAATTGATCCAACATGTATATACTGAGAATCTACACTGAGCCTGACCTTGTGGCAGGGCTCTGTATTCTTTTCCTGAACTTCCTTAGTATGTTTCCTGTGCTTTCTTTAGGAAACATGCCCTGTTCTACCTCAAATTATTTATGAAAGCATGTCTCATCTCTTAACCACAGTGCATAAGCTCCTGAGAGCCAGACTCTACTCTCCACTTGATTTATGTTCATGGGTGCTGTGTTGTCTTTTACAGTGCCCCACAATGAATACTTAAAAGAAGATCTTGAATGTGTCAATGGGTGAACCAGTAAATGAATGTGATTCCTTAGCTCTGTTTTTCCTAATATTTCAGCCTCCAAACATTCCTCCATTTGTTTCTATTCATTTTTCCAACAGATCATGGTAACATTCTTAAAAATGTAGATTAGCCCCATGCAATACAAAATGATCTCATTACAATGATAATTTTTACAATTAAAATAAATTTTCCTTCTACCTTTCTGACAGTATCCTTTTCTCAGGCTTTTTTTTTTTTCTTTCTTAGCCAGCTATTTAAATGTCAGTGATTCTTAGGATTCTTGCTTTAGAATTACTTTCTTTTCTTTCTCCACAATTGTCTTTGAGAGCTTTCACCCATTCCCATTTTCAATTATATTTATTTAAGACTGAATTTCAAGTCTCTAACTTGGATCAAGATTCTTCTAAATCTTACATCTGTTTATCCAACTACCTACAGACCACAATCATTTGGATGGCCCAGGAGACACCCTACGCCATATGTGCACAGATAATATTATCATCTCTGCTGTTCCCTGCTCTCATTCCCTTTTAGTCTACTTCATCAGGGGCTGGCACAAACTACCCACCAGTCAGTTGCCCAAGACAGAATCCTGGGCACTGTTAAAACTTGTTTTTATGCACACTCCTTTAAAACTATATCAGTATATCTCTGGAATCCATTCACTTCATTCTGCTCTCAATGACACTTTACTACTTCAAGGTGATTATCATCTCCTTCAAATAATACATTAATGTCTGCTAACTATATAGTATTATCTTCTTGTATTACAGACCCTGATCTCCTATCCATTCACCATGTTACAGCCAAGGGAATTTTTCTAAACATCAAATCTGATTATGAAGTTTAAAAGCCTACCACAGGTTCCCTACTGTGCTTAGAATCGAGTCCGAACTGTGTTTGTATAACTTACAAGGTCTTATCTGCCATCTGTGTACTAACCTTTCTTGCTCACCAGCTCCCCTTAGCTGAGCTCACAACTTCTCTTAGTTCCTGTCGTGGCTCCTACACTCTCCTTTCCACATATGAACTCCTGCTTACTCCAGGCTCCACCCCACCCTACCCCATCCAGTAGCGGTGCCATACTATCTCCTCGCCTTTGGAATCTTAGACCCCACATCACCCTTGTGATTTACGTGCTCCCAGTGGACACTGGCTTCTCCCATAAATGCAGCTCCTGTTCTCGGAGCTACTTCCAGTTCATCATGTCTGCAGTCACATGCTGTTCTCTTCATCTTACCTCTGACTTTTATATTTACTTGGTAATTTTTTTCTTAAAACACTAACTGGCACTGAATGATAGTAACACTTTACTGTATCTGCAGATACATTTGTATAGTTATTTGCTCATTCATTAAATATATATATTTGTATGTACTTCTTATATAAAACAATTTTAAAAACGTGGATTCTTTATGAACAGGCTCACATTAGACTATTTAATGATTAATTGTGGTTAGGAGTAAATATATGAGTTTATAATTTTAGAAATTAATAATTTTAGTATTATGGAAAAAGCATTTTAAAAATTATGAGAGATACCAAGTGAAGAAATGGACTTGTGTTTCTGCCAGTTTTCTTAGATATCAGGAACAAATTTCAATTGCAAAATAATTATTACTTTTCAAATTCTAAATTCTTAAATTTAGAATTTCCATCCAGGGAATTTAAAATACATTCATTCTTTTTTTTAAATTTTATTTAGAAAATTGACTTTAATGTGGTTACATTGATCAATAAGAACACATAGGTTTCAGGTAAACAGTTTTATAGCATTTGAACTGTTGATTATGTTGTATACCCATTACCCAAATTCAAATCATTTTCTGTCACCCTATATTTGTCCCTCATTACAATTTCCCCCCTACCCCACCTCCCTTACCCCATATTTCCTTCCCCTTCCAGCACATCCTTTCTCCCCTCCCCCATGTTCCCTTCCCACTGGTAACCACTTTACTTTTATCTATGTCCATGAGTCTCACTTTTATATCCCACCTATGTGTAAAATCATATAATGCTTAGCTTTTTCTGATTTACTTATTTCATTCAGTATAATGTTCTCAAAGTCCATCCATGTTGTTGTAAATGTCACTATGTCATCATTTCTTATGGCTGAGTATTATTCCATAGTATGTATGTACCACATCTTCTATCCAATACTCTATTGAGGGACACTTTGGTTGTTTCCATGTCTTGGCCATTGTGAACAATGCTATGATGAATATGGGGGTACATGTGTCTTTATGTACCAATGTTTTTGAGTTTGGGGGTTAGAAACCCAGTAGAGGGATTGCTGGGTCATATGGTAAATCTATTTTTAATTTTTTGAGGAACCACTTACTTTCTTCCATAACAGTTATACTAATTTGCATTCCCACCAGCAGTGAATGAGGGTTCCTTTTTCTCCACAGCCTCTCCAACATTTGTTTTTATGTGTCTTATTGATAATAGTCAATCTAACAGGTGTGAGGTAGAGGACTGAAGAAACCTATGTTCATCTTCTTGAGACAAATTAATGCTCATATTTTCTACCTCTCAGAATTCATAGCATGTTCTTATGCAATAAATAGTTTCAGAATTATATACAAAGTGTGTTTGGCTAAACAGATCACTTCAAATGAAAAGTGGTGCATGTCACCATTTTCCTCTTTTGTTTGTTTGGAACAGTAATTTTCATCCAGTGTTCCACAAAAATTTATAAAGCATGCTATACCTGACTATTTAGTCAGGGGCACTGACTTCTTTTCCTTTAGATTGCCAAATTTAAAAAAATGACCACAACCAAGACAATAGCTGCTTGCTTTGTTATTGAATTGAAATTGTACCTTATTTCAGTCAGATAAGCAAAAAATATATGTTTTTTAGATGTGCTATAGTTTTTAATCATTAGTCTATATGTGGCATGAGATAAAAAAAAAAAGGTTGAAAATTGCTGGTTTAAAGTAAAGCTTCTTTACTGTCTTGAATAACTTTAGTTTTTTTCACTTGCTAAGAAAAAAATGAGAAAGGTGATTTAAACTGAGGCAAACTAGGCATTTCCAATTGACAGCTCTAACCTTGTATAACTAAATCCATCAGAGGTATCCTGTTATGGACACAGCGTGGAATGTTTTCATTTCCTTTTTGGTAAAAGAGGTCAGTGTGTCCAATTGGCAGTATCTTGGGCAAAAGGAAGGTTTATAATGCTATTCGCCATCTAGTGAGATGCATTAGGACTGTTTATTGAAACACAGGTCAAGGTTCTGACCCTTTTAAACTTTTTAAGAAAACTTTATTTGGAGACAGAGTAGAAAAATGTCTACAAAACCAAAAGTAAAACACATCTGTCAGGCTATACATTTTGTGTGCTACATATCCCAGTTTAGGAGTTGAAACTATTCAGTAAAATGAAGGAATAGCAAGGGATCTTGATCTTGGTTCAGTAAGTCATTACAATATAAAATATGTAAATAATAAGTTGAATAATATGTAAGAAATAAGTTTTGAATAAAAACTGTCATTTATTAATAATTTGAACATATGCCATGTCAACATTACTAAATAATTGGGTTGACAGGTGCTTTTTATTTAAGACATAAGAAAGGTATATGATTTCTATAATAGCAAAAGGATATGTATTTTTATATCTCCCTTTAAAGAATATAAATCAATCACAAGATCACAAAGAAAGTTTTCAGGTTCCTTTGTTATGTACACATAAAACACTCAAAGTCAAGATGCTATTTTAAACTCAGGAGGAAAACCAGGACAAAAGAAATACCGTTTTTGAATCTCTACAAGAAAGGATTCTGGGGGGATCAAGATCACAGAAGTAACTGAAGGCGGCATCGCTAAGATAAGAAAAGCAACATTATACCCTGCAAAGCAGCAATGCCCTTGAAAATAGAACAGCTGGGATTAGCTGTTACTACTACCTGCTGAATAACACAGACATCCTGAAAATGATCTACATTCTCTTATAGGAATGATGGTTATAAGTGAGTGTTACGAACATAAGAGGCTAGAAATTCATTTCAGAGCCAGGAATAGGAATATGCCTCCTAGAAAAATATCACCCATTTAAACAAACAAACAAACAAAAAAAATAGAATGATTGAGAAAGAGGAACTAGGGAAAAATAAATTTTTAGAAATTCCCCCATAATGAGATTATTAAACCTGGTCTAATCTGATAACCCTTGCAAAATTTGAACATGTTAAGATAGAAGAAAGCTATCATCTACATTATATTTTCTTAATATTTATCATCACCTTTAATAAAAAAAAAAAACTTTCAGTCTTCCTTTTAAGTCTTAACAATTCTCAGTTTAGTTTCCAGTGTTAATTAGTTGAGCTCTCCCACGCGCACTGTACATTTTTCTGACAGTAAAGAGGATGAATAGCTAAAAATTATTAAATTTATCATGTTGCATATAAAATTCTAAGCGCTCCACACGCAATTTCAGTCCGGAGGCCCTAATTTTAAACAGGATGTTGTAAGTGGCATTGCTTATTTGGGATTTGTGGTTTCTCCTATATCTGTGAGATGGAAGTCTCATTGCACATGTGGTAAAACTGTTGTTCAGAAGTGAAAATCATTTAGCTTGGAAGCAAACATGGAGTTTGAGGAGAAAACTTTCTGCCTGTTCCTTCCTAAGAGTACAAGAGTTCCTATGACCCATCAGTTGTTTTTTAACTTTGTGCAGAACGTCTCAGCGAAGAAAACTGTCAGTAATTACTGGTAATACAAATTATTAGAAAGTAAAGAGGTCAGTCAGATAAGTGATAATTTCTAGCTAGAAACTATGTTTTTGTGTTTGAAATATAATTAACTAAAGAATTTTCATAAATATTTCATCATTCAGAGTTCACTGAATTTATGCAAGGTAAAATGAACTATAAGTGGCATTCGTAGATTTTTATGAAACTTTGAAGTTCTCATCATTATTAAGTTATTCTCCCTCAAGCCATGTTAAGCAAACAAGTTTGTAATAAGTATTTTTTAGGTTTGCTCACTTGTATTGGGGCAGCACCATGTGTAGTCTATGGAAGGCTGTGGTGGTGCTTGCCCTCAGGGCAGCAGATTGCAAATTGTGGATTGCTTTGACTCCATGGGGAGGGGCGATTGTTTGCTGGAGAAGGGGTTTTTCCCCCCCAGCCTGTTTTTGGCTACAGAGAGAGGGGGTAGGGAGAGAGCAGAGAGCAAGAGAGAGAGAGAGAGAGAGAGAGAGAGGGAGAGAGAGAGAGAGCGCTGAGGGGCTTGGGAGTCCTGAGAGAAAGGGAAGCGTTCTGTCATTATGAGACCCTAATAAATGGAATGGCCCAACATTTTCTGGCTCCACTGTTCTTTTACCATCTACTCGAATTCAGTGCAAATCTGCATGGCCATGGCAATGGCCACTGGCCTTACATATGGTACAGCTGGCAGGATTCAAACCAGATTGGTATAGAGCCACAGACACCCTTGAAAAGTGGGGTAGAGGACTGGTCATTGCTCCACGGTGTATGGTTCCCATGGCTGTCCTATTGAGGACTGTGGGCTGGCTGGTTTTTACAGCCTTGTGAGAGGCTGCTTGAGGTTGAGAGTTCCAGAATGAGCTGCAAACCAAGAACCAGTAAAGGCTTGAACTAGAGTGAGAGCTAGAAAAGGAGCCCAAGCGGGTTTGAGAGCTACTGAGTACCGATGGCGCCTGGAACTGTGGTGATCTACAGAGTTCATGAGTTGCAGTGTGGCCTGGAAGTTGGATATTGGCAATAGCAGTTGTTGGAGAAACAACTGCAGGTTCAGCTTCAGGCCAAGAGCCGGCAGCCACAGGAGCTGAAGATGGAGCTGTGCCGGTGGAGTGGCTCTGAGTCAGTGGCAGCAGGCGTTTCCAGCTCCTCTTCTGAGGATGAGGAGGCTCGGGCTGAAGCTGCCGCCCGCACACTCAGAGCTTGGCCAGTGGTCGTCCAGAAGGTAAAAACCCAGCAGTATCTCCTTTGGTAGAATTGCTGTGATTGTGAAACAGAGGGGTGGATGGCATCGTGCTCTCTGGAGCAGAGATGGAGAGGTTGGTCCCTGTTGCCATGAGCTCCTCCTTGAGGCAGCTTCTTCAGAGCTGCCATGACTACAGGGATAAGGGGGAAGGACTGAGGCCCTATGTGAACCTAGTTGCCTGTAATGGACCTTTAGCTTGGTGATTTGCTCAGACAGCAGGGCTGTCTATCATGGACTGACTCTTGGGACTGCAACCAGAGAGGGGCACTGGCTCCATTGTTGGATGCACATGCTGCCTTTGGATAGTATGAGAGAAACCTGAGTGGGGGGAGGCAGCTCTGGTGAAGGCCCTCCTGCACCAGAAAGCTGCTCTCATCCAGTTGGAAAGACATACTAAGGACACTTTAAGGTTTTTATGGACACAGCCCTGGAATATACAGGCTCTCTCAATTACTGTGGAGTAGGGGGCTAGAGATGGGCCTTCAGGTAGTGCCTTGGGCAGAGTGCTCAGGGAGACATTGTGAAGGGCACCTTTGTAATTGCTGCAATTGTATCACTTGTGCTGTTGCTATAGTTTGTTTATGTAATGTACCTCATTCTTCACACAAGGATACCTGTGATATAGATTGTGAAGCGAGCAAAAGGGGTAGAATGTTGAGCAAACAAGTTTGTAATAAGTATTGTTTAGGTTTGCTCGCTTGTATCGGAACAGTGCCGTGTGTGTACAGTCTGTGGAAGGCTGTGGTGCTTGCCCTCAGGGCGGCAGATGGTAAATTGTGGATTACTCATCTCCATGGGGAGGGGCGATTGTTTTCTGGAGAAGGGGTTTTCCCCCCAGCTTGTTTTTGGCTGGAGAGCGAGAGAGAGAACAGCACTAGAGAGAGAGAGAGAGAGAGAGAGAGAGAGCGCTGAGGGGCTTGGGAGCCCTGAGAGAAAGGGAAGCCGTCTTCCCTGTTTGCTCGTGCACTGGTACTCTAATAAATGGAATGGCCCACCATTTTCTGGCTGCACAGTTCCTTTACCATCCACCCAAATCCAGTGTGATCTGCATGGCTATGGCGGCAGCTACTAACTTACAGGCCATCTTCTACATACTCCCAAGTGAGCAGTGTCAAGCTTTTCCTTTTCCTTTTGTTGCCATTGGTTTACCCTTCTGATATCCTTTCATTTTTTAAATCATCCATCTTCACATCTCAGGCTTAATATCCTTTCCTCCAGGAAAGATGGGAGCCATCGCTAAAGATCCCTTCACTTAAAAAAAAATACATTGAGAACCTGATTGTCTAAAAGATTAAAAACCATTTACCAGGAATGTGTATGGCTGTTGTGCATGTTGGTCCTGTATTGTTTTCTACTTTTTTTTTCCATTACTAGATTGTTCTTCAAGGGTCCATATTGTATTTTTGTCTACCACTGAGGCTGAGATGCTGCTGGTAATCTCCAAATATTTTTTAACTCATAGATTTATAAATCAAATAGAACCTGGGTCATCCATCTCAATGAATTCTGCTTTAGTGAGGCAGGATGAATCTTACCAGCGTTGAAGCAACTTTTACTTTAAATTCAACATGATTTTAGTATTCAGTGGGAGCTTTCCCTTGACCTTTCTTTGCAATCGCCTGAAGACATACTCAATGATTACATGGTTCACTCTGAGGCATTGTGCATTGGTGTCCCATAAATCATGTATCTTCAGACTAAAAACTAAAAAGCTAAAAAAGTTTGTCACTCTGTTAAAAAAAAAAAAAAGCAAAATGACTGAGGTATTCTGTGCAAAATCAGAGTGGATGGATGGGTATGATAGTTAACTTTATACGTTCATGTAGCTAGGCCACTGTACAAAAGATATTTGGTTCAGCATTATTTCACATGCTTCTGTGAGAGTGTTTTTGGAAGATACTAACATTTAAATCAGTGGAATTTGAATGAAGTAAATGTTTGATCCACGTATATGTTGCGAAAAGAGTACTACAATAAGGTTAATTAGCAAATCTTGCACCTCACATAATTATGACTTCATCATTGTTATGGAAATAACATTAAAGCTCTGCTCTCATAAGCAGCTTTCAAGTGAACCGCACAGTATTGTTAACTATAGTCACCATGCTGTACATTAGATTTCCACAAAGCATTTATCTCATAACCAAAAGTTTGTACTCATTGGCCAACATGTCCCCATTTCCCCACTCTCAGCTCCTGGAAACCAATTTTCTATTCTCTTTCTATGAGTTCAACTCTTTTAGATTGCACACACAAAAGACATCTTACAGTACTTTCTCTTCACTTTCAAACATGTTTTACTTAGCAATAATGCCCTCAAAATCCACCTATGTTTTGCAAATGGCAGGATTTTCTTCTTTCTCATGGTTAAATAATATTCCAGTGTGTGCGTGTGTGTCTGTGTATGTGTGTGTTTGAGAGAGAGGGAGAGAGAAAGAGAGAGAGAGAGAGAGAAAGAGAGAGAGATTTTCTTGATCTCTTCTTTAGTGGATGGAGAATTAGGTTGTTGTCTTGGCTATTGAATAATGCTGCAATAAAAATGGGAGTGCAGATATCTCTTCAAGATAGTGAATTCATCTGGTTTGGATATATATCCAGAAGAGGAATTGCTATATAATATGGTAGTTTAATCTTTAATATTTTGAGGAACCTCTATTCTGTTTTCTATAGTGGCTGCACCAGTTTGCATTCCTACCAACAGTAAATTAGGGTTCTCTTTTCTCCACATCCTTGCCAACATCTGTTATCCTTTGGTTTTTTATTTATATTTATTTTTTCTTAATAGCCATTCTAACAGGTATGAGGTAATTGATATCTTATTGTGGTTTTATTTTAATTTCCCTGATCATTAGTGATGTTGAACATCTTTTCATTTACTTGTTGGTCATATGTATGTCTTCGTTGGAATAATTTCTGTTCAAGTCCTCTATCCATTTTTAATCAGATTTTTTGTTTTTTTGTTATTGATTTTTTGTGTTTTTAAAATATATTTTAGATATTAATCCCTTATAAGATATATCATTTGACAAATATTTTCTCCCATCCATAGGTTGCCTTTTCATTTTGCTGATTGTTTCTTTTGCTGTGCAGATACTTTTTAGTTTTATATAGTCCCACTATTAATTTTGATTTTATACCATGTACTTTTTGTGTCATATCAAAAAATTATTAATACTAATGTCAAAGTGCTTTTCCCTTCATTTTTCTTCTAGAATTTTACTAATTGAGCTTATACATTTACTCTTTAATTCATTTCAAGTTAACTTTTGTATGGTATAAAGTAGAGGTACAATTTTACTCTTTTGCATGTAGATATCCAGTTTTCCTAATACCACTTATTGAAGAGATTTTCCTTTTCCCAGTGAATATTCTTGGCTCCCCTGTCAAGTATTAGTTGACATTATATTTTGGGATTATTTCTGTGCTCTTGATTTTGTTCATTTGGTCATTTGTCTGTTTTTATGCCAGCACCACACTATTTTGATTACTTTCACTTTATAATATAGTTTGAAATCAGAAAATATGATGACTCCAGGATGACTTTCTCAGGACTTTTTTTTTTCTATTTGGAGTCTTTTATGGTTTCATATTAATTTTAGGATTATTTTATATTCCTGTAAAAAACACCATTGGAATTTTGACAGAGATTGCATTAATTTGATAGATGGCATTGAGTAGTGTAGACATTTTAACAATATTAAATCCTCTGATCCATAAATACAGAATATCTTTCCATTTCTATCTTTTTAAATTTCTTTCACCGGTGTCATAGTTTTTGGTATGTATATCTTTTACTTCCTTGGTTTAATTTTATTCCTAAGTATTTTGTTGTTTTAATGCTATTGTAAATAAAAATGTTTTCTTTCTTTTTCAGATAGTTAATTGTTAGTGCAACTTATTTTTGTATGTTAATTTTGAGTCTTGAAACTACTGAATTCATCGATTAATTCTAACAGTTTTGTGATGGAGTCTCTAGGATTTTTTTATATATAACATTATATAATCATCAAAGAGAGACAATTTTACCTCTTCTTTTACTATTTGGATGTCTCCTTTTTTTCTTCTTCTTCTCTTTTCTTGGTTCATTGCACTGGCTAGGACTTCCAGTACTATGTTGAATAGTGGTGGTAAAAGTGCTAATGCTTGCTTTGTTCCAGGTCTTAGAGGAAAAGGTTTTAATCTTTCACTGTTGAGTATGATGTCACCTGTGGTCTTGTCATATATGGCATTTATTATCTTGATGTATGTTCAGTCTATGCCAAATTATTATTAATTTCTATCATAAAAGGTTGTTAAATTTGCTGAATGTTTTTTTGCCTTTATTGAAATCTGCCTGTATTGAGATTATCTTTCATTTTTAATGTGGTGTATGGCATTTATTGATTTGCATACATTGAACTATTCTTATATCCCAGTGATAAATCCTACTTGATCATGAATATGATCAAGCACTTTAAAAGTACTAATGAATTCAATTTTCTAGTTGAGAATATTTGTGCCTACCCTGTGGTGATACAGTGGATAAAGCATCAGCCTGTAATATTGAGGTACTTAGTTCAAAATCTCGGCCTTGCATGGTCAATACACCTATAAGAAGCAGCTGTGAAAATATTTGTATTTATATTCATCAGATATAATTAACCTGTTGTCTTTTTGTTTGTTTGTTTTGTTTTTGTAGTGTCCTTATCTGGCTTTGGTGTCAGTGTAATACTGGCCTTGTAAAATGAGTTTGAGAGTGTTCTAGCCTCTTCAATTTTTTGGTAGTTTGAAAAGGGTTAATTATTCCTTAAATGTTTGGTAAAATTCACTTACAACGTCATCAGGTTGTGGGATTTCCTTTATTGGAAGGTTTTTGATTACTGACTCAATCTCTTTGCTCTTTAGCCGTCTGTTTAGATTTCTAAGATGTCCAGTGTATCCCCACAATGCTCATAGTAGAACCTTGGGATCTTTGGGATCATGATGATATTGGATAAGACTCTGACTTTGAGACTGGGAAAACAAATTCCCTTACTGGCTCTGAAGAAGTAAGCTGCCACATTATGAGAAGACCACATAGCCAGGCTCTGAGTGAAGCTCATGTAGGCTGAGTGTGGCCCCCCAGCCAACAGCCTGCAAAAAACCTGGGGGCTCTAGGCCTAAAACTACAAAAGTCTAAATTTTGCCAACAGCTGAATGAACCTTGAAGGGATCCTGAACTTAGATGAAAACACAGCCTAGCTGACAGCTTGATTTGACCCTTGTGATTCCCTGAGCAGAAAATCCAGCTTCACTGAGCCTGCAACAGTAACCTGTGGAAACGAAGAGATAGTACTGTAACCTGCTAAGTTTATAGTAGTTTGTTATACAGAAATAGAGAATTAATATACTATGCAAGGAATATTTCTAGCACTTGGTTTTTAGAGCACTGATGTTAAGCTTAAGTTATCAGGAAAGGAGATTAAAAACATGACATATATCAGCAATTAGATTCTGGATCCTAATTCTGATAAGGGCGCCTATATTGCTTGGGGACTAGAGCCCAGGTTCTGAAATCAGATTTCTATGGTTTGAATCCTGACTTCACCGGTTAATAACTCTTCCACTTTGTGAAAACTGCTTAATTGTTCTTTCATTTTTCTCATTTAGAAAATGTATATATAATAGGAACATCCACATCACAAGGATGATTAAGGATCAAGTGAGATAAAACATAAAGAAATTAACAACAAAGTCTTTCGAACTGTAAGCTATCAATAAAGAAAAAAAGGAAAACTATGTCTCATCAGATAAGCTAGGTAGGAAATGAATCTGGAATGCTGGGGTTTTGGAGATAAGACAGCAAAGAAGTAAGACTGACTGATAGCCATCCTTAAAGAAAAACTATAAACAAGAAAGACCCATGACTAATATTGAGGGATTTTGTGGACTGAATTGTGTGCCCTCAACATTTTTATGTTGAAGTTCCAATGCCCAATATTCTAAATGTGCCTGTATTTGAAAATAGGTCTTTAAACAGGTGATTAATTTGAAACAAGGCACTAGGATGAGCCCTAACCCAATGTGACAGTTGTCCTTACAAGAAGAGGAAATTTGGACATGCAAAAAAATGCCAGGGATGTGCACACAGGAGCAGGACCCTGTGAGAACACAATGAGCAGATGGCCATCTGCAAGCCAAGGAGAGAGAACTCAGAAGAAAACAACTCTGCTTGCACTGCTGGCCTCCAGAACTGTGAGAAAATGAATCTCTGTGGTTAAGCTGCCCAGTCTGTGGGACTTTGTACGGCAGCCTGAGCAGACTAAGACCAGGGCACATTGTTTCTCGCCCATTTTGACCACTCTCCACCCTCCTCTGTCCAACAGAAGGCTGACCCTCCTGCTTCAGTTCTGAATCTCTGGTGGGTGTCAAGGTTCCTGCTCTCATGGGACTCCCATGACTTCATGCTTTTCCTTGCTCCTCTCTTTCTGAAATTAGGGCAGGCCTTCTGCTTTCCTGAGCTTCTTGTGCCTCAGTATCCCATACCATCTGAAATGAATTCTGGTCCCTGTCAGGACCTTAATATGAGAGGGGAGAAACAGGTAAGTGTAGTAAGTGGCAGGTAGAGGAAAGAAAGAGAAACTGTCATTTGGGGGAAATGGGTACAATCAGGATAATTGTCTCAAATTGGAGACACTGAAGGGGCTGTCAGTAAGGAGTTGATTATGACCTGATCCATCTGAGAAGTTAATGAATATATATGCAGCAAAGAGAGTTTGGCTTTGTTCTCTCATCTCACATCTACTTCCTAGGTTCTCATGAGTCCCAAGGTTTTAAATACCATATATATTGTGATGACTCATATCAATAGAAACAACTTTGATAGTTCAAAAAAAAAAAGAATTTATTATAGGCTATCTAGTTGCTCAAGGAATCATCTGTGGGACCAGGTAACCAGGCTGCCCCAGGGCCCTAAACCGTGAACTGCTCTCGTGGAGACACTGCTAAAGCCACACTATGCTTGCACTGTGTCCCATGCGGACACTGGGCCCCTCCCAGAGCTTCATCTAGGCTGCCTCTGGGAAATGGAGACTGCTCTACTGCCCTCACTTGAATGGACCCATTAAGCATCTGACTCCTTTGTCTGAGCAGTGTGTCCTTTAGGGTTCTATTCTTCCAGCACCCTACATCTACCATTTCCTCAATCCAGAATGCCTTTCTCTTTCTTTTTAAAGCAAGTTAATATTTCTTTTATATTTATTTACTGATTTTAGAAAGATAGAGGGAGAGAGAAAGAGAAAGAGAGATTGATTTGTTCTTGTATGAGCCCTGATCAGGAATCGAACCTGTAATCTCTGCATTGGGATGATGCTCTAACCCAGGGGTAGTCAACCTTTTTATACCTACTGCCCACTTTTGTATCTTCATTAGTAGTAAAATTTTCTAACCGCCCACTGGTTTCACAGTAATGGTGATTTATAAAGTAGGGAAGTAACTTTACTTTTTAAAATTTATAAAGCAGAGTTAAAGCATATAATAATAATTACTTACCAAGTACTTTATGTCGAATTTTTGCTAAGTTTGGCAGAATCTTTATAAAACAACTTACTATAGTTAAATCTATCTTTTTATTTCTACTTTGGTTGCTCCACTACCGCCCACCATGAAAGCTGGAACGCCCACCAGTGGGCGGTAGGGACCAGGTTGACTACCACTGCTAACCAACCGAGCTATCTGGCCAGGGCACCCTTCTCCTGTCTTGATGTGACTCAATGCTTTAAATCCCCCAGGTCTTAGCTCAAAGAGTACTTTCACATAGAATCCTTCCCTGAGCACTTGCACTAATACCTGTGACTCACCCAATGATTTTTCCATCCCTTAATCTTCTTTTGTTCAAAGCGGTTTATACCATCTGAAATCATATGACTTTATTTATTATATTTTTGTCTTTCACTCCATTAATACTTAAGTTTTATTAGATCAGTTTTAATAGATTAAATTAGGGTTCTTTGCTACCTTGCTCATCTCTGTTTTCCCAGCTCTGAGAATACAGTAGTGCCTGGTATGAATAGATGCTCCCTATATTTAGTTGAATAAGTAAATGAAATACTATTGAGGTCAGGCAAAGTAGTGTCTAACTCTGGTCAGCTGGCTAGGAGTGAGAGAAAAGGCTTCTCAAAGATGCTGACATTTGAATTACACCTCAAAGAATAAGACATTTGGCCCTGGCCGGTTGGCTCAGCGGTAAAGCGTCAGCCTAGCGTGCGGAGGACCCAGGTTCGATTCCCGGCCAGGGCACACAGGAGAAGCACCCATTTGCTTCTCCACCCCTCCGCCACGCTTTCCTCTCTGTCTCTCTCTTCCCCTCCTGCAGCCAAGGCTCCACTGGAGCAAAGATGGCCTGGGCGCTGGGGATGGCTCTGTGGCCTCTGCCTCAGGTGCTAGAGTGGCTCTGGTCGCAACATGGCGATGCCCAGGATGGGCAGAGCATCGCCCCCTGGTGGGCAGAGCGTCGCCCCTGGTGGGCGTGCCGGGTGGATCCCGGTCGGGCGCATGCGGGAGTCTGTCTGAATGTCTCTCCCTGTTTCCAGCTTCAGAAAAATGAAAAAAAAAAAAGAATAAGACATTTTCATGCAAACAGGAATGAAAAGGTACCAGGTAAAAAGTAGCTCTTGTACAGATACCCAGAGTGATGAAGGCTCGGAGCGAGCTGTATCGTGAGCAGCCCAGGGCGGAGGAGCAGAGAGTCCACGGGCGGTACGAGTGGCAGCCAACTGTCTAAAGGCAGGTGGGGTCCAGATTGTCAAAGTAACGTACATAAAATATGGAGTTTATTTGCTTGACATTAGAACAAAAGAGGAAATTCTTTCGAGCTGAGACCTGATGTGATCAGATTTGTTTCAAAGCAATGATTTTCAGTGTGGTCTGTGGTTCCCTGTGGGCTCCCAGGACAAATTTAGGGGGTCTGCAAGGTTAAAAAGTTTTTGTCATAATAATATTGACATGGTATGCTTTTGTCAGTGGTTTGCTATTTGCACTGATATTTGAAAAACAATGGTGAGTAAACTCCTGGAATCGGAGCCCACATCAAGCTGGGAGCACTAACAGCACTAGCAAATAGTGCTAGTAGTCTTTATGTTCTTCATGGCAATGAACTCGCAGTTAGAAAGAAAGTGCCAGTTACACTTAAGACTGTCCTTGATGAGCTAATACAAATTATTGATGTCATTAAATCAAGACCCTTAAATACGTATCTTTTGAACATTCTGTGTGTTAAAATGAGGAGTAAACATACAATGCATTTTTGGTTCAAACTATAATTGTCTTATAAAAAATCTTTTTAGTTGGAATGTGAGCTGAACTAGTTCATGCAAAATAATTTTTACTTGAACAAAGTAACAAATAATGTATGGTTATTCCAACTTGGAAATTTGAAAGATATATCTCAGAAATGACTGAAAGTGAGGTTGTCATTTCACGGAGAACAATAGATTATATTTCTTAGAAATGATAACATTTTTGTTTTAAAAAATGCTATTTTGCAAAACTTGTATTTGTATCTGATAGCTTAATAGCTTCCTGATACATAAGCCAATATTGTTGAGATCAATGCAATTAGTAAATTTTTTTTAATAAATTTTTTAAAAATTTTATTTTATTTATTCATTTTAGAGAGGAGAGAGAAATGGAGAGACAGAGAGAGAAGGTGGGGAGGAGCTGGAAGCATCAACTCCCATATGTGCCTTGACCAGGCAAGCCCAGGGTTTCGAACCGGTGACCTCAGCATTTCCAGGTCAATGCTTTATCCACTGTGCCACCACAGGTCAGGCCGATTTTTTTATGTATGTATATTTTACAATGAAATGTGTCAACATTTGGAGGACTGGCATAATTCAAAGAGTTAATGTTTTCCAAAAGACTGGCATGGTACTTAAAAAGGAAATACTGCATTGGTAAAATCTATTGAGGTATAAAATAAACCAATGGAGTTTAATGAAAAACAGATTACAAAAAGTTAAATGATATAGTTTCATATTCTTCATTGCACCTAACCTTTAACACTTCCTGTTGTTGAGTTTTGATGTAATATCAATGAATATTTACAACTATCTGCAAGCACATAAAATACTTCTGCTTTTTCCAAGTACACATCTTTTGAGTCCACATTCTCTTCATATACTTCAACCAAAGCAGAGCTCAACAGACTGAATGCAGAACTAGATACGAGAATTCAGTTGTATTCTGGTAAGCCATATATTAAAGAAATTTGCAAAAATGTGAAACAATGTGTTTTTGCTACTTTTCTGTTTGTTTTGGAAAGCATAGTTTTTATTTACATGAACACATGATTAATTTGTTAGTATTTTAAAATAAACTAGTACATAAATATTTTGTAATAGTTCCAAATTTCTCACATAAACAGTCTTTGATTTACACTGTATATGTTGAACGAACCCATGCACATTGCAAATGTGTCCTTGCTTTCTGTCCAATTTTATGGTAACTTTGCTAAAATATCTGATATACTTGAGTTTTAGTTAGAGTGGTAACATACAAAGTGAAAACTACTTGCATAGTACATATCATTAGATATAGATAACCCACATTTACAGAAATTCCTTGGGGTTCTCAAGAGTACAAAGTAGTTCCGATACCAATATTTGAGAACTGCAGTTTAAAAGGAGATACTCAGAAGAACACGTATGATGCGCACAGCCTCTTTATAAGAAAAGTAGCCAGGTAGCTGCTTGGACAGCTACGCCTCTCCACAGAAGGAGAATGAACTCTTTTGATGCTTCCGGGATAAGGAGGAAAGACCGGATTTGACAGATTTTGAGGACACTGGATTGGTAAAATTATTATTGTTAATGTCTAAGGTTTTTGAAGCTGAGCTCTTAGGTGGATGATGATGATAATGCTGTTTGAGAAGCCTATCTTTTATATTTCCATCTTATGATATTTTAACATATTAAGCCTAAGAGGATTTATTTTTTTAATCTAACTACTGAAATTGCCAAGAAATTTGGTAATTGAAGGAATTCTGGGATATGACAACACCAATTCATCTGGGGGATTCTCTTGCTATGGGCAAGATTTTTAACCTAGTGCATTTTCAAACTACTTGTTTTTTGTTTTTGTTTTTGTCCAATTTTATTGGAAAATTCTATGAATGTTGTTAACTTCTAGAAAGTTTCTAAAATAAAACAATAAGACTTTTAAAATTTTAGACAGCGTTTATATAAGCATATCCTAAAAGTAAAAGTTGAAATTGGGGTGTGATATGAGGTAGAAATGGTTTCTATGGGTATTATTCCCCCTACCAAAAATAAAAAATAGAAAACTAGAATGTTTGACTTAAAATCTTCAGTCTCAGTTAGTCAGCTGTGACTGTCTGAGTCTATCCCATACACTCCTCTCCCACGCCCCTCTGGCCAGCAAAAACAGCCTTCTGCACCTAATTGACTCCATGACTCTTTTCCCGTTTCCGAGCTTCCTGTTCCTTCTTTTCTGGATTTCTGACCTCTCACCTTCCTTCTAATCAAATAATTTCATTTTTCCTTCTCCTTTCAAATGCTTAGTCATTCCTCCACTTAATATGGCTATTTGTAACCTTCTCAACTCTCTTTCTAGTAATAGCTTGAGGTGTCATTATAAAATACTTTCTCATCAGATTCTTCCACTTTTATGCGAATTCATGGTCACTGAGTTAAATTCAGTTATAAGTGATGGGCATGAAAAAGTAGCAGTGTTACCACTTTTCCAAGCTAATGCACAAAGCATGAAGGACTCATCCTAATTTATAATTTTAATGTACTATACAGTTTACTAGGCTTGTTTATCACCAGTATCTTACTTGAAACTCACAACAGCTCTACAGAGAAGGCAAAGCAGGTATTAAAATTCTAACTCTATTCCTTTATTTATACAAGTAAGTGAAAAATATTCTATGATGCTTAAGGTCATACTTTTCAGAGTCTCTAAGCCTCAGATTTTCAGAGTCATACTTTGGGATTCCTTTCCCTGGTTTATGACATTCCTAAGAATCTCAGAAATTGTTTAAAATGAGGTAGATAAAATGAACCAGCCATTCAGTTAAGGTATAGGGTGTTCTTCTTTAACATCTATAAAATATATTATTAAACAAAAATAATTCAATAATTTAAAATTTTTCCCATCACTCTGATTAAGTCATCAGCTCTAATTGTTGGTCTTTTAGTGGTTTCTAAGCACTTAACAATCCCAGAAAGTGAGACAGATTCTAGGAGCAGAAACACTGAACACCTGGAAATAGTTCAAGGAAAAATAATGATGCATAGAGTGGAGAAATTTATGCATGAGGAAAGATTAAAGGAGCATGTGTATTTAATTGACTAAGTAATAAATAATGAGCATGGAGGATTATTATAAATATTTGAATGGTGAATGTCCTGTATTGGACCTCAGAGTTGGTAAAAATAATAAATGTTACTGAAGAATAATCAAATGAGTCTGTTAGTTGGGGAAATGAAAGAAATCATGAAATAATAGTATTTGAAAGGAAATAGCACACATTATACCATGCATTATTTAAAATAATCTAACAAAGAATTGAGTTGGAATTATAAATAGCACCCAAATGTGGACATCTTTCCATCAGTTTCCTGATAAGTGTATGTACCTTGCTGACATACACAGTACTCTTGTGAACCCCTGAGGCTACTGGAAACCCTGGACCAATAATCTACTACAGCTTTCTCTTGCTAACATGTTACACCGGGTTATACGAATTTAAGTTTATTAATGAGAAATAACATGAACTATAAGTCACTAAATGTTACCAAGGTCCTCATCTTAAGGGTTTTCTTCCTTGTCCATGAATTCTTGGGATATTTTATTGGGAACCATGAAATTTCCTAGAATAAAACACCACTTATAGAATCATTGGGATATTCTAAAAACATCTATTCTCTCTGTGAAAGAAGGGAATAAAAGAAATTTTTTTTCTTATTTTGAATCAAGTTCATTCTTCTTCTGTGTGCTATCACCTTCTTCTTTTCTCTTTTACATCTTTATTTTTCTGCAGGCCGGAAAGTGATACTTCTAATTTTCAGAACTCTTTCTTTCCAAATTCTCAGCCGACCTCTGTTTTACATTATATTACCAAGTCCTCTTGTGTTCCCCGTAACAACAAACTATGATTCTCATGGATTATCTATTTTTATAATTATATGGCATAGGGAACTAATTTGATTGGAATGGAGAAACAATGATATAATAATAACCTAGAGGTTTCTATGTTTACCTTTTTTCTCCATTTTTTATGTTGTATATGCTGTATAAATAAATCTATTCACATTTTAATCTAAATGGATTGTACTTGGTCACATAACAACACAGTCATGCATTAATGAAGTGCCTATTAAGTGGCAAGCACTATTTTAAGCACTGGATATTCAAAAATAAATTAAATGTATCCTCTCCCCTCATATCAGCTCATTATTTTTAAGTTCAGAGAGCACTTATTACATCATGTTACAATTATATGTGCCAGCTAGAGGGAAACAGCGTATGCCATGTAAATATATAGGATAGAGCAGCTAATCCCAATCTAAGGCACACAGAAGACTTCACTGAAGAGAGTGCACGGTTTCAGTAACAGCTTCAATCTGTGTAATACTTTCTGCTTGAGAAAATGTATTTGAACTTGGTCACTTGAAAATGTGGCATAGAGATTATTCATTGCTATTGCTGTTCTGCACTTGAGAAAGCAGGTGTATAACAGTTTATGAAACAAGTTTAAGGTCACATAGAGGATAAGGCAATGAGAATTTAGCCTAGATTTTCTAGCTATAAAGAATTCTTCTACTGTTTCAAGGTTAAAAGCCATTCTCTCTCTCTCTCTCTCTCTCTCTCTTTCTCTCTCTCTCTCTCTCTTTTTCAGAGTCCATTCCCTCACAGCTTTTTTAGAGTTCTTTATCCAAATCAAAACAAGAAAAATAGTCTATATCTGTAACTCACATTTTCACCGGAGGGGGCTGCTGCTAAGTTCTTTAGCATTGCCAGTAGATACATTCTAAAGACCATGCCACTTCCATTCACTCTTCATTCACTTGTTTTGTACTTACTCTGACAACATCTACTTTCCTTACTGCATCCCTTGACATCTATCTCAATAAAACAAATGTTCTGGTCTATACTGCAGCATGTTTTCTCTTATTAATTCCTCTAGTAAACTGGTACCTTTTTATTTGTTTATTTATTTTTATTTTTCTGTTTTGGGTAACCGAGTACTTTTGACAAAACCCTAGAGGGAGATTTGCTTTTTTCTAGTACAAAATGAAAATAGTCAAGCTGGTCATTATTGCCCTATGTCTGACTAGAGATAAAAAATAAACCATTTTCTAAGTGTGTAAATTAAAAAAAAAAAGTAAATAAGAGAACTATTCTTAGTTAGTATCTGTTTATGCAACTATGGAAGCCCTCCAATGATTCACAATGTCCCTTTTGGAAGAACTGGGAACCACACACTTGAGAGCTGTAATGGATTGAGCAGATAAAAGTCTTTACCTTAAGCTTTGTAGATACTCGTTTTTGACATTTTTTCAGAATATAGAAACAATTTTTTGTATTCTTTTTTATATGACATTTTCACATCCGAATTCTTATCCATAACGCCCAGAGATTGTACCAACTGGAATATTCAGTGTCTCATCATGAAAACTGCCACCCTGGACTGTCACTGAACAGCGAGGTTGAATGTCACTACACTCTAGAAGAGAGATTAAATGGCATTTTAACACAAGTGCTAAGTGTCTGTGCAGTGTAGGTACTTCTAAGTGGCTGACAGAATGACGTGGCTATAGACTGCCTCAGTGAAATAAATGTGGTAGAACAGTTTCAATTATGTACCCAAAAAAGATTTTGGACCAAATGCAACCTCATCAAATGCAGTTCAGTGAATCTGAAAGCAGGTATAAATGTAGTGGAACCAGAAATTGTAGACCATGTAATTTGAAAATGTTCATCATCCAATATACTTTGAAGATTAGAGACAGGGGCTAGCCTGTTAAATAAGTTACCATAAAAAAATTACATGTTGGCTAAGCCCAGAGGATGGAAAAATTATCATTCTTTTGCTTTGCTTAAAAAATATAATTAGCCTGACCAGGCGATGGTGCAGTGCATAGAGCATCAGACTGGGATGCAGAGGACCCAGGTTCAAGACCCTGAGGTCACCTGCTTGAGCACGGGCTCATCTGGTTTGAGCAAAGTCCACCAGCCTGGACCCAAGGTTGCTGGCTTGAGCAAGGGGTTACTCAGTCTGCTGTAGCCCCATGGTCAAGGCACATATGAGAATGCAATCAATGAACAACTAAGGTGTCGCAACGAAAAACTAATGATCAATGCTTCTCACCTCTCTCCCTTCTTGTCTGTCTGTCCCTATCTAACCCTCTCTCTGACTCTCTCTCTGTCTCTGAAAAAAAAAAAATTAAATGCACCATGTGGCAATGTAATAAATAAATTACATGTTATTAAAACATATGTAATTAGCTAAAAAGATACCAATAAAACTGAAAATAATTATTCCAATTTCTTTCCCTATCTTGACTGTTGGGCATATAAAATATATTATGCTCACTTTGTTAAAGATGGCGCTGCCCATATGGAAGCCCCTCGCCCAGGTGATATTAATGTGTGTTGGGGGCGGGCTGTGGGCAGGCAG
Source organism: Saccopteryx leptura (assembly GCF_036850995.1). Classification (NCBI taxonomy): domain Eukaryota; kingdom Metazoa; phylum Chordata; class Mammalia; order Chiroptera; family Emballonuridae; genus Saccopteryx; species Saccopteryx leptura. The sequence goes on along the minus strand of NC_089506.1, from coordinate 175,683,068 downwards.
GATGCTTGTAGTCTGGGGCTTGGTTTTAGGACTAAGCCTTTCCCACCCTTTTTGATGTGGGGTGGTACAATCCCATCATGCCTCAGATAAGTGACTTTGTATCAGAGACTTCCCTATTTTATATTTTGGATTAAAGGTTTTGATTTCTGCACTATAAAGTGGGGCAGACCGGGACCTTACTCTCTCGGTTCCTGAGATTAGCATTAGAGAGGAGAGCAGAGAAAAGCCATGTGGAGGAGGCCAGGAGAAGCAGCCAAGATGGCAGAGTGCTAAGGGAGAAGCCAGTTTGTGCAGAGTTCGTGTAGAGAGAAGGAGATGGGGATCAAAGGAGAATGAGGCTAGTGAGCTAGAAACCTTTGATTCTAGGAAACTCGGATCAGTAGTCAGTAGCTTTTTGAGCGCTGAATGAGTGGGTTTTGGAGCCCAGTGTGTGTTTTTACTCACTCGCCGGGTGCAAGCTGGGATTAAAGCTGATGGCCCACCAATTTGTGCTCTGTTGTTTCATTACCGACTGTCCGAATCCAATGCGAACCTGCATGGGCCAGGCGGCTGTGATGGTGGCCATGGATACTGGCTTTACATTGACGTTAATTTAAAATGTTTTTCTTCCATTTTAAATGGTGTCTTGTCTTTAGTTATTTATTGATTGAACAGACAATTGAGCATACTTAATAGTTGTTTGTCTTTCATAGAGGAATACACCAATGCAAACATATTGGGGATGGCAAGAGCCACATAAGTTAATAAATGCTGTCTTTCTCCCTTGAGGATAAAATGAGCTGAAAGAACTTACCAATAAGTCCTAAAATAACAAAAGATGTGACAGAAAAGTATACCTTCTGCTATTAACATAAACATCAGGTAATATCACCTTATTCATCAGAGAAAACTTCTCAAAGATGCTCTGTTTGCCTTCTAGATATACATGTCTATTGTTTTGATTTACTTTCAACATGGAAGCCAATGTAAAGATTCCTTAGGCTCCACTGAGCAAAAGTCTTCTGACTCATGAAATAATATCAACCCATAAAGCCAACATTTGCTAGCATTGTCACTCCTGAAATTCAGTTAAAAAACTGGGACTGAACTGTGAGGGAATAATTTGAAGACAGTGAAAGGAACACCTACCTTTCCTTTCACTTCCCAAAACTCAGAACAACTGTCAGACATAGAAATTTATTACAGCCTAATGATAATAATAAAAAGACTAAGCATACCATACTTTGGCATAATCAGAGAAGAAGTTGGTGCTCAGTGGCACTGACTGCTCCCTGGTTGTAGGGAATCACCCATTTAACCTTGAACCCTCTATGCCAGGGGTCCCCAAACTTTTTACACAGGGGGCCAGTTCACTGTCCCTCCGACCGTTGGAGGGCCGGACTATAAAAAAAACTATGAACAAAACCCTATGCACACTGCACAGATCTTATTTTAAAGTAAAAAAACAAAATGGGAACAAATACAATATTGAAAATAAAGAACAAGTAAATTTAAATCAACAACTGACCAGTATTTCAATGGGAACTCTCACTGACCACCAATGAAAGAGGTGCCTCTTCTGGAAGTGCGGCGGGGGCCGGATAAATGGCCTCAGGGGGCCGCATGCGGCCCACGGGCCGTAGTTTGGGGACCCCTGCTCTATGCCTTGGATTGGGGAACTTTAGTTAAAAGCCCTAAATAAATGTCTCTTTATGCAAACACTAAGAAAGTGTGAGTGAGTGGTCTTTGTGCAGAGACAAAGGAATGCATGTGAGTGGGCTTTAGAAAATTAGCCTAGAAGTTCTGGATTGACCCTTCCTTTGTGTTTGTTAATTAGAAAAAGAAAAAGAATGTTCTGACCAAATTATACCCTTTCTCCATGTCAGCAAAAAGTCTATTAGTCATTCTTCCCCCTTGTCACCTGGCCTCCCTCCCTTGTAATCCTGTTCCCTCTGTTCTGCTTCTGATAATAAAAGCTGAGGGAGAAGGAGATTCAGGAGGTCTCTCTTTGCCTCCCTTGGCAGGCCCCCTCTCTTCCATTTGAGCCAAGTTTGTGTCTTGAGTAAGTAGGTTTTTTCCACGCGACACCAGTAGTTCCCAGCGGGCTGGAGTACTACACCCAGTTAGGCTCACCAAAACATAGTTTGTTGCTCTCAGGAAACAGGCACTCTTCTAAATTTCTAGTGAGGATGCAAATGATTATATATCTATTAAAGGAAATTCAGTGATATCTAACAAAATTACATATCTACATATATTTGTCTTTCGATACAGTGTAAGGTCGGTGGAAAATGGGAGATGGTCATGTGGGGAACTCAGGCCCTCTTGGAAACTTTGCTAGGACTGCCCACAACCAAGCATGCCAAAAGAAACTTCCCAGGAGCCCTTTGGAAAAGAGCAACACCTCCATCAGCCAGTGAGATTTCACCACGTCATATTACCTCGATCACCCTAGAGACCCTTTAAGTATCTCTCACACGGGTCACTCATGTGACTTCTCTGAGCCCTGCCCCCCGGGACCAGAGAACCTTGTTGGGCAGGAAGTGCTCTGTGTACAATAAAGCCTTTTATTATTCCACAGTTTGTGACTCCGGCCCCTTCCTTCTTCTCGGCGGGGAAAAATACCTTACATTTTGGTGCCGAAAACCTGGCAGGAGTCAGAAGTCCACAAGGACCGCTCCTCTTCCCTTCCCCTCTGAGAAAGAACCAGGATCTCTGACTTTCCACCCACTTTGGCACATGGTGCAGTAAGTCCCCTACCTCCAGCCTTCCCCTTAGTTCTTTCTGCTGAGACTCCCTGTCTGAAACTGTAGCTATATCAGGGAAGTCTTTTCCATTCTGAGTGCGTGTATGCCCATGAGACATCCCAAGCACATCCACTTTACTTTACCTTTTTGTGGCCAGAGCTTGAGTTTTGGGATGCTGATACTCAATTCTGACCACTTCAAGGACTGAGGGCGGCCATGGGGGCACAGGAATCTCCCTCCCTAAAGAAGAAGAAACTGTTCTTCTTCTCCGCTGTGGCCAGGCCACGGAACCCACTAAATTAGCCTCCTGAAGGGACTTTCAGTTTTAACACCTTCACCAATTTAACTATCACCAAAAAAGCTAGGAGCTGGTTAGAGATCCTTTACATTCACAGCTTTTAATTATTTGTGCGCCCGTCCTTAATCTCTGTGCCGCCTGTTCCACCACACAGGCCTTTTTCTGCCCAGAGAAACCTCCACTCCTGATCTTTCCTTCTCCGCGGACTCCCAACTCTCTTTCCTTCCTGCCTGACCCCTGGGGGCGCCCCTCTCTTGGGACTTCTCTCTGGTCCCTCTGTGGACCTCTTTCACTCGGGTCTCTTCCCTCTGAGAGCTCCCTCCTCTCCCTTTGCAAAATCCTGTTTCTTATTCACCACTACCATTCTCTCTTTCTCCTCCCCTGCTGGCCAGGGGCTCTTCCTTCTCCACTGTGTTCTTAAACCCCTTCTCCATCAGGCCATTCTCCACCTACTATTGACTCTTACTTACACTGGTTTGCAGGATGCCCAACCCCAATTTTCTTGCAGGAAGTTCTGGCCCTGTCCTGCCTCTGGCTCCAGCATTCCTGGCCAGATCTGGATGCTGGGCTCCCCACAAGCCCCCTCCTCTATTCTCAACCCCCAAACACCTATCTGGGACCTGTGAACATGGCATTTAAAATTTTTAATGGTCCCAACTAGTAGAAACAGTTTGCCAGGCCTGCATGCAGCAGAAGGTAACGCTCCAAACTCAGGCTCTTGTGTCAACCCTGAGACCAGCAGAGCAACAGCAGCAAGGCACAGGAAGTGCCTGACCCATGTCCAAGCCACAAAGAGAAACCCCACCAGCAGCTTGCTTTAAGTATGGCAAGCAGGACCACTGGTCCTGGCAGAGCCCCTGTCCGCGGCTGCCCACTGAGCCTTGCCCTGACTACAAGCAGCCCAGTCACTGGTGGAGCAATTGCCCTTTTGGGCAACAGGTTTTTTCTCAGTGCATCTACATGGAGGACAAGCCACCCAAACAGGGAGGATGAGCCAGCTGGGTGGGTGCATCACTCAAACTCCTAGGACACGGCCTGGACTTGGAGAACCCAGGGTATGCTGCAACAAGTGGGTAAGTCTATCTCATTTCTTGTGGACACGGGAGCTGCCTTCTCTTTTTGCCATCACACTCTGGACCTCTAGTTCCCTCATGGGTCTCGGTTGTGGGAATAGATGGGACCCTTCCTTTCCCCTTTTTACACCACTCCTGACATGCAGTTTTGCCTCAAGCTTGCCTCCATACAAGACCACTGGCAGTCAGAATCACTGGACTCCATCCATCTCCAACTCACCAAAAGGCTAAACCCTGCAAATCTTCCTATTACTCCTCTTTTTTATAAAATCCTTACAGGACTGTATTCGCGAAGTTTCTCCAGTCACGGTCAAACAAATGTTTCTCCTGACACCCCTCAAAGCTACCACCTTTCAATCTCATCCTCCCCACGATGCCACTAATCAGCAGGAAGTAGCCAGATGAATAAACGGTGTCCCTATTCTTTTTTTTTTTTTTTTCTGAAGCTGGAAACGGGGAGAGACAGTGAGACAGACTCCCTCATGCGCCCAATCAGGATCCACCCAGCACGCCCACCAGGAGGCAATGCTCTGCCCACCAGGGGGCGATGCTCTGCCCCTCCGGGGCATCGCTCTGCCGCGACCAGAGCCACTCTAGCGCCTGGGGCAGAGGCCAAGGAGCCATCCCCAGCGCCCCGGCCATCTTTGCTCCAATGGAGCCTTGGCTGCGGGAGGGGAAGAGAGAGACAGAGAGGAAGGAGGGGGGAGGTAGAGAAGCAAATGGGCACTTCTCCTATGTGCCCTGGCCGGGAATTGAACCCGGGTTCCCCGCATGCCAGGCCGACGCTCTACCGCTAAGCCAACTGGCCAGGGCCCTATTCTGTTTAACACAAAAGGTCAGAATGTAAGGTCGATGGATAATGGGGGAACACCTCCATCAGCCAGTGAGATTTCATCACGTCATATTAACTCGACTACCCTAGGGACCCTTTCAATATCTCTCACCCGGGTCACTCCTTGGGACTTCTCTGAGCCCTGCCCCCCCCACCCGGGACCAGAGAACCTCATGGGGCAGAAAGAGCTCTGTACTCAATAAAACCTTTTATTATTCCACACTTTGTGGCTCCGGCCCTTTCCTTCCTTCTCGGTGGGGAAAAATACCTTACATACAGTAACCCTGTTTTTAGGAAATGATCCTTAAGCTATATACCACAACAATGCAAAAATATATGTGCACAAGATTATTTATTGCAATATTATTTCTAATTATAAAATATTGGGAACCATCTAAATGTACAAGCTATGACATTGAATAAACTATACATGATGTAAAATATGCACATAGTGGGGCACTACACAGTTGTAGGAAAGACTGAGGAAGGTCTATGAACTCATAGAGAGTCATTTCCAGGCAATATTATTAAGTAAAAATGTGGAGTTTAAAAGGGTTTATACAGTATGCTAGTGTTTTTAAAAAGGAAAGGAACATAGAAAAACCATATATCTGTTTATCATTTCACAGAAAAAATTAGGAAATATAAAGTAGAAAGCAATGAGGTTAGGTGGTGGTAATAATAGGGTAAAATAAAAAGAATGATACTTCTCTGACTGTATATTTTTTAAAAAATATTTTAAAAATTTAAAAGGATATCAATATTTTTTAAAACCAAAAAATTAAATTAAATCAATAAGAATGGGAAGGGTAGAAACCAAATAATTAAAACAAACTAAATGAATTTTAATACTGTTTGTATTTCAAGTAAAAACTATAACCAAGCTGAAGGGAGGGAGCTTGAGAGGGAGCGAGGGAGAGACAGAGGGAGGAAAGAGAAAGAGAAGGAGAAAGGAAGGAAAGAAATAATAATAAAATTAGAAAAAAAGAACCCAAGTAATTTATGAGCACAGTATTTTTCTATATAACGTCAATCTTAGCAGGGTAAGGTGTGCTGAAGGGAAGAATTGGTAAGGAATACTGAACTCATTTTAGTGTATTTGTTTAGGCAGTGTTTTGGGTGAAACAATTTTTAACTCTTTTGTATCTAAATTGGATTGAACAATGGAGTCTGTGTTGATTTTGTTGAGAAACAGGGTTCTCATGGTAGAGGAAGAAACATTTGAATATAGAATGGGAAAAGGTATTCTTGTAGATTGGAATTGTAGCATTAGTATGAACTTGTATTTCCTAAAATGCCTCTTTGTATGTGCATATGTGTTTATATGGACACGTAAATATATTTATGTATGTTGTGTGTGTGTTATGTGTATGTTTGTGTATATTATGTATGTGTGTATGCATATGTTTCTTATCTATGTTCGCTGACAGGGCCAAAAAGTAAGGACCCCACTGGTAGAGAGGAGACCTGGGGCTGGGGTCCTGTCCTCTAATTTACTGCTCACAAAAGTTAGGTGATATTTCAAAATGCACTTTTAAGATCAGGGAACTTGCAAATACTCCAGTACTTTCAGCCTTTTGTATAGTGCATTTTCACCAATGAAATAAAAGTTGGTTTTGCATCTCATTTGCATAATTGAACCCCTTTCTTTGACTTGTCACTTGCTTTTCTGATGTTCCTGTTTAATAAAAAAAATCAAATGCTTCTTTTTTTAATCACTTCATATTCATTTTGAAATATCCTCTAATTTTTGTGAGCAGTGTAGTATATTTCTCACTAAAGAGAGTGAAGACTTCTCAGAGAAATGGTTTATTTCAAGGTGGGACAGAATAGGGACAAAATGAACCTGGAACATCTTGCTATACCAGAAAAAAAAAAGTTCAAGGAAGAGAAAAATGATCAGGGGACATCACAAGGATGCAGGAACCAGCTTGGAGTGACTCCGGCTGGTCAAATTTGGAACAGAATAATAAAGAACAGTAAAACATCTTAAACTCCAGAAAACAAAATTCAGCACATGTCAACAATAAGACAAATAAGCACACAAATGGAGTAGAATGGAAAGTTCTTGCTTACAGTAGAATGTAAACGCTTGCTGATAAATGCAGAGAAAAATTATTATTTTATAACATAATGACCGACTAGCTCAAAGAAGAATCATCAATATATGCAGGGAAAAATTTGATGAAGAACAAGATATTTACATGGTCTTTACATATATTCCTACAGACAGCTTATTAGTTGCAAGGGGGAATAAACAGTAATTATATAGTGGAAAAGTCTAATAATACTCAGACCAGGTGATCAAAATGAACATAACTAACAAGGGACAGAGGTCTTATGTGGCTCCAGATCTGCTGCCCTAAGAAGGACACAGCTTCATCTGTGCAATATCCCAGTTGAGAATGCGTACCCTTAATTTAATCATGAGGAAATATTGCACAAGCACAAGATAAGAAACTTTTTCAAAGGAAGGGTCTGTTTCTCTAAAATATGTCTATGTCATAAAAGATGATGAAAGATCGTGGGAATGTTTCAGATTAAAGGTGGTTAAGGGAACGTGACAAGTAAGTGAAATACCTGATCCTAGACTGGATCCTCTACTGGATATGGGGAGGGGAAATGCTATAAAGACAGATATGATTTAAAGAGAGTATATTATCTCTATTCTTAGGATATGCACACTGAACTATTAAATATGCAACTATATAAAATATGCAACTTACCCTCAAATGTTTAAATATCTGTATATATAGTTATACATAGAGTGGATCAAAGGAGGTAAAATGCTAGAGATATTTGCATCTGGGTGAAAGAAAAATTGGTGTTCTGTGTACCATTTTAGTTTTTACAAAGTTTTGTTACCTTGAAAAAACTTCCAAAAATTTAATTAAAAAGTATAGTATGGTATTTAACATTTTCTGTTTACATACAAAAATGACAACTAATATAGAGGATTTTTCTTGATTGATCAATTTTCTCTTTGTAGCTATAAATACAAAACCAGGATGACCAGAGGTTAGAGACAAACAAATCTGCCCCAAAATAGGACTCAAAATGGACCAACTGAACAGTGATGGCTGAAGAAAGCTACATATTTAACTTAATTGTGAAAAAATTTTAATTCTTTTTAATTAAATTAATGCCCTACTAGAAAAGTTTGGAAAGATACTGAACTTGTTGGAAGCTATTATGTAAACAGAGTAATTGTAGGATAAGAATGCAATTCCTGGAAACCAAACGTGAGCTTACTGAAATAAAGTAGTTTAATAGGAAACCTGGAAAATAGACTCAAGCAAATCTTTTATATCAAATAGTTCAAAGATGAACAATCTAAGAGAAAAGTTTGGAGATAAAAATCAATAAAGGAAACACAAGAAAATACAAGGAATTTAACCTTCTACAAATAGCTTCCCCAAAAAGGAAAAGCAAAGAAAATTAAGGCAAGTGTGTGTGAGAGCAAAAAAATTAAATCAAAGAAATAACATTTCCATATCTGAAAAACAACTTTTTTACCTTGGAGACATTCCCTACCACAATAAATGACAAAAAAAAAAAAAAAAATCTTTATCTAGACATCTCATGGTGAAGTGATAGAACACAAAGGGTAAACAGGATACTAAAAACTTCTGAACGATGGAAATAGAGAACGAAGAATAAACAGATTTCATACAAAGGACAGATAATCTTCTGTCAGGTATTAAATTAGAAAAAAAAATGCCAGAAGACAATGTAGCAGTGCCTTAAACATTTGAGGAGAAATCAACAAGATCTATTCACCCCAAATCATCAAACAAGAGCATGAACTAATAATTATATTTTAGAAAATTTCGGCTGAATCAACTTTGAGTACCTGACTTCAGCAACACTAAAAAAGATAATCTAAATAAGAGTGTTGTAAGAGACTTGGACATCAAGAAACAATTAAACTAGAACAAAAATGGAAATTAATTCCAAGATGATTTTCATGCATAAATTCAAGTAACTAAGTTCATGTTCAGAAAGTAGATTCCATTCTAAGGAAGTGCAAGTGTTTTTAATCAGTAAGATAAGAAGAAATTCCAGGTAAACAAAACCCTGTAAATTTATGGTCTAATCTTAAGAGAAAAAGAAGATAACACAAATGTGCAATATTAAGATAAAGAAGAAAGTTCTATGAATTATGAAAAACATACAGTTGTGTGAACCAGCATTATATTCAACATACGAAACTTTCCTCATCCCCAAAACACTCACTTGTTCTGTCCATTTTCTGTTAAGTACTTCCTCACTTGATATCTATTCTTTTCTCTTAAAATTTTTCTTTTTTTCTGAATGTTATATAGATATATAGATATAGATATATATAGATAGATATATAGATATATATAGATAGATATTCAATCATAGAATATATAATCTTTTAGGTTTGCCCTTTCACAAACCATAACGTATTTGAGATTTATGCATGTTATTGCATATAATAAAAGTTTGTTTTCTTCATTGCCATGTAGTATGGAAAGACTACAAAATTTTTCTATCCATCCACCAGGTGAAGGATATCAAGGTTTTTTTCAGGTTTTGAGAAATTCTAAATAAAGCTGCTATAAACATTTTCACATAAGTTTTTGTGTGAACATAAGTTTTTATCTCTCAAATGCCAAGCATATTTTTGTGTGCCTATCTCCATTTGTATTTCTTTAGTAAAGTGTCTTTTAAAATACTTTGTCCATTTTTATTGGGTTGTTTTCTTGTTATTGAGCTATGAGAGGTCTTTACTTATGCTAGAAACAGGTTCTTTATCATATATGTAATGTAAAAATATTTTCTCCCTGTGTTTATGAAATAAAACTGTTCATTTTTGTGTTGTGTGTGCTCAAAAATAATTTCCTAACCCAAAGCCAAAAGATTCTTTCTTGTTTTCTTCCAAAACTATTATATTAGTACCTTTTACATTTAACACTGTGATAAAATTCAGGTTAATTTTTTGGATAAGTGAGGGACATAGGTTACAGTTCATTCAGAGAAGACATTGGGAATATTAAAAATTTGATAACTGACCATGAGTTCCAGAGGTCACTATGAAAAAGTTTGTGAGATAGAGGAGGGATGGAGATCTGATTTGGATTAAAGGATATAAGAGAGACATAATAAAGTGAGAATGCAGTGGTAAGTGACTACCTGGGAGTCTTGTGTTTCTTGTATTCACTGCATAAACAGTGACATGGATCCTGATGGTTTTGATTTGTTTTGTTTTATTCTATGTGTAAGGCATTGAACATTAGGATGTTCCATATTCCATCTGTGTGACACCCCAGATCATTTCTGCCATGCCTACATCCTCTTCCTTAAGCCCCAGTCACTTCTTACACTTCCTAGCAGAAAAGTTATGGAAATTACTTGTGTCACACTTTTGGTCAATATGCCGGCTGAATGCTCCTTTTATTACTACCACTACCTGTGGAGAAACCCTACATAGCAGAGTTGGCAGAAATAGATTTATAGAAGGTCTTTGCTCCTCAATGGGCACCTGTAGGACAGAGTCATAGTCCACAATGGTAGAGGTATTAAAATTCTGTGGGGATAGATTTTGACCAACAGGAGATTGGTACAAGGGATCTAACAGATAAATGTATCTCCTTTCTTTCTTTAGAGTCAGAATGTTCCAAGTTGCATGAAATGTAATAGTTCCCTACAGCCTCACTGCAGACGTTCCATGAGTCTGAACAATGAGTTATCTGGAAGCTGTGGCTAGCCTGAAATATCTACCTCCTGTATTTGCTCTCTCTCCTTCCCTACCACACTTCTTTTTGCCACTCACAATGGAGTCTCTGGGATTGCATTCTCTGAATAAGGGTTAGCATGGTTCTATGGAAATGGTTTGCTGGAAAATGCAGGCTAAGTCAATGGGAGAGGGAAAAGAGGAGGGTACTCTTACAAGGAGTAAAGAAGTTTCCTAAAAGCCTATTGAGTGGCACCATTTATGGATCTGGACCATACCCTCTGGAAACTCAGCTAATGACAGTGCAGAGATAACTGGACATCTAAGTGCATTATAGGATTGGAATGGCCATATTTAACACAAGGGAGACTCAGAGATGTGTACATGTGATGCACCTCTCCAAACTAACAAATAATATTTAGGGAGAAAAAATTGCAAAAGAGGGAAGGGAGTCAGACTCATTTTCCACTGAAGTGTAAGTTAGGGAAAAAACCAATTCTCCTAAAGAAGGTATAACCAATTTTTGTTAATTTGGTCAAATTTATTATTTAAATTCTTTAAAGTAGACTATTTGCTGATTTGTCAAGTTTTGGGAAAGAGGACACTAGTAAGATATAGTATATTTCTTGGGTTAGAGAAGTACTCAGAGTCATAATAAATTTATTTAATATTAATAATTCTCAAAGATACATGAAAAATATTTTCTCAAGCTGTAATCAACCTTTGTATGGACTCTTTAACCCTGACACAAAAGTGATTTCTAATGTTAAAAGAAAAAAAAAAGCTGAGACACAATTAACTCGATGTTTCTGGAACTGCATTAGATATAGTAAAATTATGACCTATAGCCTTGCATTAGATTTCTATTGCTGTGAACAAGTTTTGTCAAATTTAGCAGTTGCATACAATACCCACTTATTAGCTTACAGTCCTGTAGGTCACAAGTCTGTGCTAGATGTAACTTCTGCGACTCAAGGACTTACGTATGGAAATCTGATATGGAAATTCCTTGTGTCACACTTTTGGTCAATGTGCCGGCTGAATGCTTCTTTTATCACTACGGCTGGACTGTGTTCCTTCCTGACAGCTCTGGAGGAGAATCTGCTTGCGATCTCATTGAAGATGTTGGCAGATCTGGTTTCTTCTGGGTGTCGGCTTGAGGTCTGTTTCCTTGCCAATTACTGTTGCTGGCTAGAGGAACTGCTCTCAGATTTTAAAGGGTGCTCACATTCCTTCTCACCTGGTCCCCCAACAGCCCCCCTTTCCAAAGCCTGAAACAGTGACTGTTTCTCATGTGAAGTCTCTCTTGTAGTTTGTTTCTGCGTGTGCTCACCTGATTAGGTCAGGACTAACACACTCTCCCTTCACAACCTTATCACAGGAGTGATAGTCAATTCACAGGTTCCACTCACACTTGAGATGAGAGCACAGTACAAGAATGTTGATCATCTTAGATTTGACCTACAACACTGAGTCATAGATATAGAGCACTGGAGCAAAAGGGATTTTTTTCTTTGTAAGTTAATTTAGAAAAAAGAAAAGGAAGTTCATTTTATTATTTTCTAATACTTAGTGAGGATGCTAGACATAAATCATGGCGAGTGAGATCCCTCTGTGAGTCAGTCACAGTGAATGCCTGTCCTGCATTGCTTTGTGGTTCAAGGGAGAAGAAAGATCTTATATCAAAAGAAACAGAAGATAATCCAAGCATAAGACACTTTTAGTACGTACATGGAATTAGAAAATGCAGAGCCACTGTTTGCCTTTTGTGTTGGTCTCTTCTGATCCTTTCAGTTCTCTTCCTCTACTACTTTCTGAGTCACTGAGTCCATTTTCCTGTGACTTGACACCTTCTCTCAAAAGGATCTGTCTTTTACTGAATCATCCACAACTAACAGATGATAGTGAAATAATCACTAAAAGTGCTTTAAGGAGGAGTCATTGAGATGCTTCTTTTATGCTTGCCTGAATTAATGCGACAAATTAATAGAAACCTTTAACAACTTAACCATGCCACACTCATTTCTTGTAATGGAGATGGTGATGGTGGAGCTGGTGGTGTTCTGCTTATATTGGAGCCTGATTTATTGGGTAAACTGGACTCAGCATGATGCTGGAAAGAAGCAACAGAATTAATTTTTACAACTGCTATTTTTCATCAGCTCTATGGTCTCATATGTTTCCTCCCAGAATGAAATCTAGGACAATTTCATTGCTTTTCTTGACATCCTCAAATAATATATTAATGGTCTCTATTTTTGAAATACCAAAAAATTCTAGTCCAATATAATATAAAAATTCCAGACTATCATCCCTTTTAAACTTTTCTTGAGCTTTCAGACAATTAGTTGTTGGCTCCCATTTCAGTTATTATGGCTGCATAAAAAAATGACTTCAAAACATATCTGTTTAAAACAACTATTTTATTTTGCTCACTGCTTTGAAAATCTGATGAAGACTTAGTAGTTTCAATGGGTTTCTCATGTAGTTGTGGTCAGCTGCTGGCTGGGACAGTAGTCATCTGACGACTCAGCTAGAATGAATGTCAAAAGGTGGCCCCCATGACTAGCAATTGATGCTGGCTATCTGCTCTGTGCTCAGCTGTGATTACTGAAAGAGTACCTACATGCAGCTGTTCCATGTGGCTTGCAAACTCAGTAATTGTTTATAGCTCAGGGCTCCAAAAAAATTGAGTGGCCAAGAAGAAAGCTGGAAGCTGTGTTGCATTTATACTCCAGCATAGCATCATTCTGCCAAACTCTTTTGATTAAAGAAGTCAGTCATAAGTCACTCAAATTCAAAGGGAAGAAATATAGAGCCCTATTTCTTGATTAGAGCAGATTATCAAAGAAATTTGTGGCCATAGATTAAAACCATCACAGTTCCTTTCTACAAGGTGGACATCTTTCCCACTAGAACCACATTCTTGCCTTCATGTCAGTGAAAAATCAGTTTTCCCCCAATGCAGGTTGTCTATTCTTTAACTCCCGGAACCCAAGCAAGGCAGGTTGCAAGCAAGGCAGGTCTAGCCACGCAGAGCCTTTTACCTTTACTTTTTACCTAGATCCCAACAGATGTTCAAGTATTAATCCATACAACACCCTAGAGGTTTAGAAAATATGTCAAGGAGAGTCCACAGTTTATGTTAGTGATCATGCTAGCCACTTGATACATGAAGTCATCCATATTTTTTTAGCATCATTGGTTTAGAAGAACTTGGCATTATTAAAGGAACGTATACATGCAAGAAACATTTTTCAAACTTTAATTGATCTAGAAAATGTATCATTTATTATACAAGAACTATGAAATGATTCCCAGAAAGGAATTTGCAGCAAGCAACCTTAAAATGCCGGCAAAGTAATGTAAAACACATCCAAGGTATATGACAAAAATTCCTTCCTCATGGGTTCCTAAACTCATGAATAATGTGAACATCAGTCATGTATGAATAAGTTTTAGTGTTGCTGCTTGCAGTAATGTTTGTATAAGAGAAACTGGTGTGGTTCCATCTTCCAGAGATTTGACTTTAGAGGATAGCACAGTGTTGATAGCTCATAAAGCAGAATGTTTCCACTGATGGCCATAGGCCTCTGGAGAACCTGTGAAAGGTTGCTGTTATCAGACAGCAGGCAGACTTGATCATCAGTCATCCTAACTCGGTGCATATCAGAAAGGCCGCGCAAATCCTTGCATAACAGTTCCATCACAGCTCTGAGAGGACCTCAGTTGGGAGATTCAGTTGGCATAAATAAAGAAGTCAGTGGTTGTTGACATTGTGAAGTAGATATATGTTATTTTTATTAACTTCAACCCTTTGAAAGCTAATGGACACCATTGTATCATGGTATGCAGTATTCAGGGCTATTAAAAATATTGCACCACAATATAAACCTGCCCGAGTCCCTTACTTCATGCACATAATTTTGTTGCACAGACAGAGCAGGTAAGAAAGGAAACTTCTATCTGCTGAAGGGAGTTATAAAACGCTCTGAGAAGAATAACTGTTAAACAATCTTCTTCCTCTGGAAAGCTCCAATCTGGAGAAATGTTGAGGTAGAGTGATTTAGATATAACGGATTGCATGGAAAAGAGAAGAGAAAGTACTCAATATTGAAAAAAAAATAAGAATAAAAGAAAAATAATGCAATCAAAGCAAGATACAAATAGAAGAGGTCCTAATTCACAAAATTAAGGTTTGAGAACCAGGCAGAATCCAAAGGTCTTTTGCAAAACTATTTTGCCATTAACTTGGGGGTCATGCATAATATGGAGTGTTTCAACTGCATTTTCAGAGTACAGTAAGTAGAACACATCTAACAATTGCATTTTAATGGTCCAAAGGGGCTTGCTTTAATGAATAGATATAAATGACTTCTACATTAACTTTCAGCAATTCCTTTATGAATAAAAGCTTACACGTTGCTTGATGCTGCTTCAAAGTACACATGTACTCTTAGGTTGTTTAGCCATTTCCCAAGTGGTCTACTTATATGCTATTGTTTTGCAGAACATATCTCTCCTTCACAGAACACTCAGAAGAAAAATTGGATCATTTATCTTTCCAAATTATAATACATTATATATAAAAGGGGGGTCTTATAAATTGTTACATATAATTTTAGTCATCTTAAGTTAATGCATTATGACCATCAGCCTAGGATAGTTATGGAAGTTTAAGAGCCAATTTCTTATGAGTGTATTTAAATCAAGTAGTATATGCACTGTGGGTGGCATAGGAGGATATTTATTATGTTTAATATACTGTTCACAAAAATTAAAGGATACTTTATTGCTACAAATAAAGTGATAAAATATCCCCTAATTTTTGTGAGCAGTATATATTAGCACCATATGTTAATCTTTTTTAAAAAAGGAGGGCAAATTTTTATTCATCATAATGTTATTGAATTATTTTCTTTTCAGCTCAGATTTCATCTTACTTTTATTTTTCAAGTGACATCTATACAGGAATAGAGCAAGATAGTATAGTCGGTATAAATTTTTAATCACAAAATTCAAGTGCTCAAATAAGCAATTTCCTTTTATTTCTATAACTGAACTGAACTTTGATCGCATTTATGCATTTATGCTTGGAGAGTATCTGCTGTAACAAAAATCCCATAGACTGGGTGGCTTTTAAACAAGAGAAATGTATTTCTCACAGTTCTGAGGCTGGAAAACTGAGATGAGGGTGCAGGTGTAACTGAGTTCCTGTGACGACCCTCTTCTGGATTCCTAGCAGCAGACCCGTGCCTGTGCTCTCACGTGGGTGAAGGGGCAAGGGGACTCTCTGGGGCCTTTTTATGCGGGCTCTGACTTCATTCATGAAGACTCTGCCTTTATAATAATCATCTTCCAAAGGCCCCACCTCCAAATAATACCATGTTGGGGATTAAGTTTTAACATATGAATTGAGGGGAAACACAAATGTTTAGTCAATGTCAGAGAAGAAAGTTACCTTTGCATAATCAAGGTAACATAGTCATTTCAAATTTAAAAACAGCCCTTTGCAGGAAACACATGATCAGATACACATTTTCTCCTCCTTGTTCCTTCTTCTCCCTGGGATGGCATAAAAATTCTGGCAGCAGGTGGTGTTGGGGGTGGGTATGTTTCATGTTATCACAGCAGAGATCTAGCTCCACTGACTACTGCTGAAATGGAGATTTCTGCACGTGATCCTTATACTAGAACTACTGCCTGCATCTGTGTTCCACTATAGTTTCCACTTTCCACATCACACAGTTTATTCTATTCTTGTCTTCTCTCTAGGTTCTTGCTGAGTGCTGCCACACCCTCAGTAAACACTGGATCATAAAAAGTCCATTTTTCTCTGTAGAAGAGCCCTTCAATTTAATTTTCTAATCAAATATTTCATTATCCAAGAGGGTGTTATTGTTTATATTTAAAAAAAAAAAGAAAAGAGGCCCTGGCTAGTTGGCTCAGTGGTAGAGCATCGGCCTGGCATGCGGAAGTCCCGGGTTCAATTCCCAGCCAGGGCACACAGGAGAAGCGCCCATCTGCTTCTCCACCCCTCTCCCTCTCCTTCCTCTCTGTCTCTCTCTTCCCCTCCGGCAGCTGAGGCTCCGTTGGAGCAAAGGATGGCCTGGGCGCTGGGGATGGCTCCGTGGCCCCTGCCCCAGGCGCTAGAGTGGCTCTGGTCGCGGCAGAATGATGCCCCGGATGGGCAGAGCATCGCCTCCTGGTGGACGTGCTGGGTGGATCCCGGTCGGGCGCATGCGGGAGTCTGTCTGACTTCCTCCCGTTTCCAGCTTCAGAAAAATACAAAAAAAAAAAAAAGAAGAAGAAGAAGAAGAAGAAGAAGAAAAGAAAACCAAACCAACTATTATCCAAAGTCTCTGGAAAATGCCCTAAGGGCAAACAGCAAATAGAGAAACATTTATTGAAAAAATTCTACTGAGTCTCAGTAAAAACATGACTATGGGATTTGAGCCATGATCTAATGCCTTATTGTTACCATCTCCCCACTCTACCAGCTCTCCAGTATGGAAACTCTACCATGAGTGTTCTAAAATTGGCAAGAAAATAATGAAAAGATGGGGTCTCCCTCTCTCTCCTACTTTCCAGTCTGGGATATGATTTAACCCCAGGAAGAGCAGGCTGTTGGAGTTTTAGGTCAGCAGAAGCTTATTAGAACTAGAAAGCAAAATAAAACCAAAATTAGTAGAAGGAAGGAGATAACAAAGATCAAAACAGAAATAAACAAAATAGAGACTAGGAAAAAACATAAAAATGACCAATAAAAATAGGAGTTAATATTTAGGAAAAAGAAATGAAATTGACAAACCTCTGCCTAGATCTACCAGGAAAAAAAAAAGTATTAAAAAAATATAATAAGAGAGGAAATATTACAATCTATGCCACAGAAATACAAAGGATCATAAAAGACAACTATGAACAAATATACACCAAAAATTGTACAATGCTGAAGAAATAGAAAATTCTCTAGGAAATACTAAACCTACCAAAAAAATGTAAAATATGATCAAATCAATAATAAGTAAGAAGATTGAATCAGTAATCAAAAACTTTCAACAATAACAATGCCCAGGACCAGATAGTATTACAACTGAATTCTACCAAATATTAAAAGAAGAATTAATGTCAATATTTCTCAAACTTTCCCCAAAATTTGAAGAGGTA
Source organism: Saccopteryx leptura (assembly GCF_036850995.1). NCBI lineage: Eukaryota > Metazoa > Chordata > Mammalia > Chiroptera > Emballonuridae > Saccopteryx > Saccopteryx leptura. Next base: position 175,665,271 of record NC_089506.1, on the reverse strand, counting down.
AAAACACTCCCAAACACATTTCAAAAGGCCAGCATTATCATGATGCCAAGGTCATATAAGGCCACTACAAGAAGAGAAAGCTACTGATGAATATTCCTGGTGAAAATAGATGCAAAAATTCTCAACAAATACTTGCAAACTGAATTCATCAGCACATTAAAGTAATCATGAATGAAGAACAAGTAGGATTTATCCCTAGGATGCAAGGATGGTTCCATATATGCAAGTCAATAATGTGTTACACCACACTGATAGAATAAAATATAGAAATTATATGATCAGCTGAATGTATGCAGAAAAAATAATTCAATGAACTTACATATTCTTCCATGGTAAAGCTCTCAACAAAGTGAGTATAGACTAAACATACTTCAACATAATGAATACCACATGTGAGTATCCACAGCTAACATCATACTCAAAAAATAAAAAGTTGAAAACTTTCTTTCTGAGATCAGAAATAAGACAAGGGGGGCTGGCTATTCTTACCATTTTTATTTAACTTAGTACTGAAAATCTAAGCCAGAGTAACCAGGAAAGAAAAGAAAGTCATCAATATTTTAAAATAATTAGTAAAATTCTGTCTATATGCTGATGATAGTAGTTTGTGTATGGAAAATATTAAAAACTCAACCAAAACCCTATTAGATCTAATTAATAAAATATGTAAAGTTGTATGAAAAAAATCAACATTACAAAAATTAGTTATTTCTAAAATCTAACAATAAACTATCAGAAAAAGAAATCAAGAAAATATTCTCATTTATAATAGCATCAAGGACAATAAAATAATTAGTAATAAATTTAATCAAGGAAGTAGAAGATCTCTATCCAAACTAAGATATTGATAAAAGAATTTAAAGAAGACACAATAAATGAAAATATCCCATATGCATGGATCAAGAGTTAAAATTGTTAAAATGTCCACACTACTTAAAGGCATCTAAAGATTCAATACAATCTCTATAAAAATTCCAATGTCACTTTTCACAAATATCAGTAGAACAATTATTGGTGAGTTTATAATTAAATCCCACCCTTCATGCATCTTCCTGATGCTAAATAAAAATGTGTAGCTGCTTTGAAAATAGTTTAGTAAATTTTCAAATGTTAAACATAGGATTAACATATGACTTAGCAACTATATTCCTATGTACTCTGCTCACAAAAATTAGAGGATCAGGGAACATGAAGATACTCCAGTATTTTCAGCCTTTTGTAGAGAGTGCATCACCAATGAAATAAAAGTTGGGTTTGCATCTCATTTGCATACTTGAACAACTTTCTTTGACTTGTCGTTTGCTTTTCTGATGTTCTTGTTTAATTTTTAAAAAATCAAATGCTTCTTTTTTTAATTGCTTCATATTCATTTTGAAATATCCCCTAATTTTTGTGAGCAGTATATATAGCCAAGAGAAATGAAAACATAAATCCATGCAAAAATTTGTACATAAGTGTTCATAGCAGCACTTTTATATCAAAAGGCTGAACATCAAAAACATTCATCAACTGATGACTGTATAAATATAATATAGCATATTCAGGAAATCTAATATTATTCATCCATAAAAAGTAATTAAGTACTAATAACATGCTACAACAGGAATAAAATTTGAAAACATTATGCTAAAAGAAAGAAACTATCAATAGATACTAATGATCACATTTTTTTATCACTGTTTTTATATGAAAAGGCCAGAATAGGCAAATCTAGAGACAGCAATAAAATTTTTCTTTACTTAGACCCAAGAGGTAGAAAGGTAGAATTTCAATAATTTCAATAGGTATTTTTTGAGGAATTTTTGAAGAAAAGAAATAGTCTAAATTTAGATTGAGATAATAGTTGCACAACTCTGAATTTTCTAAGAATCATTACCTTGAACATTTTAAATGGGTGAATTGTATGGTATGTAAATTATAACTCAATAGTACTGTTTATAAAAATAAATCATTCAAACATTCATTAACTAATATTTATGAATAGTTTTCACATACCCATCCCTTTTCTAAAAAAAATGTTAAAGATTATTGTATTTAGAGTAACTTTAATGAGGTAGTCACTAGTGTTCCCCTCGGTTTACAGGTCAGAGCACTGAAGCTGACAGCACTTCCTGCCCCTTGCAGAAAGTCATGCAGCATTTATGTGTTCAGATTGGAATCCATGCCCAGGCAGCCTGGCTCCTAATTACTCACCTTAAAGCACACATTTCTGCCATATTACATTGCTCAGAATTTACATTTTTATTATATTCCTATTACCCTTACAGGAATTGTATAATTATAACAAGATTACTGGGGAAGGTGTTTTCTTCCAGCCAAAGCTAATTGGGGCAAGTATGTACTAATGTGAGTACATTCTACCTTATAGGGCCTCTGGCCTTCCCACTACTTGGAAGGTTCTCCCCTTTTTTTCTCTGGTCTACATTACACTCACTCTTCAAGGCCAAGCTCAGAGTGATCTCTGAGAAGCTTTCCCCAACTCCCCAGCCCAATGAGGTTGTTTCTTTTCTTGTCCCATAACATGCTTTACATGCCTGTAATATACCACTTTTTTTTGGTACATTATAATTATTGTTTTTATATCTGATTTTCTCATTAGGTTGAATTCTCAAGAGCAGAAAACAGTGTTTATATTCACATCCCTTAGTATTGCTGTTTGGAAAATAGTAGAAACTCAGTAACATGAATAAATGAAAGAAGAAATGGAGGCTATAGAAGAAATACAGTAGATGATTATTTCCTTACCCAAGCAATATTTAGAATTTAGTCAGAAAATTTCACAATGCTAAATAGTGAATAACTCATGCAACAGAGATTCCAGGTGAGGTTAACAGTACAGTTTTGAGTAGGAGCATTGAACTATACATTTCTAGGCTAACTAAAGTACATTTAAATCATAGACTTTGCTTCTGGACAACTTTGTGGGTTTTTAAAAATAATTAAATGTCATCTTCCTCCATGATTACTATGCAGCTAGGTGTAGATGCTTCATATTAAACAGTAAAGTCCATTTCAATCATGCTGTTATATCTTTGAGCCGAGGTCAGAAATCTAAAAGTTTTGATTTGCCAGTTCTATTTTCAAAATATGTTACTCATTCAAATATAGGTTGACTATGCCAAGGTTTGATCCCCCTAGCATAGAGTTTGGAAATGGATATTCCAGATAGTGCCTGGTTTAGTATTTTGAACTAAAGCCTGCTGGCCTGGGAATGTCATTATATCTGTGGAAAATGATTTACCTGTGTGACTTTTCAATCAGCAAATTATTTTAAAAATAAATCTAAAAGGGAAAATATTGTTCTTGCCAGGACGAACAAAACATTTTCCTCTTTTATAGTGTGTAGCTGAAAAGATCTGCCAAATGCAAATCCTTCTTTCCAACAGTAATGAGAATGTATGACTCAGATATGGTCAAACACATATTTCTTAGTATTGAAGCCATATACCTTTACATTAACTCTCAGGTCACTTAAGTATCAGTTAGTAGTACCATCAGTCAATTGATAAACAGCATACTTAATCTGCATTTGTTCCAAGACATCAGAGTTGCCTGAAAGTTATTGTATCCCCTAAGTATCCAATGTATTCTGGAGATACAATTTGTAAGGTAGTGGTATTGGGACTCCATTCCTCCAAAAGCAAGTGTGATTCCATGCAGACAAAAATATGAGTGGGTGTGAAGCATGTTCACTATGTTAATATCTCTAATGACATACCAACCAGGAGCTTTACTTTTCAATTAAACTACACTCTGTTTTTTTGAGGCTGCATGATAAATTTGACTTTAGGAGAAATCATTGCTGGACCAGGTGGTGGCACAGTGAATAGAGCATCAAACTGGGACATAGAAGACTCAGGTTTGAAAACAGAAGATCGCCGGATTGAGCACAGGCTTACCAGTTTGAGTGTGAGGTCACTGGCTTGAGCATAGGATTATAGAAATGACCCCATGGTCACTGCCTTGAGCCCAAAGGTCGCTGGCTTGAGCCCAAGGTTGCTGGCTTGATCAAGGGGTCACTCACTCTGCTCTAGCCACATCCCCCAAGTCCCCCAGTCAAGGCACATATGGGAAAGCAATCAGTGAACAATTAAGGTGCTGCAACAAAGAATTAATGCTTCTCATCTCTCTTCTTTTCTGCCTGTCTGTCTGTCTGTCTGTCTCTCTTTCTGTCTGTCTGTCTGTCTGTCTCTCTTTCTTGCTGAAAAAAAGAAAGAAAAAAGAAAGAAAGAAAGAAGAAAGAAAGAAAGAAAGAGAGAGAGAGAGGGAAAGAAGGAAGAAGGAAGGAAGGAAGGAAGGAAGGAAGGAAGGAAGGAAGGAAGGAAGGAAGGAAGGAAGGAAGGAAGGAAAGAAAGAAAAAAAGAAAGAAAGAAAGAAAGAAAGAAAGAAAGAAAGAAAGAGAGAGAGAGAGAGAAAGAAAGAAAGAAAGAAAGAAAGAAAGAAAGAAAGAAAGAAAGAAAGAAAGAAAGAAAGAAAGAAAGAAAGAAAGAAAGAAAGAAAGAAATCACACAAAATTATAGCAGGAGTATTGAGGCAAGGCACTCTTACCTAGTCAAGTCAAGGCTATGTCTAGCTGATGGTTAAGTATGCCAGGAATGCGTTAAAGGTGATTATTTGACATTTTAATTTCAAAGTCTTTAAAAAGCAGATGAGGAATGAGGAAGACAGTATGGCATACAAAATATAAAGAACAGAGAAGACAGCCATAAAACTCTGTGCAACTTTGGGGCATTTCTGATTGGCTGGTGCTGGGAATTTAGGGGAATTGAGTAATGATGAGAAATGAGGGCAGAGTGGTATAGAACGGGTGAATAAAAGACATTAGTGTCGTGTGCCTGCTAAGGAGTCTGGACTTCCTTCCTGAGACATGGTAAACTACACAAAGTTAGTATTTCAGTGGGAGAAAAGATAGTGTGATCAGGTTTGCATTTTATATATGGTCCTGGCAACAGTATAGATCAAGACCATTAAAGAATAGAAAGACACAAAATAGAAGACAATGAGAGTCCAAGTGAAGAGGAAAGCAATGAGGATGGAGGGGACAGAATGGACATGAATGACAGGTAAAGTAAATATATTTGATAAGAGTATCTGGTAGATGGGGTGAAGGATGCAGGAGAGGTAATTGGTGGGTGGTAACATTGTTAGTGGCTCCCTCTATCTTGACATATTTACATTGAATAACGGGATCACTTGTATTTATACTGCAGATTTTGGTTTCTTAAATAGTATATCTATAGATTACTTGGAATCATAAAGAAATATCAAGAGCTTCTTTCACATGCTACTTTGTCCAAAACCAAAGGTCTTTGTTTGATCAGGGAAATCAATACATCTCCAAAGTTTAAGGGAGTACTGTTTTAGAGATATATAATCTATACAATATATAAGTATTAACCTCTTACTCAAAAAAACATGAACAGAAATATAGATCTTTTGGCATTCTTCTCACAGTTTCAGAAGATTGATGTTTAGATTCTATATTTGTCATGGTAAAATATTAAAAACCCAGCCAGATGCTTCACACCAGATAGCACCTTATATTAGGTAATCTTGTTTATTATACTGAATTAAAATCTATGATTTTCATCACTTTCAATTTATAGTATCACTTTGTCTTACTAGTCATTAACAAAATGGCAGAATTTTTATAATATAGGCATGAGGCTCACTTCTAAACCCATTTTTTTTAGCATTAAATACTGAAAATTATCATTTGGCAAAGAAGCATCTTACCAACTCTTGTGTTTATAGGGCTTGGAATGCTAATAATTAAAAAAATAATTTCCCTTCAAATAAAATTAGATATGTGAACATTTTGTTTGTTTGTAACCTCTGATGAGAAATATGTTTTCCAATGATTTTTAGAGTCTAAGAATATGTGTATTTTTTTTTTTAAGTTTAGGAAGTAAGTCTGGAGATGTCATTCAGAGACATCTCCAGACTTACTCTTCTTGGTGATTGTATTCTCATTCCTACAGCTGGGGGATTACAAACACACTGGTACATTGTGCAAACAGTCGTGTTAAAACTGAGAGTCACTTTGGTTCACTGTTACACATCTTCCAAACCCAAGAGTTAAAAACAGGGGTTTCCAAAGGTGACGCTATTGCCTAGCTGTGTGATTATTATGCCACATGTGTGAATTTCTTTAGTCACAGATAGGCTGTCATTAATGAGGGCAAATTTCAATGTTTAAAATGCCACAGAACTAGCCTTGCAGTAATTTTTCAAACATTCAGAATTTGGGTGTTTATTCCTTTAAATTGGCCAATGAAAGGCTTTCTTTTTGCAACACAGACCAATGGAAAATTTCAGTTTTTTTTTTGAAAATTTTAGTTTTTATGGTTACTTTCTATGTTACACATATGCAAAAATAATGAAAGAATATAGACAGCATTTTCCTTTCATCTCTGTGTAACTTAAAAACAGCGATGCAAGTTTGGCAAAGAAACCACACAACTTTAATCTTTTTTATGGGAGCCCGTTAGATGAAAAGGATAATGTTACAGAAAGATGTGAATGAATGGAAATATGCTGTCAAACAGTGAGTATGCTCTTTTTATTTCCTACTTTTTTGTGAAGTTGCTTTTTAAAAAAAATAGGTGTGCTTTTAAACCAACCTAAGGAAAGCAAACATCTCATATATCTATAAAACTGGTAAATTGGGCCCTGGCAGGTTGTCTCAGTGGTAGAGCATCAGCCCCACGTGTGGATGTCTCAAGTTTGATTCCCGGTCAAGGCACACAGGAGGAGTGACCATCTGCCTCTCCACCCACCCCCCAGTCCCCTCCTTCAGCCATGGCTCAAATGGTTAGAGCAAAGTTGGCCCCAGGCACTGAGGATGGCTCCATGGCCTCAGCCTCTGGTACTAAAATAGCTCAGTTGACAAGTAACAGAGCTGTGGCCCAGCTGAGTAGACCATCCCCTGGGAGGGACTTGCTGGGTAAATCCTGGTCAGGGTGCATGTGTGAGTCTCTCTGACTACCCGCCTCTCACTTAAAAATAAAAAAATTTTAAAAAATGACTGGCAAATTAAATTAATATTAAAATGTCTGCAATTCACATTTATAAAATAAGGGAGGCGATATATTTTTAACATCTACTTTTAATGTATGAGTTAAAAAGCTTTACCCTCCAATTATTTTTTATTGTAGCTTCAAAAATTGTGTTTTAAATAAAAATGGTATTTGTATAGGTCCCCTGTAGGCTCAGTCAGTGCCAGACAAAACAACAAAAGTAGTCTAATAAATGGGAGGTGCCTACTTCAATATTTGGCTTCTTTTGATCCCTTACAATGGCATATCTCCTGTAACATGGTAATTTGGTGCCATATAGTACTGAGAAAAATACTCTGGTACCTGAATTAAAATAAGTCAATATCTATGAAAAGCACCCATGGAGATAAAAAAAAAAAAATTAGGTTCCCCTTTCAACATAAAACTAAATACTTCATTTAGTATAAAGGTAATTTGCCTATTGGCAGTTTTCTAAAGTCTAAGGGTATGTTTTACATAAAACAGTATACCTTTGTTTACACAGGTAACTCACTACTATAAAGTACACAAAAATTACCTTAATGCAATACCATTAAATTATTGCTACTAATTTTTAATGTATCATTTTACTGACCTGGTATTTTTAAGGAATTAGGTGTTTCAAATAAGCTCTTTAAAAATAATGAACTATATCCTTGGATTCTAAAATGGTGTTCATTTTATATTTAATAGAAATTGTTACATAATCTAAATGCCCATACTACTGCTTGATATTATCCACACTCTCTAGATTATAGTGGACACAAAGCCAGACCACATTTCCTAGCTTCAGCTAAAATTAAATATGGTAGGCCCTGGCTGGTTGTCTCAGTGGTAGAGCATCAGCCTAGAGTGTGGATGTCCCGGATTTGATTCCCAGTCAGGGCACACAGGAGAAGCACCCACTTGCTTCTCTACCCCTCCCCCTCTTGCTTCTCTCTCTCTTTTTTCCTCCTGCAGCCATGGCTCAATTGGAGTGAGTTGGCCCCAGGTGCTGATGGTTCCATGGCTTCAGCCTCAGGTGCTAAAAAGGGCTTGGTTGCTGAGCAACAACAGAGCATCACCCCAGATGGGCAGAACATCACCCCTAGTGGGCTTACTGGTGGATCCTGGTTGGGGCACATGCAAGAGTCTGTCTCTGTCTCACTTCCTTTCATTGAATTAAAAAAAATTAAATATGATTATTTGCCTTAGTTCCTGCTGGTGAAATTTGGGCAGAACCGACAGATCTACTTCTAGGATTACTTCAAATAAAACTACCCTTGCACTCCTCCATTCTTGCTGGAAGAAAAGAGGACCTAGCAACTTTGGAAGCCTAGTGTTGAAGGTGGCAGAGTCTCTGCCAATGGGGGTCCTGACTGCACGGAGGAGGGTCACCTCACCACCTTAGTTCCTGCCTAATAGTTACGTGAGAATAAAATAGGCTTCTATTGTTTTGGATGACTACACATTTTGGAGTCTATTTGTTATTACATTTAGCCTATCCTAAGCAATACACAAATACTTTTAAATGAACAAATCCTGAACATTAATTTTTTGGAAGAGTTGGGGTCACCATCAAATACTTTTACAAAATGGCTTACTTCATACTTCCTCCTCACATCACTCATCTCCCACACTTTATCCCCCATTTTGACTCTATTGAAGTATTTTTGTCTCATGTTCCTTGAGAGTACAGAAGTAGACAGGAATACCCTTATCTTCATATCACAGTTAACCTGCCTCCTTCCCCACATTTCTATCCATGTATTTCTTTCCTCTCTGTTTCATTAACAATAATAATTTTTAAAAGGTAAAAGAAGCAAATAGATTGTGTGGTAAATGCTTAACAACATCCATTCCTTTGGGTCTCATGAAATCAAGAAATTCCCTGGTGGACTTTGCATCTCTCTGAGTCGATCCTTACCCTCAGTATCACAGGCCAAGCAACCACATCCTCCTCTGCTTCAGCAGAGCTCTGGAAGTTTGTTCTCTCGGGAAGATAAACAGAGGAGACAGACTCTGAAGGAGGAGATACTAGGCACAGTTATGGGTAGGAGTTCTGAAACAGTGTATTAGTTTTTGCCTAATAATTCCTGAGGCTCCAGAACTCACTTCTGCCAACTGGCTCTCAGGATACTGGCAGGAGATTGAATCACCCCTCCCTAGTGAATTGGATCTGGCAAAAGGGAAGCCACAAAATTATGCACTCAGGCAGAACATTTAATCATGAAAACCAGTCAGCAAGTTTGAGATTCCCGTTCTCATTCACACAAATGTAAACAAATGCAATGTAAAAAATATATATATACAAAGAGAATAATTCTTTAAATAAACTATCATTAATATCTGTGAACAACTGAGAGGACATAGTGAATCCATAAAACAAGAATGAATTGCTATTATAAAAGAAGACTCAGAGAACCAAGAAGTTCTTGAAAAAGAAAAAGTGATAACAGAAAGTTCATAGAATGATGAAAAACAAAGTCAAAGAAATATCTTATATTGAGCACAGAAATATATAGTTGAAATATGTGTGAAAAAATATAAGAAACAGATAAAAAGTCCAAAAGTTTCAAAACTTAGTTAAGAAGTTCCTGAAAACAACCAAATGGGAAAAATGAATGGAAGAAATCATCTATGAAACAATTAAAGATTATTTCCAAGAACCAAAAGAGCTTTCATTGTCAGACTGAAAGGCCTTGCTACATACATGAATCACACCAAGTCGTGTCATTGTAAAATTTCAGAGAACTAGGGATGGAAAGAAAACCCTACAAGAGTCCAAGGATGGGGGGATGGAGGGAGGAAGAAAGTGCATGCAGTACCACGGTAGTAGGAGTTAAAATATTAGGATGGATTAGGGCTTTTCACAGCAACATCAGAAACTAAAACATAATGGGTCAATACCTTCAAAATTCTAAAGATAAATTATGTCCTGTACAGAATTACTCATCTAATTAAAACATCATCATGTAAGAAAATCTTCCATAATCCTATGTATATTTTCTTAAGTAGTTATTGGAGGCTGTAATCTCCCAGAATTAGAAGAAAGATTTGGGAGATAAGAAATAAGGGACACAGGCCCTGGCCGGTTGGCTCAGTGGTAGAGCGTCGGCCTGGTGTGCAGAAGTCCTGGGTTCTTTCCCGGCCAGGGCACACAGGAGAAGCGTCCATCTGCTTCTCCACCCCTCCCCCCTCTCCTTGCTCTCTGTCTCTCTCTTCCTCTCCCGCAGCCGAGGCTCCGCTGGAGCAAAGATGGCCTGGGCGCTGGGGATGGCTCCTTGGCCTCTGCCCCAGGTGCTAAAGTGGCTCTGGTCGCAACAGAGCGACACCCCAGAGGGGCAGAGCATCGCCCCCTGGTGGGCAGAGCGTCGCCCCCTGGTGGGCGTGCCTGGTGGATCCCAGTCGGGGGCATGTGGGAGTCTGTCTGACTGTCTCTCCCCGTTTCTGGCTTCAGAAAAAATACAGGAAAAAAAAAAAAAGAAACAAAAAAAGAAACAAGGGACACAATACAGAAGAGAGAGACAAAGGACATTTCCCCTACACTGTGATAAAAGAAGATCCTACATAGTAGAAAAATAATATAACTAATACAAATACTGGCCATTGATCTGTTCAGAACGTCAGTATTAGAGAGTATGAGAGTATGAAGCAAGGCACGTGTGTAGTGGCAACGAATAAGAAAGAAAAGAGCTAAATTCTCATTGACAGTGGGCATTCCTAGATAATGCCTAACACATACTGAAAACCAATAGGCAGTCTGATGTTATATATAGCCAGGTAATTGAAAGTGAAAAAGGGATGAGAAGTGCACTGTTATGTTTAAAACAAGCCTTGTTTATCTATTTGACATGTGAAAGACAATGAAAATCAGAATGAAAAAAAAGATTAATAGCTTTTAAATGATACACTTAATTAAAAATGCATAAACAAAGTTTTACTTTATAAACATTAGTTGAAAAAATTATATTGAAAGATATATATACTCTTCTACATTTTTAAATTAAAAATCAAAATGCATTCTACTGGAAAATATTACCAGTGAGATATTATAAGGACTAGGTCTACAATTCCCTCAGTTGTCCATTTCTACTCCTATTTTATTTCCTGCTCTTTTAGGGCATTATTTGAGACTGTTAGTTCAATTAACCTTGTACTTTTTAATCTATCAATTTCTTCCATTCACTTTCCTTTGCAGCTTAGCATTTGTGGTATATCACTTGACCAATAGTTCTTTCCAATGTTTACAATTTTTATAACATCATCCTTTAATCATAGCTTCTTACAAAGCACCAATATTCAATAAAGTCAAGAAATCCCATTCATGCTGGTACCACAGTTGTTCAGTGCCCCATTAAAAATAAAATTATTAAAAATATATATATATGTATATATAACTGTAAATCAGTAGCCAACACTGAGTGCTTTATCATTTGTTCATGCATTCATTTAACAAAAGAGTTATAGACTTTTGCTCTGTGAAATATATTGGGTAAGCTAAAATTAAGCCTAGTCCTTATGGAACTTTGAATCTATGAGATCATATAGGCACTAAGAAGCTCATTACTTAATTATTTAATTTGATCATGATAAATGTAACAAATGCAATGTTCTATGAAATGCAATGTTCTATGAAAACATTCAACTAGGAAAAATGACCTAACTGGTGTCTTTATTCTTTGAAAAGGAGATGGGTAGGATAGGGCAGAGATGGGATAATGTATGTGGTCAGAACAAAGAGAATTTAAAAATTGGAATGATTTGAGGTGAAAAGAAATTGCAGACGGGAGAACAAAACTGTTTTAAATTGGCCCAATGGCAAAATTGCGAGCAATCGGGAGAGCTGCCTCGTCATGTTTAGGTCTCTGCACATGCTATTGCTCTGCTGAATAACCTCCCTTCCTGCCTCTTTTTATCATGCCCTCAACCTGACAAAGTTTGATTTATCTTCCAGGTTTCAGTTCAGAAGCTGCTTTTCGGGTGAATCTTTTTCCAGTCCCTCAATCTTGGCCGGCAAGTTCCGACGCTGGGCTATCAAGGACTCTTTTTCTCTGCTTCTAATCAAAACCACAGAGCTTTGAGTAGTCTTTTCCTCTGGGCCTGCATCACACCTCGTCCTTCAGAGGAAGGGGGACTAGCTCATGACTGACTTCCTCACAATTCTATCTAGCAAATAAGCGGTTAAAACCTCTTTGCTGAATGAATCACTTGGTAAAACCAGAACAAATACGTACTGGAGAGGCCCTCAGGACGTCGGTGCAGGGTTTGTTGATATCATTTTAGAGTCCCCTTGTTATTACTTGGTTTTTAATTATGTTTAAGGTAATTGTAGTTACTAGATAAGTAAGTTCTGGATTACTTAAGGTATTACGACATGAGAAATAGTGTGCTCTGAATTGTCATGAACTAATACAAACCACAATGATTGTCTGTAATTACATTGTCAAAATATCTCCATACCCAAGTATTTCAAATAGTAACAGAAAATGGATAAACTTCATGATTACATGTACACTCCAATCTTTCTAAGATTAATTAAATTTTCAATATTGAAGTAATTGCCTAAATTTATAAGGTGGAAAAATTCCTAATTACATAAAATTGTAATTTGCTTCACTTGGAATGATTTAAATATACAATTTAAACTAGAACACTCAAGAAAAACTCTGGAAACTAAAGGTAACAACTCAATTCTACATTTGTTGACATTCTACCTAACTTAAATTTATATTCAGAAAGTAAGTACTATAATAAATATAGAAAATTGTTCTTCAGAAAATAATTTTAGGCCCTGGCCTGTTGATTCAGTGGTAGAGTGTTGGCCTGGAATGTGGAAGTCCTGGGTTTGATTCCTGGTCAGGACACACAGGATAAGCAACCATCTGCTTCTCTACCCTTCCCTCCCCTCTTTCTCTCTCTCTTTTCCCCTGCTGCAGCAGCTATGGCTCTATAGGTTCAAGCACATTGGCCCCAGGCACTGAGGATGATTCTGTGGAACTCTGCCTCAGGTGCTAAAAATAGCTTGGTTGCAAGCATGGCCCCAGAAGGGCAGAGTATTGGCCCCAGATGGGATTTGCCAGGTGGACCCTGGTTGGGGCGCATGCAGGAGTCTGTCTCTCTATCTCCCCTCCTCTTACTTGGAAAAGAAGAAGAAAAAATGATGAGTTCCATGCCTCATATCCAGAAGAGATCTCATTGAGGAATACACGTACACACTTTATAATATGCACATGTGTAAATGTATGTATGTTTATTACATATATGTAAGTATGCATGCATGCAAATGTATAGATATATTTTTGTATACATGTATATATTTGTGTTTCATGAAATGCCAATTCTAACACTATTTACATTTAATAAATAAATAAACCTCCTAACAGAATGTTGACAGTGTCAGTGGATACTTACGATTATGTATGATCAAAAACAGGAGGAGATACCAAAGAGCTGAAGAAAGAAGAGTTTAGAGAGGAGTGGCTGGGATGTTCATAGCTGGAAAACTAAATAGTCTCCTCAGTTCAATTATAACTGGGATTTCTTGAACTTATACTTTTCTCACTGCTTATAACTGACAACCTATATCAGAGTTGGTTTCTATCTGGGAGGAAGGTTCACTAAATATTCCCTCTTCTGTAGGCCTGGAAGAGAGTCTGGGCAGAGCTAGTAAGAGAACAGAGCCAGAGCACGTGCTATGGTCATTCCTGCAGGGTCCAGAGGTCCGGTACCTACCCTTGTGGAACTCCCATCTTTTCACTAGGGAAAGCAAGGCCCAACAGAGACTACTCTTAGTAATTTTATAGGCCACAAACAGTTGCTATTGATGCTAGACAAATCTTAAAGAATAAATGCTGATGTTTAAGAGTGAGTGCATAATCTCTTGCTACTCAAAGTATGGTTCTCAGACCAGCCACACTGACATCATCTGGGAGCTTGCTACAAGGGGGAACACCAGGTCTGACCCCACACCTACTGGGTCAGATGATGCATGTTAACATGATCCATGGCTGGTTATATTGTACATAAAGTTTGAGAAGCATTGATCTAGTCCCTGGTCAAAAGTATATAGGTCATTACACTCTTAAAATTTCTTCAAAGCTAAAAACTGAGGTTTTGTCATCACACAAACTCTTGTGCTGCCATATGACTGTATCAACTAAAGTCCAGCAACTCCAAATTTATTAGGTTGAATCGTATGTAGTTGCTTGTGTTCTACTGTATTTGAAAAGAAAAAAAGCACTTTTATATGACTGAACTTATATTTTGAGAAATATGATACAGTGTGGAGAACAAGGGCCTTGGAGCTGTTAGTCTATGTTAAAATTCCAACTTCTTTACCTATTAGTTCTGTGACTGGAAAAAATTACTAAAACTCCTTGAGTCTCAGTTGCCTCACTTGGAAAGTATAAATAAGAACAGTTTGGTCTGACCAGGCAGTGGCACAAACTGGACTGGATAGAGCACTGGACTGGGACACAGAGGACCCAGGTTCAAAACCCCAATGTCGCCGGTTTGAGTGCAGGCCATTCAGCTTGAGCGTGAGCTCACCAGCTTGAGGGTGGGGTTGCTGGCTTGAGTGTGGGATCATAGAGATGATGCCATGGTCTCTAAAGGTCACTGGCTTGAAGCTCAAGATTGCTGGCTTGAGCCCAAGGTCACTGGCTTGAGCAAGGGGTCACTTGCTCTGCTGTAGTACCCTGGTCAAGGCACATATAGGAAAGCAATTATTGAACAACTAAGGAGCCACAACAAAAAATTGATGCTTCTCATCTCTCCCTTCCTGTCTGTCTGTCCCTATCTGCTCCCCTGTCATAGACACAAAAAAGAACAGTTTGATTATTTAATAGATTCAATAAGAAAATGTATGTGTTTATGCTTAATGTAATAGCTGATTCATGATAGAATAAATAAATGTATATTTTCCTTGTGACTATGCTTTGAATGCCAAAGTTAAATAGATAATTAAGACACTTAAATTAATTTTTAAAATTACTATTATGGGATCCTGAGTTACTGGTAAGTGAGTTCTAAGGCACAAAGTGGTATTTTTGAATTCACAAGGAAAAATTTTTAAATAATCCACTGATACTTGGTTAGTCAACATTGGTTGCCTAGGAAGGACATAAGGTCTCTAGTAGATTGTTTTGCTAGGTTGTACAGATGAGAGTCCCATAGCTCTGAAAAATAAAAAACTGTTTAGTTTATTCTTTCTTTTTTATTCCCCTTAGCAATGTGACCTTCTGTTTTAGAGTGTTAGCAAAGGATCAAAGAAGGGTTTACACAGCCAGCTGTACGTCCAGATAAACAGATTTGTATTAATTCACTGCGTAATTGGGAACATTTCATCTAATAAGGCATTTTGCTTAGCTCATGCCAACTGACCTAGGTGAATAAAAGATTTGCTGTATCATCTACTTAGGAGAGTAAATTTGATTGTGAATATACGTCATGGTATCATACTATATCACTAAAGAAAATTTGGGAAGTTTTTTTGACCTGAGAGACACAATTTCAATTGAATTAATGTCCCATTGAGATCTTCAAACACCACTCCTCACAGAACAGTTTCAAGTATTATTAAAGCAAAGACATTTCATATTAGACTGTTCTAATTTATGTAGTTTCATGCAAGGAATGAAATAAAATTGTTTATTAATTTTGTGGTTTAAATAGACGAAACATAGCAAGAGGGAAACTTTTTATAATCATCTATACTGACAGAACCCACAGAGTGGCATGTTAAGGAAGTTAAAGTCAGAGAAAAAGATAAAATTTTAACAAAAATATATGCAGCTTTATTTCAGAAGTCTTACTTTTTTACATATATAAATGTTATATATAGGAAAGCAGAAAATATCAACATTAGGATCAGGCAGAAATATAGGCTGGTGAGTTTGTGCCTAATGGGAAACAGCCTATTAGTTCTCATCAGTTACATTTTCCATGCACTTCCAGTAACATGGTACCTCCATAAATAAGTACTTTGAATCTGTAATGCAATTATATTTACCATAAGCCTTGTTTAGAGAAAATTTACTACTTTAGTGCTTATGGAAGCAACATAAATCTGTATTTATTGATGAATCAGGGCTGTGAGTGCCCAAGAAGTCCTTAATAGAAAAATATCATCATGAGTAACATATGGGAGTGTAAACTGGTCATATAAAATGTGTTATTTACCAAGAGAAGAGTATTATGTAAAACTTTAATTTCTACAGGTGAAAAAAAATTAGAAGGCACATAAATTCACATACTCTGGATGGACTTTGAAACTTGGTTAAATAATTTCCAGGGGAGCCAGAGCATATCAAGATCTGACTAGCCAGAGCCCAAAATTAAGTTTATCCTCACATTCTGGCCAATACAATAATAAGGACACAGATTGTATTGTAGTTGGCAGCAATTTGGAGGCGAGCCATGTTGTATAAATTGAGAGTGAACAAAGAGAAATTACTCAGAGAAAAGACAAAACAACAATACAGCCAGAAATGGCTTTTTAAAGTGCACACAGACATCTTTAAATACATTCATTTGACTTATGTTGAGACTTACGGGCACAGAAGAAACCGTGTAGTTTAGTCCAGTCAGCTGATTTTCTTAGATGAGAAAGTCTAGATTTAGAATAGTTACAGGCTCAAACTCCCAAAGTCATTTAAGAGTCGTTGGTTCTACTCCTTGTTCTGAATTTAACTTCAGCATTTTGTTTTTTTCTACTAAGATTCAGTGAGAATATTATATACTGGTTACTTATGGACCCCTTAGTTTCCTCGAATAGTTTCTTCTCAAACACACCAGTGTCACCATTTCTGTCACTCACAAAAAACTATCAGTATTTATTTAATAGTGTTAATATTTATTCTTATTTTAGCTTGTCACAAAGGTATTGTTAACTATAGATCTGATGCATGTTACATGATTTTTAATAATAACCATAAATAATTGTATTATCTTTAAGGTAAAGAGGATAATTTGCTTGCTGTCCATAATCACAGTATGTAGCTCACTTGGGAAACCTGTCGTCTATTTCTGTCTCCAACAAATATTTTGTTTTGAAAATATCTCTGTGTCCTATTGTGTTAATCAGGTACTTGAATCACTTTCAAGACCCTAATAAGTTCACTAATAATAAAAAAATTAAATCCTAGGAAATTTGTCAAACATACTTGACCTATAAATGGTGTATTGTTATAAACTAATATTAAATTATTTATCTCCAAAAATATTTACTGAACAATTAATAATTATAAATCAGGTGTTATGGGCTATGTTGGAAGACATGCAGAGGTGTATAAAAATGTGACCTATACTTCACAGGACTGGAAATTGAATAGAAGACAGAGCCACACACACAAATGATGTGAAGTAGAAACTATAAAGGAACAGGGGCAAGAGCTGAGCTGGAAAATAAATGGCCTCAAGGTTGTACATTGGTGCACTATGTGGAAGTACATGATCAGCTCACATTCTGCAACGTGAAGCAGAAAACAACCTATGGAAACTGTCGTGAGTGAGAATCACAGTTATTCTCTAAAGAACAGCTGTGTGAGAGGAGTATCCTTTTTACCTTTACACATATAGCTTGATCTTCATTTTCATTTTGTCTCAGCCCACAATTGCATCTAGCTGTGCTGACTGCATTGCAGATGTATGATGTCAGGGCGCCTTAGTATGGGTGACATTCCACAGAAAGGTGAAAGCAGGACACAATTGTTTCAAGTTGCAGGGCTCCATTTGGGAAAATGTCTCCCTGGATATCAAATCATATTTCTGGGGCAATCAATGGTTTTAATTAAAAACAAGCACTCTACATCCACCAAGGCTGAAGCATTTTGAATCTTTACATGTTAATTCATAAAGATGAAACTTCAATAGGCTAATTATTTTTCATCTAAAGATTCTTGTCCTCTGACTCAGCCAGGTTCCACACTCTGTTTTCCAACTATTAGAGAAAGTAGAAGTGACATGATGTATTTTTGTTGCAAGAGCATATGCTTTTGGTTTCAGATGTGGACACAGATCATCCCTGTTCCCATACTAAGAGCAAACATGCTCAGGTAATGCATTAGCCCTGTTACCCTGCAGTGTGCCTCTCAGCAGTAAGTGGGAGCCAATGGACAGATATTTGTTTCTTTTTGCCTCTTCTCCATTAGTATTTCTTTCATGAGTCCTACCAGAACTTATGCATGAATAGAGTCATGAAACAAACCAAGACATTTAAGTCTTGAAACATGACTAAGAGATGAGATTGAATTTCACTTGGGTATAAAGAATTTAAAGTGGAAATAAGCTTCACTAGACATAGTGAGCTAGGAGAGAGAAGCTTCCAAGGATTCTACACCCTCCAAGTCAGGTTGCTGAAGGAGAGAGGGATATCAGGATTGAGAGGTGAGCAGAGGGCAGACCAGCTCCAGCTGTCTCTGGCAGTAGCTGGTTCTTTGAAATTGCTTCTGCCACTGTTGCCTCCCAAACACAAGAAGAACAGAATAGCCATGCTCTCTGAGTGCATCTGGGTGCAATTGGAAAGTACTGTTTTATCCTCCCAACCAAAGAAGGCACTTACTTTCTTAAGAGCTCTGCTGAATTTAGAAATCATTAGCGAAAAGCTCTATATTGGAAAGGATATTCCTAGTCAAAGCTCTCACACTATGAAATACCATATCTATGCTGGTTCAAAAGGTACCGAAGGCCCTGGCCGGTTGGCTCAGCGGTAAAGCGTCGGCCTGGCGTGCAGGAGTCCCGGGTTCAATTCCCGGCCAGGGCACACAGGAGAGGCGCCCATTTGCTTCTCCACCCTTCCCCCTCTCCTTCCTCTCTGTCTCTCTCTTCCCCTCCTGCAGCGAGGCTCCATTGGAGCAAAGATGGCCCGGGCGCTGGGGATGGCTCTGTGGCCTCTGCCTTAGGTGCTAGAATGGCTCTGGATGCAACAGAGCGACACCCCAGAGGGGCAAAGCATCGCCCCCTGGTGAGCGTGCTGGGTGGATCCTGGTCGGGCGCATGTGGGAGTCTGTCTGACTGCCTCCCATTTCCAGCTTCGGAAAAATGAAAAAAAAAAAAAAGGCACTGGATATGTCACAATAATTTGCTCAGCCTATAGATCGATGACATTCACTAGGAACATGTATTACAGAATGTCAGAGAAGTTTAAATTTGGGGTACTATCTAGTTATGTCTGGGTTTTTTTTCAGTGTGCTGATTATGTTTCTGTTTTTTATTATGTAAATGTGCCCAGAGACTTTGGCAGTCAACAAAGGCTTTGTATAAACATGAGTATACGTAAACACATACACATCTACTCTGCTTCTCTCTAGTCATCTCTTTGTGTCTATGATGTTTTTTGAGACAACTTCCAAAGACAGCCTTAGAGGAAAAGTTACACCCATCTCATTATTTATTTTTTCCAAGAATTAATCCCTCAAATAACAAACCAAAAATAAAAGACTTTTCAAATATACTTATTTGCCTCTTTTGTAATTTTAATAGTTATATGTAGGAGACATTTTTCCTTTGTCAATGTTTTAAAGATATCAGGACCTTCTCCATCACAGGCTTATTAGAGTATAGATTTCATAAGAAGGCAGGCCCATGTTTGATCCCATCCAAGTCACAAAAGAAGTCATTAACAAGCTGTCTGCGTTGTAAGGCTGCTCCATTGCATAAATTTTGAGAACAGCTTCTCTTTTAGGAGGTATCCAGATTTCCCTGTAGATACCATATTTCAGTGTGGTCACTACCTTGGCATGTATGGCAGTTCTCTCCGCTGACAAGGGTGCCTAGTTGGGTCAGGTGACTCTTCTCTCATGTTCCTACAGCACCTTTATGCTGATACCTATCGTACTTAAATATAAATGTCAGTTGATCTTCCTTTCTCTAGAGTGGGAGCTTCTTTAGGTCAGGGACTATCTTTTCTACACTCTATCTGTCTACCAGAACACCTACCATACAACCTGGTATACAACTGTACTGTTCTAAGTAATGTTATACTTTCTTTGTCATTCATTTCTATCACTCCTTCATTCAATGTCTTTGTGCTTATCTCTCCTCCACTCTCTCCTTTCACACTGAAAAGTAAAGATTAGAATACTAGGTTTGAGTTGGTTGATAGCATACTTAGCTTTTTAAAAATCATTGATTAATAAACATAAGAGAATCTGTGCATCTGGAAAAAGAGGACCCCAGGATTCCTGTCTAGGAATTCCTTCTACCTTAGTACGGCAGCTCTTTGAATACTGACTGACTACAGAATAAAGCCCTGCTGCTCTTCCAGACCATAAAGTCAGATGTTGGAAAGGATGAGAGAAGTTGGAACTTTTATCCATTGTTGATAGAAGTATAAATCTATACATTTTAGAACACAATTTGGTGGTATCTCCTATGGTATACAATCAACACATACATATTATATATATACTAAGTCCTAGCAACTCTACTTATCAGTTTAAATACTATAAAAATATAGCACATGAGCTCAAGAAAGTTTTCAAAACATGTTCATTATAGCATTGTTTATATGGCGCCTTGAGCAGTGTGTACAACAGATCTCCCAAAAATCTCAACAAATTTATCAACTAGAAACAGAAAAATTTATCCTTGGAGCATTCCGGAGTTCCACACACACTGAAGGCGAAAGGGCTATTATCACTTGAATCTGAGAGACCGGATGGAGCTGAGGGTGTGGAAGAAGCTAACTACTGCATGGTCGTTCATTCAGACCGAGGAGGGAGTGTGCCTGTGGTGAGTCAACCCACGGCGTGCAACTGCCCGCCCACACTCAGGGAGCAACAGCCTGCACGCTAGGAGCAGCCGCCCGGGTGCCGTAAGAAACCGCGTGCCCGCCCCGCGCTTCCCACGCACTGCGAGCGAGCATCCCCAGCCACCAGCATGCCCAGAGCACCCCATTCGCTCGCGTGCCCAGAGCACCCCACTCGCCTGCACACCCAGAGTGCCCCATTCTCCTGCACGCCCAGTGCACCCCAGCCGCCAGTGGCAAGGCAAGCGGGAAGGGCGCCAAAGCTATCTTCCCTATGCGGGAGCTTCTCTCCGTGGGCGGGGCACCTCACCCAGCCATTCAAACTAACAATCAAGCATTGGGGGAGGGGCATGCGGGCAGCTTGAAATCCTTTCTGGAGCACAGCTGAGGATCCAATCACTGAAATTAGCTTAACCTACAGTCTGCACACCTCCCAACTGACCCACAGGGCTCTAATTGATAAGATCTCTCTCAGTTCAGCCATCCAAGATAAGAGGCGTGATATTTTTTAGTGCCTCTCGCTAAAGGGGTGGGGGCAACTTCTGATTGACAGAGCCTTCATACTCAGGGATATACGCTAACAAGAGGGACTTGGCAGATGTTAAGATCTATACAGCAAGCAGCGACTAGTGCCTCTTCTTCCCAGCCAAAACAGGCTACAAAGTGTGGAAAGCCTGGGTTGAGTGGTCCAACTGAATGCTAGGCGCTGAACAGACCTAGAGGCTTATTGAAAGTCACCTTGAGAACAATTGGCTCCCAGCCCCACCTGATTACGCTGGAGGCTCTGACTGCCAGAGCCTTACCCAGAGCCTTGTGCTGAGTGGAGATAGAGTGGGGATTTCCCAGCTCTTTGAGCCTCTTATTCCCCAGGCAGAAGCAGTGGCAGCCTCATAGCTGGATCACCAGGCTGCTAATTCAGGAAGGGGAGACTAGGAGAGAGGCTCCAGGATAGCAAACTCTCTCATTTTTGGACCCTGCAAACACCAACAAGCCTTGACTACCAACGAGACTAAAGCCAATTATATGACATTGCCGTAGAATCTCATCAACTACAAATCCCTACCTAAGCGTGACACAGGGGCAGAGCCTGGGTTAAAGAGTCACCAACCAGGAAGAGGGAGAGAAAAGAAAAAGGAAGAAGTTAACCTCTCAAAATCAAGAAAAATCCACAGACTTTATAACTCGTTCCACTATTTTTTTGTTGTTGTTGTTTGTTTCTTTTATCTTTTTGCCTTTATTACTATTATCTCCATTTCCTCCACCTCGGTCCTTTTATTCTCTGCCCATCTTATTCTTCCCTTTTCTTGAACTACACTACCCATGAGTGTTACATTTTATTTCTTTTCTTCGTCCTTACTCTCCTTTAGGGTTACACTCCAAAACCCTTAACTCTCACTGTCTCCCCTTTTGTTTCTTTTTCTTTTCCTTTTTTTCTTCCTTCGTTTTTCCCTTTTTCTTATTTCTCCCTTTCTATTCGTTTCTTATTTTCTCCTTTTACTTTTCCTCCCATTCAATCCTCAATCACGAACAAATTATTTAATTTGGGACTCAAATTTTTTTGTTTTTTTTGTTTTTGTTTCTGGTTTTTTGTTTGTTTGTTTGTTTTTGTGGCATTTTGGGTGCTTTTTACTTTGCTTTTTAACTCATTAGCATTCCTCCCAACCCAAGGTCTCCATTGTATTTAGTCTTTGCTCCACTTAATACAACAGATTTTAATTATTTTTTTATTTTTTTTAATTATTATTTTTTTCTCCTTTTTCTATTTCCCTCTTATCCCTCTCATTATATCTTAGTCGACCATCACTTACAAGCAAATCATTTTATACTTGTCCAAGGTTTTCTTCTTTTTTTGCATTTTGTAGGTCCCTACTCCCTTTTTTGCCCCTTGAACTCTTCACCCCAAATCAGGCCCTCCATTATAGGCAGTTTTTGTTCCATTTAGCATAATATAATTCACAGGTCATCACGATATTTTCCTAAGGAGGAGGGGAGAAGAGGGGAAGAGAAGAAAGAAAAGAGGGGGAAATAATAAATTATTACTGTTTTTTTTTTTTTTGTGGGGTGTTTTTCTTTTTTCCTTTTTTTTTTCTTTCCCCCCCCAAAATTTTTTTTTTACTTTTTATTCTTTATTAATTCTAATTAGTGCTATCAACAAGACCACCCTCAGATGCCACTAAGAAAAAGGAAATCGAATATTATGGATACAAAAGATAGAGAGGTAACACAAATAGATGTGGAAAAATCTATGGAGAAAAAATTTAACATATTGGAAACCTTGGAGCTAAATGACAGAGAATTTAAAATAGAAATCCTAAAAATACTCAGAGATATACAAGAAAACACAGAAAGGCAATTTAGGGAGCTCAGAAAACAACTCAACGATCACAAAGAATATATTACCAAGGAAATTGAAACTATAAAAACAAATCAAACAGAGATGAAAAACTCAATTCACGAGCTGAAAAACGAGGTAACAAGCTTAGCTAATAGAACAGCCTAGATAGAAGGTAGGATTAGTGAAATAGAAGACAAGCAACTTGAGGCACAACAGAGAGAAGAAGAAAGAGATTCAAAAATAATAAAAAAACGAGAAAGCCCTACAGGAATTTTCTGACTCCATCAGAAAGAATAACATAAGAATAATAGGTATATCAGAGGGAGAAGAGAGAGAAAATGGAATGGAGAATATACTCAAACAAATAATAGACGAGAACTTCCCAAGCCTGTGGAAAGAACTAAAGCCTCAAATTCAAGAAGCAAACAGAACACCGAGTTTTCTTAATCCCAACAAACCTACTCCAAGGCATTGTTTATAATGTCAGTTATAATCAACAAAACCAAGTGTCCAGTAAAAATGGAATGCTTATGTAAACTATAGAATGTCAATATCTAATGGCACAGAAGAGTAGATATATGTGTACTAATATGAGAATATATAAAAATTATATTGTTAAGAAAAAAATGAAATTGTATATGATGCAATTTATGTGATACAAAAAGAAAGCCAAACTAATAATATATAAAATAGAGAAAATATGTATACTCTCTATTGGTATACCCACATACAGGGAATAAACTAGATTGTGGATGGTGATAAAAGATACTTTAGTTTTATCTGTAACAGCTGGTTTTACAAGAGTGTATTTGTATATTAAATATGTAATTAAAATAATTTGTAAAGTCTTTATTATGAAAACATTTACTGAGGGTCCTCAGTTTATGACACAGTTCTGTTCCTATGACAGTGAGACAGTGACGTAACCCAAATTTTAGTGTAAGTCAAAACCCACCCTAGCCTAAGTCACTTACTATCCTAACACAGTTGTAAAATTGTAATATAGAATATAAAAATACAACTAGGCCACAGAAAAAGGAAAAGGACATAAATATACTGTACTGTACACTGTACTGCATATTCTTCCACTGTGTGCAACCAAACTAGTTCACCCACGTAGTCCATAAGTATAATGCTAACTGTGTAAGCCAAAACATCACGTTTCAATTTTTAAAAGTTCTTATGAGAGTGAGCATTGTAAACTTGAAATGTCGTATATCAAGACTGTCGTAACCCAAGTACCCTCTGTATTTGCAAAGATATATATACCCCAATGTTCACTGTAGCATTAGTCATAGTGGCTAAGATACGGAAACAACCAAAGTGTTCTTTAATAGATGACTGGATAAAGAAGATGTGGTACATATATACAATGGACTACTCAGCCATAAGAAAAGATGAAAAAAGAAAAAGAAAAGATGAAATACTGCCACTGTGCAATAATATAGATTAATGTTGAGAATATCATGTTAAGTAAAATAAGTCAAACAGAATAAGTCAAAACCATATGATTTCACTCATATGTGGGATATAAAACTGAAAGCAACAAATGAACAAACAAGAAAAATAAGCAAAAACTCAAAAATACAGACAGACAACAGTATGGTGATTACCAGAGGGAAGGGGATATGATGTAATAAAAGGTAAAGTGAGTCAAATATGACAGAAGATTTGACTTTGGGTGTTAGGCACAGAATGCAATGTACAGATAATGTACCAGAGAATTGTACACTTGAAACCTATATAATTTTATTAATCAATGTCAACCTAGTAAAATTAATTAACACAACAATAAATTTTTTTTTAAACATCAATGAGAATTCCTTCTCTTTGTTTTAGGATTCACAATTGTAAAGTTCATATAATAGTACCTGCATTATATGGTTTTCATAAAAATTAAACATGAATTAGCTAGTATAGAAACCCACTTCATTTCTTCTTCTCAAGCTTCAGGTATGAGTAAGTCTGCTCAGATTTCAGGAAGCATTCATGCTTCATATCAAAATCATTAATTTTCTAAAGCAAAATGATTCCTTGTTTTTCTGAACATTAACTTGCCCCATTAATGCGAAAGCAGGCAAGTACAATCATAGTATTCACTAGGTTGAAGATACATATTCTTTGTCTCTCTCCCAAATGATTAATTTGTCTTTTTCTCATTCACTTTCTATTTGTCTCTCTTTCCTAAACACGTTCTTTCTGTTTTTTGGAGCCTAAGGCAATAATATCAATATTCTGTACTATTTTCTTGATAACTCTAAATAAAAATGATGAAAATACACTTTGGTTTAAACCAGAACATTCCAGATATTGAACTACTCCTAATATAATTTTCTATTAGTTGGTAATCATTTGGGAAATTCTTTATTTATAAAAAACAATCTTATGATATAAAGTATATTTGCCAAGTTATGTTTTAATAAACATCTCCAATTTCTCCTTGAAGGGTTGAAATTCAATTTGTACAAGTATTTATTGAGTACCACATATATAAAAGATATAGGTTAGGTACAGTGTGAGGTGTGCATAATAAGTAATATTTGTAGAGCAAGTTATCCTTTACAAGGTACCTTCAAATAGATCAGCACACTCTTTACAACTTTTTTGAGAAAAGTATTATTGCTTTCTTTTAGATTATGAGAGTGAGTCTCAGAAAAGTTTTAGACCTTGTTAAAAGTACATCCCAGAATTCATACATTCCAGAGACATTTCTCAAAATCAAGTCTTCTGAGTCCATATTCAATGTTCTTTCCAACAAAACACAGTTTCCATTCTAGCCATCAATATAAAAATCCATGAGAAGATACAGGTACCTTTAACACTTGACATAATATAGTAAGTTAAAACTGAGGCTCTAAAACTTCACAGAGTACAGAGGAACAAAATTTTTCAAATGGCTCATAAAGTCTTCATAGAAAATAAAACAATCTGGATTTAAAGGATTATTTGTGATTTTTATTATTAGGGGTAATGAGCTCTTTCAGAGAGAAGGACTAATTTTCTTGTTCTAGAGCTTTGGAAGCATCAAACTGTTTCTTCAGAATAAATGTGGTTTAAATGGATTGGGAAGGACTACTAACTGTTGATAGCAGTACCTCCCTTTCTAGGAAGTCACTGGTTATTGACAGGAGACCTGGTCATATTTACATATGCATAAGAACAGCAATCCCCATGACTTGGTCAGTAGAGACACTTTCCAGCCTTTTAGAGATGACCCTAAACCTTCTCATTCCACAGGTTTCTCCTTTGTTTTTCCAGTCCTATGTCCACACCATAAAATTGATTATATCTCATAATACATCCTTGATTATCATATTCATTTTATAAATGTGTACCTATAGAATGATAGTAAGGGAATAGAGAAGAAAGTTTTCTAGGAAAGTAATGATCTAAGAACATTATGGTTCGTTACATATCACAATATCACCATATACCTTTGGTGATATCTTACCATATATCCAGAGTTTTCAGCTTATGCATGAAAAACATGTGCTATTTCTTTTGATTCTACTTCCAGCCTTCCTCTCATCTAACCTAATTTTATTTGGAATTAGTATTTCTTGTGTTTTCTACCCTTTACTTTATTCAGGAAGGATTTGGAAACTGCTAAAAGTTTTGTGACTGGGGACAACTTGACCAGAGTTATGCTCTAATACTTTTTTTTTAACATTGCACATAACATGAATTCAAAGAAGAAACTGTAATAAGATAAATTCTCTTATCAATGTTGTTCTCAAAAGAGAGAAGACAATTCTTCACCAGGTTATTAGGAAAGGGGTACAGTAAAATACAGTAAGGAAATGTAACTTACTTCCTTGCTATCTTACAAGATTTAGCATGACATTTGTAATGCTGACCGACTGTAGGAAGGACTTTAAGGTTCTGAGCCTATCTGACTGGACTGGAGTCACTTATGCCAATAAAAATTAAGATGAGAAATAGTAGTATATATAAGGAGAAAGTAGAGATTAGTTGTAGGCATGTCAAATTTGGGATAACAGACCATTCAAAGAGAGATGGCCTGTGGCCCTTGCAAATGAGGAGCTTATTGATAGAGAATTCTGAAGCAGAAGGAATGAATGAAGGTCAGATACTAGAACGGAAAGGAAAAAGATCTGAAGGCAAAATCTTGTGATATATTTACATTAAATATAGGGTATAGGTATAGAGATAACAAAGGAAGGGTCAGAGACTTGGTGGGAATAAGGGTAACTCAGTGTCCTGGAATATAGTGAAAGGGGGGCGGGGTCAACAACTAGGTAAATGCAGTAGAGAGAACACGGAGAGTATGCTTAAGGCAGACTCAGGATTTGTGTCTAGGACATCACTTCTAACTTCTAAAAGAGAAGAGTAATAGGGGAGTGCTGGGGCTCCAAGCTACCCTGCCCAGGGCAGAGCAGGAAGCAGAAGCTAAAGAAGCAGTAGTGGGTCCACATGATATCCCTTTCATTTTGAGAATTTGAAATGGTTTGATGTGTGTGGCTCTTCCCAGCTATACTCCCTCCATAGGATCTCAGTCAGTTAATCACATTTAACGATAATCTAACACTTAAGAAATTACATTGAATAGAGTAGGAAGTCATTGTGGGAAAGATTGCACTTAATGGTTTATCTTGGATTTGGATTAAAGGACAGCCTGTCCAACAGGAATAAGATTAACAAGGAAGAATTCTAAGTAACTCTTTGGAAGCAGAAGGCAATCTAGTGACATGGAAGCCCATCCACATGTCGGTAAGCTTATTTTCTAGTCATATACTTTATATCTTCTTACACCTATTTTTTATTTTGTTTCTGTTTAATGCTAGCCAGAGAAAGCAGAGTGGTCACAAAACAGACTTCATCATCATATCCATGGGAACAATATGCATATCCTGAGACCGTTCAAACTCTATTAAAATAAAAACTATTGAATGGACCTTTTAGTAATTCTCAGTACTCACACATTCTGATTATTTTTTTATAAAAGTTACACTTTTTTATTTTAGTTGCAGATGATCGGTCAAAGATGGCAGCAGTCTTTACAATTTTCCCTTTGATCTCTTCCACAGGGCTAGAATTCTGGATTAATTTTACAGGGATGACTATTTAAACATGGCATTGTTGAGTCACAAGCATTACCCTTTCATTTTCAACTTCCCATATGGGAAACATATATCTTTCTTGCGATTTATTAAAGTTTTGATCGAATGCATGCCATATTAAATGTTTGCAGCCATATAGTGAATGCATTTTGGCTAGTTAAAAATCAGCCAAGATATACAGTATAATTCTATTGCTAAAGCTACTTATTACAAATCCAAGGCAAAGCCAAAAATCCTCATATACAGTAAAGTATAATTTACTAGAAGTTTTATTTAGATATCTAAACAGGAAAAATAGTATTCTGGGTGGCATGTGGAGTGCACGGTTTTGGAGTTTGCAATGCATTCTAGAGACTCTATGATCTATAATATATAAAAAGCTTCTGCTTCTATCTGTGAAAGTTGGAACAACTGTAGCAGCTTGTGTACAAGCCTGGACTGGAATGTCTCACATCCAGGATGATGTCTCAAGTAGCTTCACAAGGAAGTTTACTGCCCCTTTGTGCATTCTGAGAGTATGGAAGCTTTGTCTCATGCTTAGAAAATATAACTGAGCCTTTTCTCATTAAATTATTTATCAATTCTCTAAAGAAGGGCACTAAAAATATCTTGGGATCGTATGTTCCTGTAGAGAACAATGGCTCCTTTTTAAAAGTGTTATTTATATTTGAAAGCTATTCATTCACTTAACAGGTATTTATTGAACACAAGCTATGTACCAGGAACTCTGCTGGATATTAGAGATATAGAGAACAAATTCTTCAAGGTCTTGTTTAACTCATTGTCTATCTTTTTATCTATAATAGGTAACCTATGCCTATTTAACTCATTTAATCTTTCCATCAAAATCAATTTTTCAATTGCTTTGTTTTCCTTTCTTGAGTACTCTCCCTTTTACAGAAATGTCTCCCATGTGCAGATGCCTGACACATGATGTCAAAGGGCAGATGTGTTTTGTGTTCTGGCCGTATGCTGTTCATCATATGGGCACATCCATATTTCATCCTGGACATCCATATTGTATGATATGCTCATGCCTTCCTGCAACCTTGGCCCACTTCCAGTGTTGCTGCTTTCTATTTTTCAGCACAAAATCTGTGTGGTTTGGCTTATTAAGTCCCAGAAGTATTCATTTGGACTCTTTCCCTCAGGAAGCCTGGGGTCCCAGGGTGGTAGTGTCTGAGAAAAACACTCAGAATTTCCTGTAATGAGTCCTGATTCTGGCTTCATGATGCTGTCACTTACCCTTCCTGGAGAGCTGTCTCTGCCAGACCATTATTTCCCTGCTGAGGCTGCTCCCTGGGATTCTATTTGGGAGGCTTCACATTCCAGCCTTCTATGAGGAATCCAGATGAATGTATTTGAATTTCATGGCTGGTGAAATTTATTCATGAAAACTGAACTTTTGCCTTGATGTTGCCCACTGATCTCTAGATCTTTACTGACATCCAAAACAGATACAGTAGCCCAGAAGCTATTACTTAATTACAGTCTTTAGGGAGAAGTGAGTGAGAGAAGAGGTGGAACCCAACTTGCCTGTCTAAAAGGGCCCAGAAAGCAGAACTTCCGGGTAGATGTTTTTAGAGTATCATACTATTCACAGGATATTGATTTCTATGATCAAAATAAACCTAATAATTCTTTAATTTGGAGACCTAACAAGAATCAGCATGTAAGCTGGGAAGTGCTAACCTTCCCTCTGATAAAACATGGCTCAGAGTCCCCAAGTTGTTTCCTTTTTTGTCCCTTCACTTTTATCTGAAAGAGTTGAATATAAGAAATGATCTTACCGAGTCCTCAGGGCTGGACCGAGTGGGAGATACACTGTTTCAGAAAGGTAGGTCGACGGTCCTGCCCTTCTAGTTTCCTCTCAAAAAGGGAGAACATGGCAGCGTTTCCCTTGTATGGAATGTGTTTAGAGTTATCAAATTAAACACCTTACAATCTTTCATTAATTTACAAGTTTATGAATTTGTAATAAAAAAAATAGGTATAATGTTATGTCCAAGTTCTTAACTAAGTTAACCCTAGGCTGAGCTTGCTTTAATAAAATGAAAATACACTTAGCAATAGAATAAGGGGGGAAATGTCAGCCAAATTGTGAATCCCATTCCAAAGATGAATTGAAGTGTTATGACAAGGCTCATGTTAATTTAACTATGCTCTCAATAAACTACTCAGTAGGCAGGCACCAACCCTGATCTGTCAGTTGTTATTTTAGAGCTGAATGACCCTTATTCCCTACCTATAAAATAAAATATATAAATGTATACATTTGGGTAGACACTTTTATGTGGGAGTCACATTAAATGAGACTGATATACAATTCAATAATCGACACACAATCTCAACTGCAGCATGCCACAAATGCCCAATCACACACTATCGGGAAAAAATAGCCCTTTCTCCCACCCATGCAAATTCCCCCACAAAATACATGGAGAGAGTGGTGTCTGTCTAAAAACAGGAATGGAGAATAGTGTGGCAAAGTGGGGAAGGACAGGGAAGACAGGGCAAAGGAAAAGCCCAATTTGTCAAAATGCCAAAAGGGAAGATCCATTCCTAGAACCAAAAGGCAGAGAATGTATTAGTCATTGTTGGGCAGATAAAATATATTATGCTCACTTTGTTAAAGATGGCACTGTCCACGTGGAGGCCGTTGCCCAGGTGATATTAATGTGTGTCTCTGTGGGCTGTGGGCAGGCAGGATCCTTGTAGCCTGGGGCTTGGTTCTAGGACTAAGCCTTTCCCACCCTTTTTGATGTGGGGAGGTACAATCCCATCATGCCTCAGATAAGTGACTTTGTATTAGAGACTTCCCTATTTTGTGTATTGGATTAAAGGTTTGGATTTCTACACTATAAAATGGGGGCAGAACGGGAGCTTGCTCTCTTGGTTCCTGAGATTATCATTACAGGAGAGAGCAGAGAGGAGAGCAGAGAAAGGCCACATGGAGGAGGCCAGGAGAAGCAGCCAAGATGGTGGAGTGCTGAGTGAGAAGCCAGTTTGTGCAGAGTTTTTTCATGGAGAAGGAAGGAGATGGGAACAGAGATGAATAAGTCTGGTGAGCTAGAAACCTTTGATTCTAGGAAACTCGGATAAGTCAGTAGCTTTGTGAGCACTAAATGTGAGTGGGTTTTGGAGCCCAGTGTGTGTTTTTACTTGCCCGCTGGGTGCAAGCTAGGATTAAGGATGATGGCCTATCAGTTCTTGGCTCCATTGTTTCTTTACCGACTGTCCGAATCCAATGCGAACCTGCATGTGAATGGCCACGATGGTGGCTCCTGGCTTTACAGTCCTATTTTAAAAAATAAAGAAAACTTCATGCTGACTCTGTATTCTATTGACTTCATAGAAAATGCTGGGTTGACAAAAGTGGAGTGTTGGGCAGATAAAATGTATTATGCTCACTTTGTAAAAGATAACGTTGCCCACGTGGAGGCCGTCGCCCAGGTAATATTAATGTGTGTTGAGAATCCTTGTATCCTGGGGCTTGGTTTTGGGATTAAGCCTTTCCCACCCTTTTTGATGTGGGGTGGTACAATCCAATCATGCCTCAGAGAAGTGACTTTGTATTAGGGACTTCCCTACTTTGTATATTGGATTAGAGGTTGTGAAGCTACACTATAAAATGGGAGCAGAATGAGAGTTTGTGCTCTTGGTTCCTGAGATTAGCATGAGAGAGCAGAGAGAGTAGAGCCAGCAGCGGAAGGAGGCCATGTGGAGGAGGCCAGGAAAAGCAGCTAAGATGGCGGAGTGCTGAGTGAGATGCCAGTTTGTGCAGAGTTTGTATCTGGGATAAGGAAGGAGATGGGGAACTGAGGAGAATAAGGCTGGTGAGCTAGAAACCTTTGATTCTAGGAAACTCGGATAAGTCAGTGGCTTTGTGAGCACTGAATGTAAGTGGGTTTTGGAGCCCAGTGTATGTTTTTACTTGCCCGCCGGGTGCAAGCTAGGATTAAAGACTATGGCCCACCAGTTTGTGGCTCCGTTGTTTTTTTACCGACTGTCCGAATCCAATGCGAACCTGCATAGGCCAGAAGGCTGCTGTGATAGTGGCTCTGGCCTTGGCTGCTGGTTTTACATGGAGTATCATGTACACCAGGGATCCCCAAACTTTTTACACAGGGGGCCAGTTCACTGTCCCTCAGACCGTTGGAGGGCCAGACTATAAAAAAAACTATGAACAAATCCCTATGCACACTGTACATATCTTATTTTAAAGTAAAAAAACCAAAATGGGAACAAATACAATATTTAAAATAAAGAACAAGTAAATTTAAATCAACAAACTGACCAGTATTTCAATGGGAACTATGGGCCTGCTTTTGGCTAATGGGATGTCAATGTGCTCCTCTCACTGACCACCAATGAAAGAGGTGCCCCTTCCGGAAGTGTGGTGGGGGCCGGATAAATGGCCTCAGGGGGCTGCATGCAGCCCGCGGGCCGCAGTTTGGGGACCCCTGATGTACACAGTAACAACATTTGCATGATGGTATCACTAGGGCCCCAGGGGACACAGGGTGCCTGTTGGGCAAATAAAATATATTATGCTCACTTTGTTAAAGATGGCACTGCCCACGTGGAGGCCGTTGCCCAGGTGATATTAATGTGTGTCTCTGTGGGCTGTGGGCAGGCAGAATCCTTGTAGTCTGGGGCTTAGTTTTGGGATTAAGCCTTTCCCACCCTTTTTGATGTGGGGTGGTACAATCCCATCATGCCCCAGTGTTGGGCAGATAAAATATATTATGCTCACTTTGTTAAAGATGGCGCTGCCCACGTGAAAGCTGTCACCCAGGTGATATTAATGAGTGTTGGGGGCAGGCTGTGTGCGGGCAGAATCCTTGTAGCCTGGGGCTTGGTTTTGGGATTAAGCCTTTCCCACCCTTTTTGATGTGGGGTAGTACAATCCTATCATGCCTCAGATAAGTGACTTTGTATTAGAGACTTCCCTATTTTGTATATTGGATTAAAGGTTTGGATTTCTACACTATAAAATAGGGGCAGAACGGGAGCTTGCTCTCTTGGTTCCTGAGATTAGTATTAGAGAGCAGAGAGCAGAGAAAGGCCACGTGGAAGAGGATAGGAGAAGCAGCCAAGATGGTGGAGTGTTGAGTGAGAAGCCAGTTAGTGCAGAGTTTATGAAGGAAGGAGATGGGGAACAGAGGTGAATAAGTCTGGTGAGCTAGAAGCCTTTGATTTTAGGAAACTCGGATAAGTCAGTAGCTTTGTGAGCACTGAATGTGAGTGGGTTTTGGAGCCCAGTGTGTGTTTTTACTTGCCTGCCGGGTGCAAGCTAGGATTACAGGTGATGGCCCATCAGTTCTTGGCTCCATTGTTTCTTTACTGACTATCTGAATCCAATGCGAACCTGCATGGGCCAGGCGGCTGTAGTAGTGGCCGTGGCTACTGGCTTTACAGTGCCTCTGAGGATTGCTGCCCGCTGGCTCATGCATGTCCTCCCAAACTGGTGCTTCACTCCCCAGCTCTGGGCACAAAAGATGTTCAAAAAATTCTGGCTTATTAGTTCTGTCTCTTTTATCTTTCCAAATTACCTATCCCAATTATCTCTCTTCCTTTTTGTTCTTCCTTAATTTACTCTGTTTTAGATAAATCTTCACTTAGGCTCTTTGAGTTTACCACTATTAAAGAAGAGATCTGTTGGTCAAATAAGTTTATAAATATGATATATATGTTTGCTCGCTTATAGGTTGCATTGGGTGTGGGGAACAGGCTGTAAGCAAGCAGGGTCCTTATAGCCTAAGGCTTAGTTTTAACACTAAGCATTTCCCCACACCCTTGACTGTTGCATGATAGGGGGTGGTGAACTTTCATGAGGAATCCCATTATGCCTCAGATAAGTGACTTTGTATCAGAGACTTCCTTGTTTGTATATTGGATTAAAGGTTTTGATTTCTACACTATAAAATGGGGCAGAGGAGCCCATGCTAGAGGAGAGCAGAGAAAGGCCACATGGAGGGGAGGAGAAGTAGCCTAGATGGCAGAGTGCTGAAGGAGAAGCCACTTTGTGCAGAGTTTGTGCCAAGAGAAGGAGATGGGAAACAGAGGTGAATAAGGCTGGTGAGGTACAAACCTTTGATTCTAGGAAACTAGGATAAGTCAGTGGCTTTGGAGCCGTGAATGGAAAGGGAAGTGTTTTCCCACAGTGTGTATTTCTTGCCTGCCGGGTGCTAGCTAGGATTAAAGCTGATGGCCCATCAGTTCTTGGCTCCATTGTTTCATTACTATGTGTTAGAATCAAATGCGAACCTGCATGGGCTAGGCGGCTGTGATGGTGGCCATGGCTACTGGCCTTAGAAGATAAAAAAAAAAAAAAAAAAAAAAAAACACCCAAAAAACTGCTAGTGTTTTTGTTTGTTTGTTTGTTTTTTGTCTTTTTTCAAATAGAAATAAAAAGGCCCTCCCTGGATGGCTCAGTGGGTAGAATGTCATTCCAGTGTATGGATGTCCTGGATTTGATTTCCAGTCAGATCACACAAGAGAAGCAACCATCTGCCTCTTTCCCTTTTTCTAGCGCCTTCTCTTCCTTTTCTCCTCCTGCAACCAGTGCCTTGATTGGTTTGAGCATTGGCCCCAGGCCCTGAGGATAGCTTAGTTGGTCTGAGCACATCAGCCTCAGGCTCCAAAAATAGCTTGGGTTGGGGAGAGAAGAGATCAAAGATAATTTATCTGAAGAACACAATCACTTTAAGGTGTTCTTTTTCCTCTATACCTGATCTGTTCCACTCCTGTACATATGCTCTCTAAATCCTGTACATCTTTGCTACAATATAATTTTCTAGACTCTCTTTGCTAAGTATCTGGTAAGGCATCTCAACTAGGGTGGCCAAGAGAATAGTTTCTATTTTTTTTCTGTGTGGCCCATGCTACTGTTATCCATTATCCACCTTTGGTGTTGGTGCTTTCTTATTTTAGGGCCCTTGCTTTCTTTTGGAAGTCCTGATTATCTGCATGTGCATTGGCTTTGAGTTCTTTCAGCACAATCTTAGTTGGCTGACATCTGTGGAGTTTACCTTTTTCATGTGGACCACAGAATGCAGGGAAGGACTGTGTTCTGCCTCATCTTTTTCTCAGTCTCCGCTTTGGCAGCTCTGTATTCTGACATAAACAGTGTTCTTTTTTGTTTTGTTTGTAAGTCTAATTGAAAATTTTGAGGTTAAATATATTTTCCACAGTAGAAAAATTATGAATGTCATGACATTTTTTCTTTAGGTAGATTAGACATCTCTTTTATCTCTACCAAACCTCTCCATACCAATCTATTTTTACAAGTTTGAGGATAGGCATGATGAGATTGGGAGAATGTAGGAGAAATGCTTTTGATTAACAGTTTTATTCCCCTTGACATGTAGGCTGCAGATCCATTAGTACAGTCTCATTTTCACAAAAAAAGACAGTTTGAGCCCTAATGTTAAGAATGCATCTGAAACAGATTTGTTTGTTCAAACTCCTAGAATATCAACCAGCATAGCAAATAAACTCATGAAAAGGTGATTAACTTAATTAGTCATTACAGAAATATAAGTTAGGTCACAACATGATACTGCTATTCACCTACAATAATGACTGAAATGAAAAAGGTAAAAACTACCGAGAGTTGGCAAGGTTGTAGAATAGCTGGAATTCTCATACACTATTTGCAGGAGTATAATTTGGAAATGTCACTTGGGAAAACTGTTTGGCAACATCCACCAAGCTCAATAAATGCCTACCATTTGACCTAGTGATGCCGGTCATAGGTGTATGCCCAACAGAAAGTCATATTTAATTGTGTTATGACCATACTATTTGGCCTCTAAGGAGAACCAAATCAAATACCTGTACTTTGTATCGGATTCATACAATGGAAGACTATACATCATTAGATTGAACAAACTATTGCTTTAGGTAATAATATAGATAAATTTAAAGATATAACAGAGAGATTAAAATAAAGCCCCAAAAGTACACAATATATTTTGAGAAACCAAAAAAATTAATCTATGTGTTAGAATTCAGGTTGTGACTTACCTTTCAGAGGATAGGCCTGGAAGGAAGTATGAGCAGATTTCAGGGCTGCTTGCAAAATTCTCCCCTTTTAATCTGAGTACTGGTTATACAAGTGGGCTCCCTTTGCACATAATTATACAGAATAAGTTGTATAATTATGATTTGCATATTTTTCTTTTGGTACATATATGTCAGTAAAAATTTATCTAAAAGAAAACAAAAAAAAGAATATAATTAAAAACTTACTAATCAACCCACTAACCATAAACAGAAGCTAACAATTTATGAATTTTAAAAAATTAATTGTTTACATATGATACTGTGCCCATACCTTTTTTTAACACAGGGACCTTTGAATGTTTTAAAAATTATGTTTAAAATAACAGCTATGCAGATCTCAAAACTAATTATATCTTACTTTTTCATTTTTTTTGAAAGAAATTGATTTTCACTTAATTCTTGAAACTCCTATGTTTTTCTATTCTGCAGGGAAAAAATTGGAATAAAGATTATTTCTTGGCTTGGGATTCTTAGGAAGTCACTAAGAATAAAAAACAGGCTAGCTTAATAGGTCTTGCTGGTTTAGCAAAAATTATCAGACATCAAAGGGAGTTAAAAAGTGAAACATTGCCTGCCCATGCTCATGCTGTTATTAGTCAAAGTGGCTCATTTTAAATTCTTACACATACATGTAATAAGTAATACAAAATGCCTCTGCCTTCAAAACATGACATTACTGTTTGCTTTACAAAAGTTCAAGGAAAAGAAGAAATCACTTAGTAGTGAATAAAGCAGCCAAACTCAGACCTTTTAATTTAATCTGATTCTCTTGTAGTCACGTAGACATGACAGCAACGGGCTCTTCTAAAGCAGTAAAAATGACAGAAACTTTAAAATGTTTTGTAAAACAATTATAAAACATGTAGAAAGACTCTCAGTCTAACTAAATGGTATTTAAAAAAAATGAAGACAGCCTTGCTCTTTCTATCAATGAGTAGCTGATTGATTGCAAATGATACATTCTTGTTATTAATGAGACCTGACAATTCTATTTGACTAATTTAAAACAAGTGAGCTTTAATCTTTTTGATGAGCTTACCATTCATTTTTTTCAGAGCTGAGGAATGGAAAATGAAAGCAAGAATATTTAGAAGGTTAAATGAAGGTACAAATTTAAGGAGTAGAGGATTTGTTTATGTTTCTCTCCTTCTAGATCAAATGATGAGGAATGTTGGGGCTCCTAATCTATTAAGAGTTATGCTATTAAAGTTCAAGTAACTCATTAGTCAATTTTTATTCTGTTTGAGTAGCTACATTCTAGTCAGCCAATTTCTTGAATATTACTCCACTCTTTCTGATTCCTAGGAGCTATATGCTTAAACCATTCAAACAAGTCTAAGACCAAGAGTTCATGAGACTAAACTCCGTTTTATCAACTTAAAAAGATGAGCAGTGCCTTCAAATTTACAATCTTCAAAGTAATTTGGGTTTAATAGGTTGACTCCCTTAGAATCAAAAACTCTCTGCCCTTGAACAACTCTCACTCTTCTACTAATGAAGACTGGTTTTCACACTTGGAATAAAAACGTGTTATGAGAGGCTGAAGTAGTGATACAAGATCATATCAAATAACAAGGTATTTGTATATGGCTAGATCTGTGAGGGTCCAAAGGAGAATTTTATTAAGATAGTTGCAGAAAGTGTGAGGCAAAAACATGTGTGCAAATATAACTACCAAGTACAAAGTTTGAAGAAATCAGGGCTCTCCAAGGAATGGAATAATCAGATGTTATGGAATACAGGGGGTGAAGGAATGATA
Organism: Saccopteryx leptura; assembly: GCF_036850995.1. NCBI lineage: Eukaryota > Metazoa > Chordata > Mammalia > Chiroptera > Emballonuridae > Saccopteryx > Saccopteryx leptura. The sequence continues at coordinate 175,627,260 of NC_089506.1, read as the reverse complement.
TACATGAACAAAGTGGGTGGTCCATTTGTAGACAAAGGGGAGTGGCAGAGACCAAGAAATATTGGAGAGAGTGTGCATTCTTTTCGAAAGGAAAAACCCTTCCTTAATTCTAACTGGTTATTAGCATGTAGTATGAAGATCTTTACAGGGCAAAGGTTTCTGATTTCTTAAGAGAGGCCACAAATTTGAATTTTTATGTGCAACCTCTATCCTTTCCAATTCTGAAAAACTTTATGTGTATGTATTCAATATATATATAACATATTTATAAGTATAATTTATAAAAATATATATAATATTCATTCTGATTATATTCTATACCTAAAGTCATAAATTATACATATGCACATACAGTCAGTATAACAAAATATATCTAAAGCTTATATTTGACCCACAGACATTTTGTAACCTTTATATTGCATTTTGGCCTATGTAAGATAACAGAATGGAGCAGAGAGAGCTCTGTAGAAGAAAAAGGGGTAAGTGGAAGAGCATCGGAGATGGTCAGTTAACACTGAGAGGTCCGTCTGTGTGTGTGTGTGTGTGTCTTTGTATTCAGAGTCAGAATTAGACATTGATGGTAGATTATATGCTTACTGACTGCCATAATAATAAGTTTTGAACATTTCAGAAGTCACTAGAAACAAAAAGGTCCTAGGAACTACCGAAGGTTTTGAACAAAGGAGTGATTCCATATAATTACTCTGCCAGATATAGTAGATTAGAGGCTCAAAACACAAAGACCTCTCAGCCTCCTACTGTATTAGCATAGCACTAATGTCACTGGGTCTGACCTCAAGTAGTAGCTATGGTAATAGAGAGGAAGGGGCAAATACTAGAAGCACTGTAACTGAGAGAATTCAAAAATTGAACCACTTTTTTCCAAGATATCATGTGGTTTTTTGTTGTTGTTGTTGTTTTTGTTTTTGTTTTTTGTATTTTTCTGAAGCTAGAAACGGGGAGAGACAGTCAGACAGACTCCCGCATGCACCCGACCGGGATCCACCCGGCAGGCCCACCAGGGGCGATGCTCTGCCCACCAGGGGGCGATGCTCTGCCCCTCCTGGGCGTCGCCCTGTTGCGACCAGGGCCACTCTAGCACCTGGGGCAGAGGCCGAGGAGCCATCCCCAGCGCCCAGGCCATCTTTGCTCCAATGGAGCCTCGGCTGCGGGAGGGGAAGAGAGAGACAGAGAGGAAGGAGAGGGGGAGGGGTAGAGAAGCAGATGGGTGCTTCTCCTGTGTGCCCTGGCCGGGAATCGAACCCGGGACTTCTGCACGCCAGGCCGACGCTCTACCACTGAGCAAACCAGCCAGGGCTCAAGATATCATGTGTTTTTGCCTGGGAAGATGTAGAGCGATTAATGTTGATACAAAAGACTGCAAACTGATATGAGTTAATACTTATGGATTAAGTTTAAACATGCTAAGATCAAAATGTATACAAAGTCCCCAATGCTACTTTTGAAATCCATTTTAAGCCATAATTGAGGTGGAAATAATGTGAACACATAGCACATTTAATTTATTTCTTATTTTATTTCAAGACATGGTTACAATTTAACATTTCTAAATGAAATGGAATTTTAAAATACTGACTGGTTATATTTTAAGACTCAGACATTGAGCTCTTCTGCAAACAATCCACACTTCCAATTTGGTTTTAAAAAATTCTCCATTCCTACATATAAACCTACTAAAGTATGACCACTAAAAACATTAACTAAACATTATGCTTTGAATTTTATCTCTGTAAAGTACAAAAAGAAGAGGAAGAAAAATGTTAACTCTATTTCATACTCATGTTTGTCACATGTTTGAGATATATCACTACTATAAAAGTACTATTTTGGTCAAATGCACTCGACTAGATTTCTTCTGAAGAGTGAAGACTTACTGTGACTATTTGTAGCCAAACCACTATACTGCCTCAGAGGAGACAAAGCTACCACTGAACATCCTAAAATGTCATGTGGATTGATGAGCTACTGAACGATTTGTGAAAAAACCTTTCCAATTTGATAAAGAATTAGAGTTTGCAACAAAAATACAAATCTATAAATTAGGTTACTAGAACAACAACAAAAAAACTGGTTTTATTGACCATAAATATTTGTGCTTCTTCCAAAATCTATATTATATAAATTCTGCTCAGTTTGAAAGGCTGAGTCTGGATGATTAATCAGTTATTGTATTAAAATCTTAGAAAAAATATGAATATTTTCTTACACTGTGGTGAGCACTTAGTTTCTGCTCTCAGTCTGAAAACATTAGCATTTCTGTTTTAGAAACTTCCTGGACTTCTTTAATATTTTCCTCTTTTTGTTGTACAATTTTCTAGATTTAAAAAAAAACAAAACACTTTACCTTCTAGAATTTCTTCTGGTCTTGTATATTTGTATACCCTTACTCAGGAAAAATTTCCTTATCTGAGTACTTTTTTGTGTGTGTGTAGCCCCCATTCCTGTTTAATGGATGCAATTTAGTTTCTGAGGATATTCCATATGTGTTTATATATTTATTTTTCTTTATTCATTTTGGAATTTTCTTCTGTTATCCCCATTGACTCTTTTTATTTTGATTTCTTTATTTTACTTTTCCATTTTTTTTCTAATTTTTGTATTTCATGTTAGAGACTTCACTTAAATGTCTGGTAATCCTTGGCTGTTTCTTTATATTTAAAGAGAAGTGAAGCACTGCAAAATCCACAGTTCTATTCATACAGGTAGGCTTTGTGGACTGCTGGTTCCACTGTAGGATACATTCATTTGGCCATTATATTTGGAAATTCTAAATCTATAGATTTTGTCTCTTGTCTGAGTCAGTTCCTTTGAAATGAATTGTTAATACAAAAGTCAACAACCTCTTTCTATATAAGACCAGATAATAAATATTTTATGCTTTATCAGCTATATGGGCTTTGTCATAACTATTCAACTTCACTATTGTAGCACAAAAGCAGCCATAGACAATAGACAAATGAAGAATTTGGCATCATTGCAATAAAACTTTACAAATACAGACAGTAGGTCATTATTTCCAATTCCTGCTCTAATCTCTTACCCAGACTATAAACTGAACTGCCAATATTCAGAACCTAGAGAAATATGGGGACAAGAGACTAAATCATCTTATTTTCAATATGGTACTCCATTTTCAACTATAATAGTGTTCCCAGGATTAAAGTGAATCTGACAGTCTTCTGAAAGTACATGCTATCCTTTGTCTGTGAAGGGGAAGGAAGAGTAAGCAACTCTGTAGAGTGTAGGATATGATCTAAGAGGCATTCAGACAGGACAGCTGTTTCCAGCATCACCTGGTTCCCTACTATCAGCTGTACCTGTTGCCTCCAATTCTTCATTTTTTCCATATAACTTGACTGTGCCTGGAGCTAGCCTTTCCCATAGCTAGTTTACACCTGAAACTAGTATAATATTATATGTCAACTGTAATTGAAAAATAAATTTTAAAAAATGTTTAAAGGTATTGAAATGTAAGGTATGGGAGTACATTAAAAGTAGGCAAACAGATAATAAAAGTAAAAAACAAGAATAATAATAAACCATAGCTCTGTGACCAAGATTTCTAGCAGGATTAATAGGATCTGGTTATATTTTACCGGGATGTAAATAGAAACAGCTAGGCAGCCAACAGAGTGAACATAGATTCTTCTGTCTAAGCATCAGCTGAATTCGCCAGTCTCCCTAATTGAAGCTTTATGTACATCCTTAGGCCAGAGGTCTTGTCTCCTGAGTTTTAGGTAAACCAAAGTATGCAGTCCATGCTCGATATTTAATAATGATTAATATTGAATCTCACTCCGCAGGCAGTGCTCCCAGTATTGATGATGTCAGTGAGAATTATGTCTCCCAGAAAAGCATGCAAGATACATTTTCTGGCCGGATCCCAGTTAGAAGTAGAAGAGGAACTAAAATATGTTATGCAATAAGTCACAAAGCTTAGAAAAAACTCACAAATACAGAAGAATGCTCAATTGTCCACTTGTATTTTGGTCCCCTTTCCTTTCTTTAATTTGTTGTATATTTAACTCATAATTGTAAACACCCATAAATTTATACTCCAACCCAAGAAATAAAATATAAGCAAAACATATCCAACAGACCTAGGGGTGATAATCTGTCTAACAGCAGGAGGACAGAGGCACAAAGACAGCTGATGCTAGCCCAACTTCTGGACGTGACTTTGGATCACCTTCTCTGATAAAGGGGCCAACACTTATTTCCTGGGTCTTGAAGACTCCTGAATGAGGGGAGGTACAGATGAGGAGTGGAAGGGAGGCTAAGCTGAGACAATACGCACATGAGCTGGAGCAGCATCTATATATTTATCAACGAGTTTGGAATTAGTTCAATCACTTAACAGCCTCTCTCCAGAACTAAGTACTATTGTGAATTTAATATTCATTATTCTATTATGAGAACATGTAAATACACCCACACACATATACATATTTCCATAATTACTAAGCATTTTAGAAGAGACAATCTTTCAATAAACTTGTAAAGGATATTAATTGCAGGAGTTTTTATGGACTAAGGAGAACTTTTCTATTTAATTAAAAATTGAATAAAAATGTATCAGAGCTTTATTAGGCATGCTGGTAACTGGGAAATGAAATTTTAGGGAACATGATTGCCTCAAGTTCTATGAAAATTAAACAAACACATTATCTATGTATCTATGTACTTATCTGTGTATGTATGTATATATGTATGTATGTATGTATGTATGTATGTATGTATCTATCTATCTATCTATCTATCTATCTATCTATCTATCTATCATCTATTTCTATCACCTATACATATGCACAATCAGATCTCCTTTGGTTTGGGTTCTTTCACTTTACTAATTCTGATCAGCCATTATATTATGATGACTTCTTGTCCTCTTAATATCCTTATATTGATTTTGACCTTATCTAGGTAATGAGCCAGGTGAGAAGAGTATCACTCAGTCCTCAACACCTTGCTCTATTCTCCTCTGTGGAAAGCTGTCTGGATATGAACACATTCATGAGATCATCCTAGGAACATTTTTGTGACCATTGTTCAATCAATAATGATCTCTGTTACACAAAAATATATCAAATGTTAGCAACATGCTTGTTAAAATTAGATAATATAAAGTAAAACTTCAGAATGTTTTAGTGATGCTGAGACTCAGAACGGACCTTTCTTAATAAGCTTATCCTGGAGATCAGCAGTCAGATATTTGCTGTGATAGCCTCTGTAATTAGTTTGAAGTTTTGTTTTTGTTGTGGTGAAGCTCACTGCTCTCAGTGCCCTTTGTTATTAACATTCCTGTCAGCTAGATTTAGTTCCATGCCTGAACTACTGCATCCAAGATGGCAGACGCAGCTCCACGGTCCATCCGTGGCTTTATTAATGGCAGCTCCGATCAGATAACAGTAGTAAAGCCTAGTGAGTCAAGTACCCTCTCAGAATAAACATTGTCTGTCTATGTTTATTTATATCTACTTCTATTTATCTCTATTGAAAAATATAATCTCAGAATTTTCTGATCCAATATCAGCTCTGACGATTACAGATATTTTTGAAGAAAATAGAAATAAGCATTTCAAATCAGTGTTAGAGAAATTCCCAAGCGTGTAACTATTTTGAAGAGAATACTCTGCTACTACTTATAACTTCATTTTAATTCTCAACAAATCTGTCTTCACAGTTTTGTTCTTTAGTCAGCATTCTGTGTTCTGATATGTAGAGCTAAGAATATGGAGAAAGTGGATAATGAAAAATGCTAGTGGAAAACTTATGTATAACATGATGAGAATATGTATATAACAAATTAACTGAAAATTTAGCTTAAGAAACATATAAAGTATAGAAATTCTTTTATTTGCTGAATTCATTTTTTGGGAAGAACTCAGTTGTCTTTGATACTTTCTATAGGCCATTTTAAACAGTTCATGCTTTGTTTTCTCTCCACTAATCTGTCTTTACATATCCAACAATTATTTTGTAGGGTAACAGAGTGAGCTTCTTTTCACATTTCAAATTTCAACAACCAAATCAAAAAGCTCAAGTTACTTTCCTTTAAACAGCTTCTGGCAGAGAATTCAGACCTAGGTAAATTACTGTTTGCATGCTGTATCCTGTTAAATTCTAGATAAAGATTTAGAGAATCTGTGATAGAGAAATCTATAAATATTCAGCAGCTCAATTTAAATTGTAATCTTTTGTTCAGGATTTGCATATGCTTTTTCCCCAAATGAACTTTATGAGGAAATCCTATCTTCCTGACTTTCAGTACATGTATTTTAGGTATATCTGGGTCAGTAAAAGACTATTAATGAGGTTTATACTAAAACTTTTGCTTTTGAGGATTTAAAAAAAACAATTTATAGGCCCTGGCCGGTTTGCTCAGTGGTAGAGCCTCGGCCTGTCATGCAGGAAGTCCCGGGTTCGATTCCTGGCCAAGGCACACAGGAGAAGCACCCATCTGCTTCTCCACCCCTCCACCTCTCTTTCCTCTCTGTCTCTCTCTTCCCCTCCCACAGCCAAGGCTCCACTGGAGCAAAGTTTCCCAGGGCTCTGAGGATGGCTCTGTGGCCTCTCCCTCAGGCACTAAAGTGGCTCTTATTGCGGCAGAGTGACGCCCCAAGATGGAAAGAGCATTGCCCCCCTGGTGGGCGTACCGGGTGGATCCCGGTTGGGCGCATGTGGGAGTCTGTCTGACTGCCTCCCCGTTTCCAGCTTCGGAAAAATACAAAAAAGAAACCGAAAAAAAACCCCAAAAACTTACATTATCTTATTTAATCTCCCTTACTTCAATAATTAGCACAACCAAGTTAACCAAAAAGATCAAGTTGGTAGGTATCCCAATATTCAGTCAATGCAGTTTGTCACTGAATTTAATTCATTGTCTTAAACTGAGAAGAACTGTGAGTGAAGTGCAATACAAGCTTTCTTCCCCTCTCTTATCTGTGACTCTTAGCAGTCTGGTTATAGAACAGTTTACCTGGAAAACACCTTTCAAAAGATTTGTGAACTGTCAGACTGTAGTCCCCTCTTTTGGCCTTTCCTGTGAATTGGTTTATTGATTTGCATTAGGTATGTCTGATTTTAAAAGTGAGATGTGGTAATCATTTGGGGGGACAGATGTGTATGTCCTCCTGATTCTAAGCTCAGCAATTACAAACCTCCTCCCTCACACCACTCCGGTAAAGTATTATTTCCTTAGGTCAGTGGCTGAGTACGGTAGCCCATTGACTCTCTGAGTCAGAAGAAAACGATGCCTGCTTTTCTGTCTGGCAATTCAAAAATGTAGCTCTTTCCTGCTTCTTCATACATTTCATTTCATTTGTTGAAAATATTCTGCTGACAAAAATTAGGGGATAGTTTTTCACCTCATATTCATTTTGAATTATCCCCTAATTTTTGTAAGCAGTATAGATGGAATACTAGGTTTTAAATGTTTCATGAACTTATGAAGAAGAAATCTTTCCTAAAACATATATTTTATGTTTAAGATGGTACTAAGATATCTTTTAGTGATCTAAGTATTTGAAAGTTAATTGGTAAAAATTATTAATTTTAGAACATTCATTTTTCATTGACTATAAAAAAGTTATTATTTAATCTTCAAGACAATAGTAAAAGTAAGCCTTACTTAAAATGTAATGATGGTTTAAAATGAACTCCCAAGGTCCCAAGACTATTTATTTGCTTGGTTGCATAACACACGGAAAGACTTTTCCTTGAAATTATTAATGTTTTATGGTCAGCTGAAGACTTTAAAAACAAATAGGTCATATCATTTTTAACCTCTATCCTTCTATTAATAGGAAACTTTTTAAACCAGCTAAAATTGGCCTTTGTCATTCTGTGATTGAGAAAACCAATTCCAGGTATTAGTTCCAGTATATGTGTAATCACGGCTGGCTAACAGCCATGGATGGAATTTCTGCACGTGGAAATCGGGGCTAGTTTGTACGTATATCAATTCTCTTTCCAGAATGCCTTACTAGAAATTTGTGTCAATCATGTCAAAGCTTAAATGGCTCTTTCCAGTTGAAAAAGTTTTATTGAATCCAAGCAGCAGACCTGAACATGTAAATTTCTTTCAAAAAAAGTAGGCCTGTACTTAAGCTTGGGAAACATAGAACCACAAAGTGATAGAGCATTTCAGATTCTGTCCAATTAGTGAGCTGATGGGTAATTTACAGTGTTTTGAAAGCTTATATATCCAACAAACATTATAAATACTGAAGAAATAAAAGGAGAAATAAACTCCAAATACTTTAACTGTACCAAAAAAAATTTACTGGAGAGAAAGGGAGGCTGTTTCTGAAATTAGTCTTTTATCCAGCAACCTGTGTAGAGAGAAGTTCTATACTATACGCCCAGAAAACATTTAAATTGTGACTGAGTTTTAAATTAAAAACGCAATGGTGGGACATTACTAGGTTACCTAAGAGATGTGACACAAACATGGTCTGGGACAAAGAGCTTAACAAAACCCCATTTTTGCTAGGCAAAGAGAACCTCACATTATTGAAATAGAAGGGGGGAATATTGGTGTGGGATACTTAGGACTTAATGATATCAATTAGATCTGGCTGTGGGCACATGGGCTTAAAAAAATGACACTAAAAGCCTGTGGTGTGCCCCTGCGACTGACTGAGAGGGGTTTAAGAGTATGCCCGAGGCTCAGTGGTAGAATGGACACAGCAGCTCACAGCAACTTTGCTTTAAAGATGATAAATATTCTCTCAGGGGGCACTTTGGGGACAAAATAAAGAGCAGCACGCATTTTTTATTAGAAGCCAAAGAAATCTTTCATGCAGGGAATTTGCTGCTCTCAGTGGAGAACTAGGCTTACTTATTTATCATTGAGATTTTTCCCTTTTTTAAGGGGATGACCGTCTAGGGTCTTAAATAAGAGATGATGACACAGAACCCAAGAGTAAGCATAAATCTACCCATTCCCATGAGATCTATTACTTTGCTTCTAATATGATAACTTTTTTTTTTTTTTTTTTTTGCCAGAGGCAGGGAAAGGTGAATAGATGAGAGTAAGGAGAGAGGAGACATTTCTCCTTAAAAGTTAGAAACTATTTTCATTAAAAAAACTCAAATTTTTTAAAAAGACTACCATTTATTAAGCCAGGTACTTTTTATTCTCTACTTCATTGAGTACTCACAAGCTATCATGAAAGGTTATCTGCTAGTATTTTCATTTTATTGACATGAACATGGATGCTCAGTGAAGGACAGAAACTTGCCCAAGATCACATATCTTGGGATGCCAGACCACAAAGACCAGTCTTTCCTCTGACCTTCACTGCTTTCCCTACTTTCTAGAAGACTTTCTGCAAACCCAAGATGTATTTAAAAGTTTCTTGGGTGTGACAGGTGGTTGGAGATCCCTCTGACCTAAAGCAACTATTCTATATGTAGCAGGTTGTTGAAATGGAATTTCTGTGTTGATCAACAGGCATGGTCAAAGGTCTGCTTGAAGTTCGGTATATTGGCAACCTGGCTATTACTGTTCCTGTTCACTGTCCAGCTCCGTATTGTAGCCTGATTTTACTGCGATCTGAAAGGTTGATGGCAATCACTGGGACAGCAAAACACACCAATAAAAATGTAAGGTATGTACATGAAATTATACTGTATAGGTACTATGGATACATGGGCTACCCACATCAATACATGCTAGAAGAGGTTGCAGGAAGAGAGAATAATCTAAAACTTCAAGAGAAGTAGTACTACCTCAGCAGGCAGTGGCACAGTGGATAGAGCATCAGACTGGGATGCGGAAGACCCAGGTTCAAGACTCTGAGGTCGCCAGCTTGAGTGCGGGCTCATCTGGTTTGAGCAAAAGCTCACCAGCTTGGACCCAAGGTCTCTGGCTCGAGCAAGGGGTTACTCAGTCTGCTGTAGCCCCATGGTCAAGGCACATATGAGAAAGCAATCAATGAACAACTAAGGTGTCACAATGGAAAACTGATGATTGATGCTTCTCATCTCTCTCTGTTCCTGTTTCCTGTCTGTCTGTCACTATCTATCCCTCTCTCTGACTCTCTCTCTGTCTCTGTAAAAAAAAAAAAAAAAATGGGAGAGAGAAGTAGTACTTTTTGTCAAGCCATTTCAGTTGGTGTTTTGGTGCTTAGCACCATGAGATGAAAAAGCATTATGACACACTCCGTATTTTTAAATATTCAATTATTGTTCTCTGGACTTATCCAATTATTGTTCTCTGGACTTTTAGTCTTAAATGCAGTCAAGTGCTAAAGTTTGACTATATTGATTATAGCCTGCATTAATCTTGCAAATAAGCATTAGCTTTTAAAAAACCTCATTTGAATCAAATATAAAGAACAAATATCCACTCTCAGTCATTCCTGACACAATATTTTATGCTTTCAATAGAGGCACTTTAGAAAACTGTAAAGGCCAAACACTCCCTCTTTATCATTGCAATTAGATATCTAAGAGTCAGTGACAATTACTTCCTAAAATCCTTTAGGAGTAATCCAAGAGCCAAGGAATTACATCAGCAATTTTCAACCAGTGTGTCGCAAGAATTTTTTTTTCTCTCTCTTTTTTTTTTTTTTTTTTGTATTTTTCTGAAGTTGGAAACGGGGAGGCAGTCAGACAGACTCCCGCATGCGCCTGACCGGGATCCACCCGGCATGCCCACCAGGGGGCAATGCTCTGCCCATCTGGGGTGTTGCTCTGTTGCAACCAGAGCCATTCTAGTGCCTGAGGCAGAGGCCACAGAGCCATCCTCAGCTCCCGGGTCAACTTTGCTCCAATGGAGCCTTGGCTGCAGGAGGGGAAGAGAGAGACAGAGAGGAAGGAGAGGGGGAGGGGTGGAGAAGCAGATGGGGGCTTCTCCTGTGTGCCCTGGCTGGGAATCGAACTTCCTACACGCCAGGCCGACGCTCTACCACTGAGCCAACCGGCCAGGGCTCGCAAGAATTTTTAAAACATGCAATACCTGACTATTAATCAGAAAACTGTAAAGGCCAAACACTCCCTCTTAAATTATCAAATAAAAAAATGACAACAGCTAACACAATAGTCAATGTGAATGAATCAATATATATATATATATATATATATATATATATATATATATATATATATATATATATAGTCAGTTTGGCAAAAAATATATTTTTCAGTACGCTGCAGAACTTTAGTAATTGTTTGCGTGTGCCATGAGATAAAAAGGGCTGAGAACTGCTGGCTTACATGATGGAGGGAGGGCAATGAGGACTGGCTCAAGGTACTAGAATCTGCATTGATTTAATGGTTGGGAAGAAAAGGGCCTTTGCCTAATGTGATGGAAGAACATTCAGGATCCCTGGTAAAATCAGGGCTGGGCAATGTTCACATCAGGTGCTATGTCTCACTTTCATCAAGGTCAATTCAGATGGAGGCATTTAGGGGCATGGGGCAGGATTTACAACCTGCCTTAGGCTTCAATCAACATAAATGGATTCAGACATAGAGTAGAAAATGGAAAAGCAGAGAGAAAAAACTCATGTTTTGGAACTACCCAAAACTTTGCTTCAGCAACATGACCACAGCGTCTTTTTCTGCATGTGGCTAACATGTATTTTTTCTGGCCAGCTCCTACAGAAGGGTTTTTTTCTTTCAGAGGAAATGGCCCTGGCATGAAAGTTTTTCTTATATTTATTTGCTATTTTTTAAAAAAGTTTAATGTTATGCCTTTTAAATATACATAGCCTGCAATTAGTGACTTATTAACTGCTTTACCTTTATGCTATAAAAATGCACCCTGGCCGGTTGGCTCAGTGGTAGAGCATCGGCCTGGCGTGCGGAAGTCCCGGGTTTGATTCCGGCCAGGGCACACAGGAGAGGCGCCCATCTGCTTCTCCCCCTCCCCCCTCCTTCCTCTCTGTCTCTCTCTTCCCCTCCCGCAGCCGAGGCTCCATTGGAGAAAAAAATGGCCCGGGTGCTGGGGATGGCTCCTTGGCCTCTGCCCCAGGCGCTAGAGTGGCTCTGGTCGCGACAGAGCAATGCCCCGGATGGGCAGCGCATCGCCCCCTGGTGGGCATGCCGGGTGGATCCCGGTCGGGCGTATGCGGGAGTCTGTCTGACTGCCTCCCTGTTTCCAGCTTCAGAAAAATACAAAAAAAAAAAAAAAAAATGCTACCATGAATGAGTCTCTCAAATAGTTAATTTCTTGATCCTAGTTTGACATTTTAAAATAGGATTACCTTGAAGATCAGCATCAATTGGATCAGTTCAAAGAATGTAATGCTACAGCCCCAAGGAAAACAGTTCCATTGGGGTATAAACCTGTTCTCTCATATTGTTTCAGACACCCATATTAGAATGCTGTGTCTTTTAAATATTGTGATCATAAAATTCTTCAATATTTCTCATCCTGAATAGAATCACTCCCTTATAGGGCTGAGTTTAAGTCAGTTAATGGTGGTAGAAGAATGGTTCATCTTTCCTCATGTAGTCATGCTACTGTGATTAGATTCAGGTTGAGCCCCATCTGTAATAGTAGCAATGAATTAAGTTTGTCTTCAGTGCTTCACCTCTGATTATCTTTGGCTTTCTTTGTCTGTCTCTACTATGTATGAAAGCACCTGGCTTTTACCTTGCTAGCCTTTAGAATATTCCTCAGAGGCAGTGTGAGAGGTCACTGGAACTACAATCAGTCCTTTTCATTATATTGTGAACCTGTTATGTCTCTCTCTCTTTCACCTTGGTTAGAAATGTCTTTATTTCTGTCTAAATTGGGATTATTGGCCAGATATCTAAAAAAGTAAAAATTAAGGTTATTCCCTGATTGAGTTCATCTTTTTATCTAGCTCTTTGTTAAAACTTGAGAAAGAGACATCTAGCTCTGTTTCTCCCCAAAAGAGAGACATTGTAGTGATATTATAAATTGGTTGAATGTTTTATCTCTCTGTTAATTCTTGAGGAAGGTGATGCCCTGACATCAAATTCCACTATATAATTTTACTGCCTGTGCAGCTGTTTTATAATGAGAAATGTATTTTAGTTAGGTATATTTTTACATTACTATCTTTAACTAATACCCTTTAGATTGTTGTTTATTTGGGAATTTATTATTAAGAAATAAGAGTTTTCAAATCCTGATTTCTTGGGGAAACTATACAGGAAACCTCCGGGACTCTCTCATCTGTCTACATCCACCTGGCTTCTACTACCTCAGGAAATTAATGGCTTGCTTCACTTCTACCTTCCAAGACTCTTTTGCTAGTTTCCCTCACAAAAAAAAGTGGGTTCCAGGAAATATTACTCCAAGTCTCAGCAGGAGTGATAGTGGTTCCAGGCTGACAGGAGTCAATCAATTAAGGTTTCAAAAAATATCTGTGCTGATGTCAAAATCACCCAGCAATCAGCACGTACCATCCCAAGAATGTAACAGGAAAGATTCTAGGCACCAGCATCTCTTACAAACTGAGCTACTTGATCCCCATCCTGCTCTATGGTTGTGGTAACACTCACCTGCTGTGTACTGAGACCCCAGTTCTCTCTTTGGCAGCCCCTCAGTGTGGTGTTGGAGAGGATTCCTTGGTTACAAGGAAAGAATATCTTTTAAGCCTTTACAGCAGAAGCTAGGTAGGAAATATCAGATCAGCATTTCCACGTATATATTTCTGTCCTGTGTATTTCAGTTTGCCCAGACTTAAGCACAAATCTTGGCACATAGAAGAAACCTAACACATTTTGTGAAATAAATAGATGACTAAAAGCGTTTCCTTGCTCTTCCTACCATGCTATCTGTGTCTGCTTTTCCTACATTTGCTACTTAGCATGCGATATTTTTTTTCCTTTGAACACTTTTTCTTCCAGAAATGACCGTCTTCTTCCCTTAGCGTCCCCTGGTCATCCCCCCCCCCCCCGCTCCCTCTGTGGTCATTACTTGCTCCTCTTCCTGTCCCAGCTCTAGGGCTGGACCATGTACTCATCACTGACTATGGATTCCATTTCTGAAGTCTGAGGAATTTAATTACAGCTTCTTTAATAATTAGGTTTGAAATGAATGAATATAGGGCCCTGGTGCAAACTAAAGTATTGTGTAATATACTAGATGCACAAATGTTTGTGCAAGGGCATTATGCCACCGGGTTCAGCAGTTAAGCAAACTCTATTCTCCATCCTGATTTTGGGGAAAGTTGTGAAGAGTGAGTTTACTGGCTGAATGGCCTCTTTGAAAATAGGGCAGCATTGCACACATTTGGCCACAATGGCATTTTATAACATCCACCTTTCCCTCATTGCCACAGAAAACTTTCTCATGTGTAAAGCAGGACCGTGTAGAGGTTCAAAGATGCTCTTTCCCAAACAAAGTGCTGGTCTTGGGAACATCAATTTGCCACCATCTGCAGCAGCACTGAGGTGACCCTTCCCAATACACATTCTTGTCCAGAGCATGCTCTTGGTCCCTACACTGTAATTAGAGTCTCTGGAGCTGGAAAATCTGTACCATGTTCCATCTTTGTAGCTGCTAAGTAATGACTATGGGTTAGTTTACCTAAGCTTTATGAGGATCACTACCCTCAGAAACTCCAAGTTAGCTGAACCACTGTGAAGAGAAAATGACATGCTTCCAGTGTCTAACCCTCTGTGAAACGGAGAGTAGATACTCAATCTTTGATAGGTAGTTTTACCACCATCCATGGCAATCTACAGCTCCCACAAAGCTACTGCTAATCCAATGGAAAACAAGCTGTGGTATTCATTATTTTCATTGAGCAGATCCTACTTCTTCCTGAGAAACATTCTGAGTCTTTCCATCTCTGTTGGCACTTCTTTCTCTGAGTCTCGTCACTGTCCCGTGGACTCATGTAATACCGCTCCCTTCTCCCAGGCTTCCCTTCCTTTAGTTCATTTCTACAGTGCCGGCAGAATGTGCTCCTAAATGTAAGCCCTGTTAGCATACTTTCTTGCATTAAATCTTTTGATTGGCTCCCTATTGCTCAGTTAAACTGCTTTACTTATTGTAAGTCTTCTCCACACCTCTTATTTCCTAACATGAATCATGAATCCCAAAGATGGGAACAGATTTCACAGTTTTACTAAAGCATTTTTCAACCAAAAACTTTTAACAGAACATTTTTAGGAAATTATTATACAAGACCACACAGGCAGTGCTAGTCTACAGTGTTAAGTCCAAACTGCTCAGCACAAACACAAAAAAAACCTGTTGGCAATCCTGTCTTCAACCTCAGCCCCTCTTTGCATCATACTCACTCTGTGTCCCAAGCCTACTGTCCTCAGATAACATCCTTTATAGTTGAGTCCCTCCACTGCAGGTAATAGCATTGGCCTCTCTCCAAGTCTTCTACTGTACTTCTCCTTCTACTCAATCTGCTCGATTTGGTGACCTACTGATTCTTTAAGAAACAGCTTTAATGTTATTTTCTCTGAAACTCATTCATTTTTCTATCTCCTGAGCAATGTGGGTACATGGGGAGTGTAAGAGAAAGAATAAACTGTGTCATACCACTCATAACTTTATCACAATGTTATGTGACACGGTCCCCCTCATTAAAAATAAACTCCATATGGGCAGGCATGTCCATGCTTCATTCTTTTCATAGCTCCTTTACTACTTCACAGTTTAATATATATAGCATGTTATTAATGTTCCTGAAAATATTTGCTAAATATGCCACAGAATGGTATGTCCCACCACACATACACACATACACACACACAGTCACCAAGTTGTGTGGTTAATGATTTTTATCTTCACAAAAGTAAGCAATTACTTCCCATAGCCATTGATCTTTGGAAATCCTTGGTTTCTCTTTTTCAGTCATACACAATTTATAACCTATACTGGGTCTTAGGATCTCTCCAAACTCACTGTAGAATATTCTGCTTAACAAGGACGTGGTTCTTATATTCTGTGCAAAAGTCGATGGGATGCCATTTCCAATTGACACTTAAAAGTTCTTGAGCTTTTCCACAGGCAGCTTCTGTGCAAAAATGCAAAAGGAACCTCAAATCACATGTTTAAAACCCACATTGCCATTATTAATTGATGATTCTTAAACCAATGCCCGCTCATCTCTCAGACTGACACTCGATAATGATTTCAATGGAAGAGCAGCTGTTTCACATTATATGCCTCTCTGTGAACAGCATCCAGGTACTGCCATTCCAATTGTTTTATGAATGTGCTCGAGAAATGGCAGGTTGCCAAAGATGTATCCACATGATTATTTGAAACAACACCCCAGACATAAAAAGAAAGAATCACTCACAGAATGCAATATGTACAAGTTGGGCTGTTTGCACATCCTCTGCATTTGTGCATTCATGATGCTATATTTAAGCAGAAATCTGTGCAAGAATTAGTCACTAGGAGATGGAAGCTTGGCGGTCATTTTAAGGATTTGGCTGCAGTGGTTGCCAAGATTGTCTCTATCCAGGATGAGCTCTCCCTGTCTTATAATCAACTGGAAGTCAGATGTGACTACTTACTGGAATGGAATCCTTTCATATATTGTAAGACTTGTTCAAAAATTAGCAGACCCTCATTATTTTCTTGATGAAAGGGATTGCTGTCACTTTGTCTTATTCTAAGTCACAACTGTTACAAAGTTTGGACTTTTAAAAAAGAAACTTGTTAAAAGGTATATATGTCAGCCCAGTACTTCTTTCCCTATGCTCTGCCTTCCTCGTTCTGAGAAAATTGATAGTTAAACTGTAATTAATGGGAAGAAGTTTACACAGTTGAAATGTACAAGGCCAATTGCTTATCAGCAGGATGCAAATCCAAGTTTAAGAGGCACCACCAATTTCTCATTGTCAGACAGAAGAAATACGTCAGACAAACTCTGCCATACAAAGAAAGAAAATATTCCATGAATTCATTTATTGATGAAGAAAGTAATATGAAACATAGTGATTACCGAAGGGAAAAAATTGTTTTGAGTTGTTATAAAATATCTTGTTTTCAGATACATAAAAGCAGCACCTTTGAATAAGTCTTCTAGTTAGAGCTCAGTGAAATCTCTGGCATAGAAGTAAAATTGCATTAGCTAACCTCACTGTGCTTGGCCTTCTCAGGGAAGTTACTATTGTGCTCCAACAGAGTTCAGCAGATCCATGAACACTTTTCCTGAAAAGCACTATCATCTTTTTCCAGAAACCTATGAAGCTTAGATTTGTCTAAATCTATTTGCCAATTACACACTTCAAATATTTGTATACTGCTGAAAATAGAAATGGTGATTACATTTCATATCTTTCTCATATATGTTGAGTATTTTAGCATATTCTTGAAATTCCATTCATACTATTTCCCAAAATTCACCTCCAGTTTGGAACAACTTCTTGTTCCAATTTACTTGTTTGTCCTTCTTCAAATTCTATTTAGAATCTTTTTTACTTTTCTTAGTGAGAGAAGTGGAGGCAGAGAGACAGATTCACACATTTGCCCCCACCAGGATCTACCTGGAAAGCCCACTAGGGGGCGATGCTTTACCCATCTGGGATCTTTGCTCCGTTACTCAGCAACCAAGCCATTTTTTTAGCACCTGAGGTAGACACCATGGAGCCATCCTCAGCACCTGAGGCTAGCTCACATGAATGAATCTAACCATAACTACAGGAGGGAAAGGGGGGCAGGGCAGGAGTAGAGAAGCAGATGGTTGATTCTCCTGTGTGCCATGGCTGGGTATTAAACCTGGGACTTCCATATGCCAAGCCCACACTCTACCACTGAGCCAACCAGCCAGGATCTAGTTAGAATCTTAAGAGTTATTCTTTCCACGAAGTTTATCATCACTATTTTGATACATAATTATTTAGTTTACAAGAATTTTATATGTGCTAGACTTATGCTTCTTTAAAGGTTATTCCCATATTTTGTTATTTTATAAAATTTTTTATATTAGAATTAGATTTACCGAAAAGTTGTGAAGATAATAAAGAGTCCTCATATATTCCTCTCCCAGTTTCCCCTATAATTAGCATCTTACATAAGTACAGTATATTGGCCAACATTAATGAACCCATTTTGAAGTATTATTATTAAACTAACTTCATATTTTATTCACCTCATCTTTTTTTGTGACAGAGATAGAGAGAGAGAGAGACAGAGGGACAGACAGGGACAAAGACAATAAGAATGAGAGATGAGAAGCATCAATTTTTTGTTGTGGCACCTTAGTTGGTCATTGATTACATGCTCATATGTGCCTTGACCAGGGGGATACAACAGAGTGAGTGAACCCTTGCTCAAGTCAGTGACCTTGGACTCAAGACAGTGACCTTAGGCTTCAAACCAGTGACCTTTGGGCTCAACCCAGCAACCTTGGGGTCATGTCTATGATCCCACATTCAAGTCAGTGATCCCACACTCAAGCTAATGAGCCTATGTGTAAGCCTGATGAGCCTGTCCTCAAACTGGTGACCTCAGGGTTTTGAACCTGAGTCCTTTACATCTTAGTCCAATGCTCTATATACTGCACCACCACCTGGTCAGGTGGATTGTTTTACTTTTTAACTAAGGTCCTTTTTATATTGAAGACCCCATCTAGGATACCACACTGCATTTAGTTATCCTGTTTCTTTAAGCTCCTCTAGACTGTGACAATTTCTCAGACTTACTTTGTTTTTAATGACCTGGACAATGTTGAAGAATACTAATCAAATATTTTGCAGAAAAACTCAGTTTTATTTGATGTTTTTCTCATTATTATACTAGGGTTATGGTTTTGGAAGATAAGACCCCAAAGATGAATGGCTATCCCCATCACATCATGTCAAAGGTATACGCCACCAACTTGATTTGTCACTGTTTATGCTGACTGTTGATGCTGGCTGAGGTAGTGTTTGTAGCGTGTTTCTACAGTAAAGTTCCTCTCTCTCACCCAACCTCCTTCCATAATGTACACTTGAGAAGGAAATGACCCTTAGGTCGTGGGGAGTTATACTGTATCCCTTTGAGGGCATAATAGCTATGTAACTTCTTTAAAATTAATCTGTGTTGGAGATTTCTCTACTCTCCTCCACTTATTTACTTATGAACATATTCTTCATGATACTATAGTGGTGGACTTGATACTATGCATTTGTGAAAATCCATAAAACTTTACAGCACAAAGAGTGAATCTGAATGCATACAATTGAAAAATAATAATTTAGGAGGATCGAGGAGTCTGCAATGACATTAATACTGTGATAACAAGACACCATACATATATACTGAAAATAAACAATTAAGTAAATGGATGGTTGATGGTAGGAGATAGGTTTCTCAGTACTGGTGTGGGAGGTTGCAAAAGAAGAAGGCTAGAATGTCCAGTGTAATAGTAAATTAGAGTTGGAGACAGTATAAACTTATACTTAGCTTAACATATAGTAGATACAGATGAACACATATAGAAGTATTTATAGATATGACTACACACAGAGTTAGTAGACACAGATATTTCTTGCTATGTTTGCTGAGGGGATTATAAAAATGACACCTATCACAGCTATCACTGGATGTGGTTTCTAGCACCATTCTCCAATAAAAGATCCAGGTCTCCTAAGAGAAACAGATGATTGTAATGCTAGGTAGGAGATGAACCTGGGGTGGACATTACAATGCCAGAAAGAAAGAAAATGCTCAAAACAAAAATCACTAAATTGGGAGTGTATCAAAGATGGGAGTGGTCACTCAGAAGCCTACTGAAAGAGACACCACTGGCTAAAACTGAAAAAAATACAAGCAAAAGAAATTATTTGATTATGGGTATTTTTGTTAAATGCAATTTTATTAAAAAGTCACTCTGAATAAACCACACAGTTTTTTTCTCCATGATTCCTACAGAAGAGAAAATTTAGGATAGGGATTATGAGCAAATATTTTGGAATTGGACTGATTGAGTTTAAATGATGGCTCTAGCTCCTATGTATCACCCTAGCCAAATTGCATGGATAATGAGAATCTATATTAAATGCTAGTCTGCAGTGCCAGGCACATTGTAAATGTGCTATTGTAAATATGAGCTTTATTAAAAGTTTGCAGTATGTACTCATTAAAATCAGCTTTTGGTGCCCAAATAACATGCCATTTCTTCATAATTTTGGAAGCAATACTTTCAAAGTGTATAGAATTCATTGTAAACAGACCAAATTAATTTGCTAAAAATTCATTTATATATATAAAATGTCACTTTTGAATATTTACAATTCCAACTAATAGATTTCTAGATAAGCTCTGAAATAGTTGCAATGACTTGCATGATTTGTACAAATGATTAAGTTGCATGTTTGGTTTTAATGTGGTTGCTCGTTATAAATGTAGTGATAAGAGCTTTTGGCTATGATTATCTAGTATCACAATTGACCAATTATGTTATTTATGTGAAAATTTCTGTTCAAATGTTTTATGATATTGGATAGATATTTAAGAATTTAAAGCTACCAAGCAGAAACCACTTGTGTTAAATGTGGATGAACTTGGTTAGACTTCCTAAAATAGCCAATACTGGCATTAAGTGACAGGGTCCAGGAGTAGCTGATAGAAGAGGTGAGATAGGCTGAGTCACTGGCCCCCCTGGGGTACAAAGCACCCTCCCAAGCACAGAGCACTCCTCCCATTCTCTAATATGGATAATAATAGAAATGTTTTTGAAACCCACTTCTTTTCATCCCATTCAAAACCATACTTCCATCCCTACATCTCTTCATTTCAGAAATTCTGGAAACATCCCTGGTATCGATAGGCATATTTTTGCATCTATATATAAGGTTTGACTCGAACAATCATAAACTCACTACTGCGAACAAACATGTTAACATATTTAACCCAAATGTTAAGCTAATATCCAGATTCCTTGTATACCTGAATAACATGCCAGCCCCCCATCGAGTTCTTCTATTTCCTTTTCTAGTGTAATGCTACTCCTTTTGAACTCAGTTGAGGCTGTATTTTCATTGTGGTGTGTGCTTCTTTAGAGCTGAGACAGACAAATTATCATTCAATGCCCGTATCTTTGAGAAGTGCCCCAGAAATGGGGAGGTCAAATAATGGGGTGCTGATAATATGGACAGTCTAGAGTGTAGTCAAATCATCTCTGTGGATGGAGTCGCAGAGGGGTAGTGTGGGTCCCAACCATCTTTCAGTGATAATTACAGAATCTACTTTTGTGTTAATAACTCCTCCACAGTACTTAAGTCATAACTAAAGCTCTAAGCACATTTTAATTGGTGGGGCCTGAATAAAATGTTCTAGTCTTAATTCATTGCATAAAAGTATTCTTTATTAAGATGCATTGATTGATTTCATGTGAATTAGACTTGTCCCTTACTAAAGCTGAAAGCTCACTGAGGTTGGGGATCCTGTGTCTTCTTAAAGCTTACATAATGCCTGATATATACTACATGTTTAAGAAATGTATGGTGAAATTACATAATTTCTTCAGGCAGGTTATATAGATTGTGGCTGAAATTTTCAAGTTTAAAAGCCAAGGTGTTTGGTAACTTCTCTTTGCCCTGTCTTTGAGGTACACTTCTTCCTTGTAGAGAAAAATCAAAGAGTAAATGCATATCTTCTTTACCAGGACTATGATAAGTGTATTAATCAATTCCTTGTCTTCTGAGTGATTTCAAAATATAAGCAAATGAGAAGAAACTAAGAGTAATGAGATATAGTCTGAAAATATAAATGGTTTTCTAGGCTAGTGGTCCCCAACTTTTTTTGGGCCACGGACCAGTTTAATGTCAGAAATTATTTTCACGGACCAGCCTTTAGGGTGGGATGGATAAATGTATCACATGACCGAGACAAGTGTCAAGAGTGAATCTTAGACGGATGTAACAGAGGGAATCTGGTCATTTTTAAAAAATAAAACATCGTTCAGACTTAAATATAAATAAAACAGACATAATGTAAGTTATTTATTCTTTCTCTGTGCACCAGCACCAAATGGCCCATGGACCAGTACCGGTCCGCGGCCTGGTGTTTGGGGACCACCATTCTAGACAACTGGGGGTATAAGGACATCCAGTAACTGTAAATTAACAATTATATGCGGGTAGTATAGCATCAGTCTGGGTAGCATAACATCACTGACTGTTCCAGGAGATCTTGCATCTTTTACTTATTTTTCTATGCAGAAAGGATGATTTTACTGCTGAAAGGGTTGATTGGGTAAGAAATTCTTATATATCGTATATTTACCTTCACAGAGTTCTTATCATACACATTTCCTGAGGAAAAGTAAACCATAAATAGTAAAAATTTTCCTGTAACTCACATACATGTAATTTTACTTATTACAAACATTTCCAAGTATCATCTCACACATGGTCTATTTTTTATGCTTCCTGAATATGCCTGGTCCTTCTCTGATTCATTTCTGCATATGGTGTGAATATTTACCTTATAAAAATAATAGTGTTCACAAAGGTTATTCTACTTTAAACACATGCATACACACATAAGCGCACACAAAGAAAATTCAGTCGCCCTCTCCCGCTGCAGAACAAAGGCTTAGACTGGCACTCATGACCTAAGGCTAGTATGGAGTTGGGCAGATTGTGCTTCATACTCTGACTCTGCATTTCCTTGATGGCCTGAAAGAAGTACAGTCACTGCCCCTAGACTCGTGCCTTCGTCAATAAAATGAAAATAGTCATTCCCACCTCAGTATTGCTAAAAATTTCACTGGATTATAATTTCTAAAAGTTTATCCAGATGTTCGGTATCTGGCACATAATAAACTTTCAATAAACCATAACCATTTCCAATTTTTAAAATTAATACTATTATTCTTCAGCCTCACTTAAATACTTATTCTTAACCTATTCTTTACTATTATCCTATATGAATATATTATCTATTTTTCTGACCTATTTATTGTCCATTTTATATTATTAAAATAAAATTTTAATAAAACTTCTTTTATTTTCTTTCATATTACTACCTCCTGATCTTATGCAAGTATAACTATTTCCTTTTTGTGTGTGGGACAGAGACAAAGAGAGAGACAGAAAGAGGAACAGGTAGGGACAGACAGGAAGGGAGAGAGATGAGAAGCATCAATTCTTCACTGCGGCTCCTTAGTCTCCTTACTTGTTCATTGATTGCTTTCTCATAAATGTCTTGACCAGGGGGCTGTAGCACAGGAAGTGACACCTTGCTCAAGCCAGCAAACTTGGACTCAAGCCAGTGACTTTGGGGTCATGTGTATGATCCCACGCTCAAGCCAGCAACCCCACACTCAAGCTGGTGAGCCCGCGCTCAAGCCGGTGACCTTGGGGTTTCAAACCTGGATTCTCTGCATCCCAGTCTGATGCTCTATCCACTGCACCACTGCCTGGTCAGGCGCAAGTATAAATATTTCTGCATGAGCTAATGTATGATGATATTTGGTAACATTAACCTAATTTAAATGTTCTTTCAAAAAAAAGAGAGAGAGATTATTGACCCATGTAATGGACCCTAATCAATATCTCAACATAGTCAGATGCTATGACTCGATGAGGCTGGGAAAAGAGGTTATCTAAGAAGATGGCAATTTTCTTGGGAAGTATGTATTATAGTGGAAGAAGGAGAGAACAAATTTTAAAGAATAAAGAATATGCAGTTTCAGAATAAGTTGTGGAAGATTAGGGGGGGAAAGCAAAACAGTAAATATCCATGAGTCAATTATAAACTAAACCACATCAATCAGAGAAGATTTGTGGAACTCAAGTTTGTTAGATCACACAGATAATACAGGAGAGTCTTATTTGAGTAATAAGTTTATGTCACTCTCATTCTAGAATTAACCTAAGTAATTGGACTGTAGGTCATTTTTTAGTCCCAAAGAGTTCAAAACTTGGGTTCTAGATCATGTTGCTTTATTTCTATTTCAGTAACAATACATATCTAGAAATGGTAAGATCACCTATAGCATCTACTGCTTACAAAGTAAATTATATTTATGAATATGCTTTACATTTCTAGGCACTTAGTCACAAGATGTATTATGTCAATGTATTATAAAATGATGATTGCTTCTATCCTACTCTTAACACAAATCAGCTAAGTATTCTTCTCATTTTAGATCAATTACCCAATACAGTTAGAATTACAGTTTTCTTAGAGGTGCTCAAGCAAGTGATATTTATTATTAATCACTAGGAAAATAATTGTGATTAAAAAGAGGGCTATTTAACACATTTAAGAAGAAATCAGACTTTAATTATCAATGTGTTAATGCCATTAATTAAGATTAGAAAGTTTAGATATGTGTCAGCCAATATATACAGTGTGTCCATAAAGTCATGGTGCACTTTTGACCGGTCACAGGAAAGCAACAAAAGATGATAGAAATGTGAAATCTGCACCAAATAAAAGGAAAATTCTCCCTGTTTCATACCTATTCAGTGCAGTTTGATGTGGGCTCACACACAGATTTTTTAGGGCTCCTTAGGTAGCTATCCCTAAGATAGCTAGCCTCTTAGCCCCTAAGAGCTAGCCTCTACAGACTCGTCACTGACTGATGGCCTACCAGAACAGGGTTTCTCCACCAAACTGCCGGTTTCCTTCAACTGCTTATCCCACCGAGTAATGTTATTCCTATATGGTGGCGCTTCGTTATAAACGCTCTGATATTCATGTTGTACTTTGGTCACGGAGTCGAATTTAGCAAGCCACAGAACACACTGAACTTTCCTCTGTGCCGTCCACATCTCAACTGGCATGGCCGAGGGCTGCTCAGCTGTATACATGGTGTTAGGTCATCATCTGCGCATGCGCACATGCTGCCACATCATCCTACAGAAACTGGGAGGGTTTTCCTTTTATTTGGTGCAGATTTCACATTTCTATCGTCTTTTGTTGCTTTCCTGTGACTGGTCAAAAGTGCACCATGACTTTACGGACACACTGTATAGTTATAAGCCATCTCTCATCACAAGCTTCCATGATCTTCAAGCAGCCTATGATGAGACCCTCATGTTACAAACCAAGGCCTAGAAGCAACCACATGTTTGAAAACAGATCTCCCAGTCATTTGAACCTTCAAATATGGCTACATCTCCTGCCAACAGCTTGACTGTAGCTTCATGATAGGGCTTGAGCCAGAGGCTTTCAGCTAATCACATTCAAGATTCTTGAATCACAATAGCTATGAGACAGTAGCTATTTGTTGTTTTAAGCTGGTAAGTTTTGAGATACTTTGTATGCAGCAAAAGATAACCAATATAATAACAGCAGTGGAAATTCTGATTGTCTAATATGTCTTGACTACAGCCTGCCACAGAGGAAAAATCACAATAACAAAGGCTTACCGATTAAAGCAAAGTTAGGGATCTTTCTCTTTGAACTGCCCTTTCTACCATAGTTATCTCTTCTCATTGAGAACCATCCTTGTTGCTCAGACAAGAATAAAGCCGTTAGCCTACAGCTATGACTTAACATTTAATCATAGTTCCTTTGACTACTTTGGCAGCAAAATGCTAAAAGTATACAATTTTAAAAAACATTTTTCATGCAAAATTAATATTAATTCACACCATAAAAAATTAAGTGAAATAAAAAAATACAATCAGTCTTAGAACAACCATTATTTTGTTTAAAAGTTTCTTTTCTTTTTTTTAATTAAGTGAGAAGCGGGGAGGCAGAGACAGACTCCTGCATGTGCCCCAACTGGGATCCACCCAGAAAGCCCACTAGGGGGCAATGCTCTGCCCATCTGGGCCATTGCTTCATTGCCCAGCAACTGAGCTATTTTAGCACCCGAGGCTGAGGCCACGAAGTCATCCTCAGTGCCTAGGGCCAACTTTACTTAAAATATTTGACCCATAGCTGCGGAGGGTAAGAGAGAGAAAGAGAGATGGGAGGGAGGGGTGGAGAAGTAGATGGTCGCCTCTCCTGTGTGCCCTGACCGGAATCAACCCTGGGATTTCCACATCTCGGGCTGACGCTCTACTGCTGAGCCAACCGGCCAGGGCCTGTTTAACATTTTCTTTTATACATTTTGAGATTAGATCCAAGATGGCGATGGAGTAGATAGAAGGATGTTCTACTCACCTCCTCCCAGGACCAAACTGGAGTTATAACTAAGTGTAAGAACAATCATCCTGAAAAACCAACTTTGGACTAAACAAAGATGAGTTTATAACCAAAGATCACAGAAGAAGCCACACCGAGACTGGTAGGGAGGGCGGAGATGCAGACAGGGCTGTCCTGCTTCCAGAAGCGAGTGGCGGCTGAGGGTCTGGAAGGACTCTCACTGGGGAGGTTCACCTTGAGAGGTGCAGGTCCTCATCCCTAGACCAGGTGCCTCAGCCTAGAGCCCCAGAGCCTAGAAGAGGCACCCACACAGCATTTAGAGGTGAAAAGAGCCAGGTTTCTGTCTGCAAGAAAGAGACAGGAGCTCTTGGAGATGCAGGTTCTGTCTTAAAGGACCAGTGCAGAAAATCTTGTTCACGGCCACTTATTCAGAACTCTAGCAGGGAGAGCTGAGAGGACTAGAGTTGCATGAGGAGTGTGAAGTTGGAGGCCGAGGGAGAGACACTTTGGGAAACGGGCACTGGAACCCCTGTGCTAAGTCACTCTCCAATACTGCAGTCACCATCTTTCTTGGGTGGAGCATCCCCTCTGAGCAGCATCAGCCTGGGGAAAAGCAACTACCCCACCCTCAGGGCTCTCTCCTGCCCCACCCTATGGAGATGGTACCCTGCTGAGAAGTGGCCTTGGCCAGAAAGCAGGGAGCTGAAAAGACATAGTTGTCTGACATTGAGGCTGAGCTTCCCACTGATCACCCCCACCCCCGACCCCCACAGGCTCTCAAGACTGTGACTGGTACTTCAGCCTCATGAAAAACTGTCCATATTGTGAGAATACCACATCTCTGGCTCTCAGAGGCTACACCCACTGGACTCCTGGTGCCATTCCCTACTGAGGTCTGTGAAAAAAGTAAGGACCTAGGCTGTGGGGTGGGAGCCACACCCACCTTCTCTCCTGATGTCTTATTATCCTCAGGCTCTTAGACTCTACCAGAGGTTTCAGGGACCAAACCTAACAAGCAGCCAGCAGATAGATGCGGCAGGAGGCAGGTGTCAGGGAACCTTGGGTCTTTTGCTGAGTTTCCCCCAGGTCCAGTAATGGTAAAAGCCAGCCTAGGTGTGCAGCTTGGTCCTTCCCTGTGCACCTGAGCCCAGCATATGCAGCAAGAAACTCTGAATTGCTTATAGCTCCAAAAAGGTTGCAGAGGGCCATCACAGGTTCTGCACAAGTTCCCTCATAAGAGGCAGGCACATCCAATGGCCAGCTACAGACATCAGAGAAGGACCCAACTCACATCACTAGCAGCATATCAAAAAGGAGAGCTTGCCAGGCACCACACCCAGCTGAGGCTAATTCTGCTTTCTGTGGTCAGTACCTGCACAGCAGCTCACACACATTGGATGAGGTAGAGCTTCACAGTCTTTCGGCCCAAGTCCTGGAAACCCTTCTCCACTGGGCTAAGCTCCACAGGAGGAAGGGAGATCATCTTAGAGCACCGCATTCAAAGAGTGAGTTCCTTGGAGCCTATTGTTGGGACTGGTCGAGGGGTTTAGACACTGTAATGCCAGTGATGGAGGACAAGCAGGTTCACACTGGATTCGGGCAGACCACAGAAGAACCACAGGGCCGAAAGCATTGAGGAATTCCTGTTTATTGGATTTTTGCAAATGGCAGGAGCAAACAGACAGGGGAAAATGCTATATAAGGCTACACACACGTGACCCTCTGCCACGTGCTCACACACAGACTATGCAAATTGCTTTCCACTGGAAAGCCTAACCACAGCTGTTTTCCCTACCGCCACCATCTGCAGAAAGGGTCCCAAATGGCAACAGTGGGAAGACTCTCTCAATCTTCCTCCCTGAGATGAGGGGCTCCTCAGCTGAAAGAACTTCTGCAGAGGAAGCTGTTGGCCCCACATCACCTCAACCTGATGCTCAACTCTGTAGAGAGAAACAGAATTGGAGGATCCAGCAGTAGCTAACGGATTGCGCTCTGGAGTAGGGGCCACTTTCCCAGCTTCTAACCAAGAGACCACCCTCAAGTAGGAGTCATACTAATGTTGTACCCACCAATCTTGCAACCTGTGGAGGGGTTGGTGGGGTGAGGTCAGTCTGAGCTCACACTACAGTCTTTCTACAGAAGACTCTGTGGGAAGACCAGGCAGCTGCAAGAGGAGGAGGAGCAGCTGAAAGGTGGAGGCAAATCTTAAGGAACATGGGCCCTTTTATGGAGCTGCTGTCAGCTCTAAGCAGAGGAAGTTGATCCTTATACACAGGATAGCCCCTCCCATGCACACTCAGGCACAGAAAACACAGACACAAACAATAAACAGGGTGGTAGCTCCAGACAGGTAGGTCACAGTAAGTTACAAACAATGTCTGACATCAACCTGTACCTGAGCCAGAATGGATAAGAAAACATGCCCATTTATATATTGTCTATAAGAGACCCACTTCAGAACAAAAGATACACATAGGCTGAAAGTAAAGAGATAAAAAAAATATTCAATGGAAATGGAAATGAGGAACACAACTGGGGTAACTATACTTATATCTGAAAAAATAGCCTTCAAAACAAAGGCTTGTAGTAAGGGATAAAGGTCACCACATAATAATAAAGAAAGCAATCCAATAGGAGGATATAACCATTGTAAATATTTATGCAGCGAATATAGGAACACCTTAATATATATATATATATATATATATCTTTATATAAAGCAGATTTTGATGGACATAAAGGGAGAGATTGACAGCAATACAGTAATAGTAGGATATTTTAACACCCCACTGAAATCAATGGATAGATCCTCCAGACAGAAAATCAAAAAGAAACAGGGCCTTAAATGACATACTAGATCAAGTGGTATCTTCAGAACATTTCATCCCAAAGCAACAGAATATACAAATACATTCTTTTCAAGTGCTCCTGGTACATTTTCCAAGATAAGCCACATGTTAGTACACAAGACATATCTCAATATATTTAAGAGGATTGAAATCATATCAAGCATCTTCTCTGATCAAAATGACATGAAACTAGAAATCGAGTACAACAGGAAAATGAAAAATATTCAAATACTTAGAGCCAAAATAGCATGTAATTAAATAACAAATGGGTTAACAATGAAATTAAGGAAGAAATAAAAAATTTCCTTGACAGAAATGTAAATAAACATACAACAACTCAAAATCTATGAGACACAATGAAAGCAGTCCAGGTTGGGAATGTTCATGGCATTCCAAGCATACCTCAAGAAATATCTCAGATAAACAATCTAACCCATGCACCTAAAAGAACTAGAAAAAGAACAACAAGCAAAGCCCAGAGGAAGTAGAAGGAAGGAAATAATAAAGATCAGAGAGGAAATAAATGACAGAGGCTAAAAAAATAAAATTAATAAAACTAAGAGCTAGTTCTTCAAAAAGGTATACAAGATTAATGAACCTTTAACAAGACTCATCAAGAAAAAGAAAAGGACCCAAAGAAATAAAATTAAAAAGAAGAGAAAAGAAATAACAAATGATATCATGGAAATAAAAAGGATTATAAGAATATACTACAAAGAACTATATGCCAAAAAATCGGACAACCTGGGTGAAATGGATGAATTCTTTGAAACATAGAATCTTCTAAAACTGAATCTGAAAAAATCAGAAAAGGTGAGCAGACCAATTACTACAAATGAAATTTAAAGAATTATCAAAAAACTCCCAGCAAACAAAAGTCCTAGATCAGATGGCTTCATGGGCTCATGTTATAAGGTATGCCTTATCCTAATTCTAAAACCAGGTAAAGTCACTATGAAAAAAGAAAAATATAAGCCAATATCCCTAATGAACATAGATGCTAAAATTCTCAACAAAATATTAGCAACCAGATCCAGCAATACATTAAAAAGATCATACATTGTACCTGACCAGGCAATGGCGCAATGGATAGAGTGTCAGACTGGGATGTGAAGGACCCAGGTTCGAAACCTGAGGTCACCAGCTGGAGCACTAGCTCATCTGGTTTGACCAAGGCTAAACAGCTTGACGCCAAGGTCACCGGCTTGAGTAAGGGGTCAGTCTACTGTAGCCCTTGGTCAAGGCACATATGAGAAAGCAATCAATGAACAACTAAGGTGCCGCAATGAAGAGTTGATGCTTCTCATCTCTCTCTCTTCCTGTCTGTCCCTCTCTCTGTCTTTTTCTGTCTCTGTCACAACCCCTCACCCCTCAAAAAATCATACATCGTGATCAATTGGGATTTATTCCAGGGAGCAAGGCGGGTAAAATATTCACGAATCAATAAACATAATTCATTACATAAACAAAATGGAGGATTAAAATCACATGATCATATCAATAGATGCAGTAAAAGCATTTGATAAAAATTCAGCACTCATTTTATGATCAAAACTCTCAGCAAAGTGGGAGTAGAGGGAACATACTTCAACATGATAATGGCTGTATACGACAAACCAACAGCCAGCATCATACTCAATGGACAAAAATTAAAAGCAATCCCCTTAAGATCAGGAACAAGACAGGGGTGTCCCCTTTCACCAATCTTACTCAAAACAGTACTGGAGTCCTATCCACACCAATTAGACAAAAAGTAATAAAAGGCATCCAAATTGGAAAGGAAGAAATAAAACTGTCATTATTTACTGAAGACGTTACACTGTTTATAGAAAACCCTCAAGTCTCCACCAAAAAAACACTAGATCTGATAAATGGATTCAATAATGTGACTGGACATAAAATTAATATTTAGAAATCAGTGGCATTTTTATACACCAAAAAGGAACTATCAGAAAGAGAAATTAAGGGCCTTGACTCATTGGCTCAGTAGATAGAGCACTGGCCAGGCATGCAGATTTCCCAGGTTTGATCCTTAGTCAGGGCACCATGAGAAGCAACCATCTGCTTCTCTTCCCCTCCTTCTTCTGCTTCTCTCTCTTTTCCCCTCTTGCAGCCAGTGTCAACTGGTTTGATCATTGGCTTTGGGCACTGAGGATAGCTCAACTGATTCAAATGTCACCCCCCAGATGAGGGTTGCTGAGTGGATCATGTTGGGCGCATGTGGGAGTCTGTCTCTCTATCTCCCCTCTACTACAAACAAGTGGAAGAATATACTGTGTTCATGGATAGGAAGAATTCACATCATTAAAATGTCCATACTAGGTGTTGGGCAGATAAAATATATTATGCTCACCTTGTTAAAGATGACGTTGCCCATGTGAGGCCATCGCCCAGGTGATATTAATGTGTGTTGAGAATCCTTGTAGTCTGGGGCTTGGTTTTGGGATTAAGCCTTTCCCACCCTTTTTGATGTAGGGCGGTACAATCCTATCATGCCTCAGAAAGTGACTTTGTATTAGAGACTTCCCTATTTTGTATATTGGATTAAAGGTTGTGAAGCTACACTATAAAATAGGGGCAAAACGGGAGCTTAGGGCTCTTGGTTCCTGGGATGACTAGCATGAGAGAGCGGAGAGAGTAGAGCCAGCAGCGGAAGGAGGCCACGTGGAGGAGGCCAGGAAAAGCAGCCAAGATGGCGGAGTGCTGAGTGAGATGCCAGTTTGTGCAGAGTTTGTATCTGGGATAAGGAAGGAGATGGGGAACTGAGGAGAATAAGGCTGGTGAGCTAGAAACCTTTGATTCTAGGAAACTCGGATAAGTCAGTGGCTTTGTGAGCACTGAATGTGATTGGGTTTGGAGCCCAGTGTGTATTTTTACTTGCCCGCCGGGTGCAAGCTAGAATTAAAGACTATGGCCCACCAGTTTTTAGCTCCGTTGTTTCTTTACCGACTGTCCGAATCCAATGCGAACCTGCATGGGCCTGGCTGCTGTGATGGTAGCCCTGGCCGTGCCTTCTGGCTTTACATTTGGCGTAGTCTGTGGCAGGATTCGATACAGATCGGCAAGGAGCCTTTGAGTGGTGGAGTAGAGGACTGGCTAGTGTTAAGGTTCCCCATGGCTGTCCTGTTGGGGATTGTAGGCTGGCTGACTTTTACAGCCATGCGTGAGGAAACTGAGAGCTCTGTGGAAGAAGCTGCCCGGGACCTGCAAACCGAGCAGTGGAAGGAGCTGCAGCAAACGCAGGAGAAACCGATGCTGACCCTGGAGCTGGAGGAAATGCTGGAGGAGGAGGCCAACCAGGTGTTCGAGATTCACCTGGAAATGGAGCAAACGCTGGAGGAGGATTCAGAGGTTCGTGAGTTGCAGATTGCCCTGGACGTTGTGGAGAGCCAGCAGCGGCGGGAGGCCAGGGCTGATGCTGAGGCTGAGGCCGGGTCCGGAGCTGCAAGGTCTGCGGAGCAGAAGGCGGCAGCGGCCCAGGGCTCGAGCCTGGCAGCCGGAGCTGGTATTTTCAGTTCCTCTTTGGAAGATGAGAATCGGGCTGGAGTTGCAATCCGCAGTCTCCATAAGATGAGAGCCCAGCTGGAAGGAGCACCTACTGCGGCTCTGGTAGGTCTGCGATTTTGGGACATAGGGCTGGACATGTTCTCCAGAGCAGAGATGGAAATGCTGACTGCCATTGCCATGTGCCCCTCTTTGGGACAGTGTAAGACCTGTGAGGATGGCAGGGATGAGGGGGGTGGCTGACGCCCCATGTGCATGGACTGATTTCCTGGACTAAGACCGGAGTGGGCATTGGCTCCTTTGTTGGATGGACTTACGGATTATGGATTTTGGACAATGTGAAATACCCTAATGGGGGTGGGGGGTGGCTTTGCTGGAAGCACTCCCCTGCCCCGGGAAACTTTTCCCATAGGCCGAGGACATTTTGCGCTTTGGGCAAAGTGCTCAGAGACTGGTGAAGTGTACCTTTGTGATTGTTGAAACTGTATGATTTGTCATGTTGTAATTTGTATAATGTGTTTAATTTCCTTGTACAGGGATGCGGGTGATGTAAATTGTGGGTAGTAAAGTGAGCATAGGGGTGGATTGTTGGGCAGATAAAATATATTATGCTCACCTTGTTAAAGATGACGTTGCCCACGTGAGGCCATCGCCCAGGTGATATTAATGTGTGTTGAGAGTCCTTGTAGTCTGGGGCTTGGTTTTGGGATTAAGCCTTTCCCACCCTTTTTGATGTAGGGCGGTACAATCCTACCATGCCTCAGAAAGTGACTTTGTATTAGAGACTTCCCTATTTTGTATATTGGATTAAAGGTTGTGAAGCTACACTATAAAATAGGGGCAAAACGGGAGCTTAGGGCTCTTGGTTCCTGGGATGACTAGCATGAGAGAGCGGAGAGAGTAGAGCCAGCAGCGGAAGGAGGCCACGTGGAGGAGGCCAGGAAAAGCAGCCAAGATGGCGGAGTGCTGAGTGAGATGCCAGTTTGTGCAGAGTTTGTATCTGGGATAAGGAAGGAGATGGGGAACTGAGGAGAATAAGGCTGGTGAGCTAGAAACCTTTGATTCTAGGAAACTCGGATAAGTAGTGGCTTTGTGAGCACTGAATGTGATTGGGTTTTGGAGCCCAGTGTGTATTTTTACTTGCCCGCCAGGTGCAAACTAGGATTAAAGATGACAGCCCACCAGTTCTTGGCTCCATTGTTTCTTTACCGACTGTCCGAATCCAATGCAAACCTGCATGGGCCAGGCTGCTGTGATAGTGGCCCTGGCCTTGGCTACTGGCTCTACACTAGGGGACCTGAAGATGGCAGCAGAATAGACGGACGCACAGACATCTAGCTCCCACCACCAAACTGGAATACAAATCAATTTAGGAAAAATCAGTGTGAAAATCCAACCCTGGATTACAAGAACAGCTCTCAAAAACCAAGGAGCAAAGAAGAAGCTATAACAAACCTGGTAGGGAGCACCTGAATCTCCCCTCCTTGTAGGAACGGGGGAGGGGGTGAGGCTGAGAGCCCAGAGGGTATCTCACTCCAGGAAAAAGAGCAGAAAATACTGCTCACAGCCACTTGCCTGGCAACCAGAGAGTGAGGTGTGTTGAAAAGACCAGCTTATCTCCCAAGTGGAAAGGAGAGAGAGAGGGACAGATTGTGAGGGGCTAAGGAATGCAGGAGATGACCTAAAAATGCTGATTCATCTGTGCTGGAGGCGGCCATAGCTGGGGGAGGGACTGATCCTTCCACAAAACAGTACTGAATTGCTTCTGGATCAGAGATCTCCAGACATCTCTCCAGCTCCAATCAGTGCAACAAGACACAGATGAAAACAAGAAGAGGGGAGGAAGGGCAGTAACTCAGGTCTTCATGGAGATCTGAGATACACCTCCCCCTATTGAAGATGAGAAAACACCCTGCCCCCAGAGAGATTAGTTGGTGGAAGAGGCCTTCAGAGTCTCAGGTTACACCCATCGCATTCCTGAATACAGTTTCAACGAAGCCCCCTGCTGAGATCAGTAAACAAGACTATCCCCTGTTAAGAAAACAAACAAATCAAGACTTCAAAGTGGCCCAAAGCCGAAAGTGGATTACAAATAATAGCTGATACCAACCCAAGAAGACCTAGAAATAACACAAATGAAAACTGGAGGCAGACAACACCAAGCCTAGACTCAACCAACTCTACAAACAAAACACCCAGACACAATAAGAAGACAAAAAAGTGCAATCCAAATGAAACCACAAGAGATGAAATGAGTGATATGGAAATAATCAAACTTCCAGATGCGGAGTTCAAAATAATGATTTTAAGGATGCTTAGGGATCTTAGAACAACAATGGTTGGTCATTATGAACACCTAAATAAAGAAATAGCAAGTATAAAAAAGAATCAGTTGGAGATGACAAATGCAATATCAGAAATAAAGACCACAATGGAAGGAATTAAAAACAGGATAGATAGAGCTGAGGATCGAATCAACAAGTTGGAGGACAACTGGAATGAAGGCATGAAAGCAGAGAAGAAAAAAGAAAAGAGACTCAAAAAGTCTGAGGAAACTCTTAGAGAGCTCTGTGACGACATGAAGAGAAATAACATCTGCATCATAGGGGTTCCTGAAGAAGAAGAGAAAGAACAAGAAATAGAGACTTTGTTCAATCATATCATAGCTGAAAACTTCCCTAAATTAATGCAGGAGAAACTCTCACAAGTTCAAGAAGCAGAGAGGACACCATTAAAGAGAAACCCAAAGAAACCTACACCAAGACACATCATAATTAAAATACCAAAGCTGAGCGATAAAGAGAAAATATTAAAAGCTGCAAGAGAAAAAAAAAAAAGCTATCACCTACAAAGGAGCCCCCATAAGGATAACATCTGACTTCTCAACAGAAACACTTGAGGCCAGAAGGGAATGGCAAGAAATATTCAAAGTAATGCAGAACAAGAACCTACAACCAAGACTACTTTATCCAGCAAGGCTATCGTTTAAAATGAAGGAGAAATAAAAAGCTTCCCAGACAAAAAACAACTCAAGGAATTCATTACAACCAAACCAATGCTGCAGGAAATATTAAGGGGCCTGGTGTAAACAGATCAAAGTGGGAAAAGAATACAGCAAAAAAAAAACAAAAACAAAACAAAACAAAAAAAACGGAATACACCTTTAAAGAAGAAAATGGCAATAAACAACTACATATCAATAATAACCATAAATGTAAATGGATTAAATGATCCAATCAAAAGACATAGAGTAGCTGCATGGATAAGAAAACAGAACCCGTACATATGCTGTCTACAAGAAACACACCTTAAAACAAAAGATACACATAGATTGAAGGTAAAAGGATGGTAAAAAATATTTCATGTAAATGGAAATGAAAAAAAAGCTGGGGTAGCAATATTTATATTAGACAAATTGGACTTTAAAACAAAGGATATAGTAAGAGATAAAGAAGGCCACTACATAATGATAAAGGGAGTAATACAACAGGAAGATATAACTATTATAAATATCTATGCACCTAATATAGGAGCACCTAAATATAAAGCAGACTTTGATGGATTCAAAGGACGAGATCAACAGCAATACTATAATAGTAGGGGATTTCAATACCCCAGTAACATCACTAGATAGATCCTCAAAAAAGAAAATTAACAAAGAAACATCAGACTTATTGGACACACTAGATTTACTCGATCTAATAGATATCTTTAGAACCTTTCACCCTAAAGCAGCAGAATATACATTCTTTTCAAATGCTCATGGTATATTCTCTAGGATAGATCACATGTTAGGGCACAAAAGTGGTCTCAACAAATTTAAGAAGATTGAAATCATATCAAGCACTTTCTCTGATCACAACAGCATGAAACTAGAAATGAACCACAACAGAAAAGCTCAAAAATTCTCAAATACATGGAAACCAAATAGCAGGTTGTTAAATAACGAATGGATTAAGAATGAGATCAAAGAAGAAATAAAAAAATTCCTAGAAACGAATGACAATTAGCATACAACAACTCAAAATTTATGGGACACAGCAAAAGCAGTACTGAGAGGGAAGTTCATAGCACTACAGGCACACTTTAAGAAGCTAGAAAAAGCTCAAATAAACAACTTAACCCTGCATCTAAAAGAACTAGATAAAGAACAGCAAGTAAAGCCCAGAGCTAGAAGAAGGAAGGAAATAATAAAGATCAGAACAGAAATAAATGACATATAGGCTAAAGAAACAATACAGAGTATCCAACAATATATGAAAAAATCATACACCATGATCAAGTGGGATTTATTCTGGGGAGGCAAGGCTGGTACAATATTCATAAATTAATCAATGTGTTTCATCACATAAACAAAAAGAAGGAGAAAAACCATATGATAATTTCAATAAATGCAGAAAGCATTTGATAAAATCCAGTACCCATTCATGATCAAAAATCTCAGCAAAGTGGGAATACAGGGAACATATCTCAACATGATAAAAGCCATCTATGAGAAACCCACAGCCAACATCATACTCAATGGACAAAAATTAAAAGCAATACCCTTAAGATCAGGAACAAGGCAGAGGTGCCCCCTTTCACCACTCTTATTTAACATAGTCCTGGAAGTCCTAGCCACAGCAATCAGACAAGAAGAAGAAATAAAAGGCATTCAAGTTGGAAAAGAAGAAGTAAAACTATCATTATTTGCAGTTGATATGATATTGTATATAGAAAACCCTAAAGTCTCAGTCAAAAAACTGCTGGACCTGATAAATGAATTCAGCAAAGTGGCAGGATATAAAATCAATACTCAGAAATCAGAGGCATTTTTATATGCCAACAATGAACAGTCAGAAAGAGAAATTAAGGAAACAATCCCCTTCACTATTACAACCAAAAAAATAAAGTACCTAGGAGTAAACTTAACCAAGGCAACTAAAGACTTGTACTCAGAAAATTACAAAGCATTAACAAAAGAAATCAAGGAAGATACAAACAAGTGGAAGCATATACTGTGCTCATGGTTAGGAAGTATAAACATCATTAAAATGTCTATATTACCCAAAGCAATCTATAAATTCAATGCAATACCAATTAAAATACCAATGACATACTTGAAAGATATAGATCATATATTCCAAAAATTTATATGGAACCAAAAAGGAACACAAATAGCCTCAGCAATCTTAAAAAAGAAGAATAAAGTGGGAGGTATCACACTTCCTCATACTTGAGTCCATTGTACTCAAAACAGCCTGGTACTGGCATAAGAACAGGCATGTAGATCAATGGATCAGAACCGAGAACCCAGAAATAAACCCACAGCTCTATGGACAGCTGATATTTGACAAAGGAGGTAAGGAAATACAATGAACAGCCTCTTTAACAAATGGTGTTGGGAAAATTGGACAGCTACTTGCAAAAAAATGAAACTAGATCACCAGCTTACACCACTCACAAAAATAAACTCAAAATGGATAAAAGACTTAAATGTAGGCCGTCAAACCATAAGTATCTTAGAAGAAAACATAGGCAGTAAGCTTTCTGACATCTCTCGGAGCAATATATTTGCTGATTTATCTCCACGGGGAAGTGAAATAAAAGACAGGATAAACAAATGGGACTATATCAAACTAAACAGCTTTTGCACAGCTAAAGACAATAAGAACAGCATACAAAGACAAACTACACAATGGGAGAACATATTTGACAATCCATCTGATAAGGGGTCAATAACCAAAATTTATAAAGAACTTGTAAATCTCAACACCAGGAAGACGAACAATCCAATCAAAAAATGGGAAAAAGAAATGAATAGACACTTCTCCAAAGCGGACATACTGATGGCCAATAGACATATGAAAAAATGCTCAACATCACTAATCATTAGAGAAATGCAAATTAAAACCACAATGATATATCACCTCACACCAGCCAGAATGGTGCTCATCAACAAAACAACAAAGAGTAAGTGCTGGCGAGGATGTGGAGAAAAGGGAACCCTCCTGCACTGCTGGTGTTAATGCAGACTGCTGCAGCCACTGTGGAAAACAGTATGGAGATTCCTCAAAAAACTGAAAATCAAACTGCCTTTTGACCCAGCTATCCCACTTTTAGGAATATATCCCAAGAACACCATAGAACGGCTCCAAAAGGAGAAATGCACCCCCATGTTTGTGGCAGCATTGTTCACAATAGCGAAGATCTGGAAACAGCCCAAGTGTCCATCAGAGGACCAATGGATTTAAAAGCTTTGGTACAGGCCTGACCTGTGGTGGCGCAGTGGATAAAGCGTTGAGCTGGAAATGCTGAGGTCGCCGGTTCAAAACCCTGGGCTTGCCTGGTCACGGCACATATGGTAGTTGATGCTTCCAGCTCCTCCCCACTTCTCTCTCTGTCTCTCTCTCCTCTCTCTCTCCTTCTCTGTCTCTCTCTCTCCCTTTCTCTCTGCTCTCTAAAATGAATAATAATAATAAAAAAGCTTTGGTACATATATACTATGGAATACTACTCAGTCATAAGAAATGATGACATCGGATCATTTACAGTAACATGGATGGACCTTGATAACATTATACGGAGTGAGATAAGTAAATCAGAAAAGACTAAGAACTATATGAATCCATACATAGATGTGACATAAAAATGAGACTCAGAGACATGAACAAGAATGTGATAGCAATGGGAGTAGGGGAGTGGGGGGAGGGGGGATGAGGCGAGGAAGGAGAGAGGGGGTGGGGGAGGGGAGGGGCACAAAGAAAACCAGATAGAAGGTGACAGAAGACAATTTGACTTTGGAGGAGGGGTATACAGCACAATCAAATGTCAAAATAATCTGGAGATGTTTTCTCTCAACATATTTACTCTGATTTATCAATGTAACTGCATTAAATTTAATAAAAAAAATAAAATAAAATAAATAT
Organism: Saccopteryx leptura; assembly: GCF_036850995.1. Classification (NCBI taxonomy): domain Eukaryota; kingdom Metazoa; phylum Chordata; class Mammalia; order Chiroptera; family Emballonuridae; genus Saccopteryx; species Saccopteryx leptura. The sequence goes on along the minus strand of NC_089506.1, from coordinate 175,587,985 downwards.
CCATATTACCCAAAGCAATTTATAGATTCAGTGCAATTCCTATTAAAATACCAATGGCGTGCTTCACAGATCTAAAACAAGTATTTCAAAAATGTATATGGAACCAAAAATAACCCCAATAGCCTCAGCAATCTTCAAAATAAAGAACAAAATGGGAGGTATCACAATTCCTAATATCAATTTACACTACAAGGCCACTGTATTCAAAACAGCCTGGTAGCGGCATAAGAACAAGCATAAAGATTTACGGAACAGAACAGAGAACCCAGAAATAAACCCATGCCTTTATAGTCAATTAATATTTGACAGAGGAGGCAAGAGTATACAATGGAGTAAAGACAGTTTCTTTAATAAATGATGTTGGGAAAATTGGACAGGTACTTGCCAAAAAGGAAACTACCAATTTACACCATTCACAAACTCAAAATGTATAAAAGACTTAAACGTAAGTCACAAAACCATGAGAATCTTAGAGAACATAGGCAGTAGACTCTCAGGCATCGCTAGGTGCAATAATTTTTGCCAATATATCTGCTCAGGCAAGTGAAATAAAAAAAAATAATAAACAAATGGGACTATATCAAACTAAAAATGCTTTTGCACAACAAGACATTGACAAAATAAAAAGACAGCCTACTCTATGGGAGAACATATTTGTTGATACATCTGATAAGGGGTTAATAACCAAAATTTATGAAGTACTTATAAAACTCAAACCAGGAAGACAAACAATCCAATTAAAAAATGGGCAAAGGACCTGAATAGACACTTCCAGAAAAGACATACAGATGGCCAATAGGCATATGAAAAAGTGCTCAACATCACTAGTCATCAGAGAAATTCAAATTAAAACCACAATAAGATACCACCTCACACCAGTCAGAATGGCTCTCATCAACAAATCAACACAGAATAAGTGCTGGTGAGGATGTGGAGAAAAGGGAACCCTCCTGCATTGCTGGTGTTAATGCAGACTGCTGCAGCCACTGTGGAAAACAGTATGGAGATTCCTCAAAAAATTAAAAATCGAACTGCCTTTTGACCCAGCTATCCCACTTTTAGGAATATACCCCAAGAACACCATAGCACTGTTTCAAAAGGAGAAATGCACCCTCATGTTTATGGCAGCATTGTTCACAATAGCGAAGATCTGGAAACAGCCCAAGTGTCTGTCAGTGGACGAGTGGATAAAAAAGCTATGAAATACTGTGTGGCCATAAAAAGGAAGGTAATATTACCTTTTGTGACAGCATAAATGGACTTGTAGAGCATTATGCTAAGTGAAATAAGCCAGGCAGAGAAAGACAAATACCACATGATTTCAGTTATATGTAGAATCTAATGAACACAAATAAGCTGAGAAACAAAATACACACAGAGGCAGGGTCACAGGGAACAGCTAGACAGCTGTCAGAGGGAAGGGGGAGAGGAGACAGGATCAAAGAAGGTAAAGGGATTAGCCAAAATCATTTATACGTAACACATATATACAGGCAACAGAGTGGCAATAGCTAGAAGAAAAGGGGGGGTGGAGGTAGGGGGAGGAGGAAAAAATAGGGGTGTAGAGACTTTGCATGGGGCATGGGGGCACAATGCAATGTGTAGAGGGCATTATATATTGAGTGAGACACTTGAAACTATGTCAACAATAAATTAAAATTAAAAAGAATTCTTTCATATTATTGAATATATCTGTATGTTTTGTTTTGACATAATGATAATCACACTTCACATCTAAGTTTGGGTTTTGCTATTTAACATGATAGTCTTAAGTCTTTCCATTTTAAAATACAGCCTCTTAAATGATTTTTAAAGAGAATAGTTTTTCTTACTCTTTAAACTTTTAAAAAACTTTTTCCAATTAGAGTTTACATTCAATATTTTGTATTGTTTTCTGATAGGCAGCATTTAGACAATCACATGCTTTACAAAGTTCCCCCCAATATTTCAAATACCCACCTGGCACCATACATTGCTATTGCAATGTTACTGACTGATTTCCTATGCTGTACTAGGCATCCCCATGACATGACTATTTTGTAACTACCAATCAGTACTTCTCAATGCCCTTCTCCTTTTTCACCCGATGTCACAGAGAACAACATAGTGTATTGCTGTTACAATTTTCATAATAATTTCTCTTCTGATGTTATAAAAAATTTCATATATTTCAAGCACTTTACTATTAAAATTAGTAATAGTTATTAACTTCCTGATGCCTTTTTTGTTTCCTTTATTTCTTGTTTATTTTATATTTATAAAGTGAAATTCTAGGTCAAAAGGTACAAATTTTATTTTAATAACTTTTACCCCAAAACATGGTTTTAAGAGGTAAAGTAACCCACGTCCCCTTTAGCTTTAACTTCCTTTTTTCTTCTTAGTCAGTTGAGGAACTCAATGTAACTTAAAAGATCATGTGTTTCAAAAGATTCCTAGGGGACCATTTAAAAAATTGTTAAAGGTCTCAAAACCATTTTAAAGACATAGCATTGCCAGTAAAAAGTGTTACCACACTTTTGTGTGTGTGTGTTCTTCCTACAAGTCTGTCACTTTATGATTTCTGCTTCATTGACAGCTCTTCCTGGAGTTAGTTGTAGCTAGAATAGAATAGCTTTGACTATTTTCAAAGATATCAGGAAGTTCCTGATATTCTAGGAAATTCCATTTATTAACAAACAGAGAATAATTTCCTCATAATTTTAGGAGAAGACTTGTGCTGGGGAGACATTATTCTATCAAAATATTTCCATCTAGGACTTCCACATTTTCCATGATTTCTACCAAATTATTTAACTCAGGTTTACTGAGCTATCATTTGTTGATAATAAAATTCATCCTTTTTTTAGTGTATAGTAAAATGAAATTTGACTATTAGTCACGTATCTGCCACCCTAAAGGAGTTTTAAAATATTTCAATCAACCCAAAATGTTCCCTTATAACACTTTATGGACAATTTTTGCTCCTCCCACTCATCATCTGGCAATCAGTAATCTGATTTCTGACAGTATAGAATTGCCTTTTCCAGAATGTCATGTGAATGGAATCATGCAGGCTTTTGTATCTAGCTTTTTTCACTCAGCATGATGCTTTTGAAATTCAAACACTTCGTTATATGTGTCAGTAGTTTGTTCCTTTTTAATTGCTAACAATTATTCTATGAATATAACACAATCTGTGTACCAATTTACTAGCTAATTTACATTTTGGCTGTTTCTACTTTGTAGATGTTGTGAATAAACTATCATAAGTATTAAAGTATTTGTGGGTGGACATACTTTTTGATCTGTCTTAGGTATATCTAAGTGTGAGAAAGCTGAATCTGTAGAGAGTGTTATTTAAATTTATAAGAAATATAAAAATTCTCTGTCATTATTTCTTTAAACATTTATTCTGCCTAGTTCTCTCTTTGTTCTCCCTTTAGGACTTAAATTATTCTTATGTTGGAATATTTGATATTGCCTACATGTATTAGTTCCTCCATTTTGTTTTATATTTTTACTCTTTGATGCCTCATTCTTTTTCATTTAGATAATTTTATTTTTTTATTTTTTTTTATTTTTTATTTTATTTATTCATTTTAGAGAGGAGAGAGAGAGGGAGAGGGAGAGAGAGAGAGAGAGAGAGAGAGAGAGAAGAGAGAGACAGGATGGAGGAGCTGGAAACATCAACTCCCATATGTGCCTTGACCAGGCAAGCCCAGGGTTTTGAACCGGCGATCTCAGCATTTCCAGGTCGACGCTTTATCCACTGCACCACCACAGGTCAGGCCTCATTTGGATAATTTTAATTGACTGATCTTCAAGGTCACTAATTCCTTACCCTGTTGTACTCAGTCTCCTGATAAGCTCATTGAAAGAATCCTCTGTCTCTCTGTCTCCTCTCTTTCTCTCCACTTCTGATATTTCTATTTGACTAATTTTTATAATTTTCATATCAATGCTAAAATTCTCCATTTGTTCATGCATTTTTTTAGGTTTTTCACTATTTTGTATATCTTACCCACTGGTTGCTTTAAAGTCCCTTTTGAATAATTCCAACAAAGTGGTTTTCTTTGGGCCTGTTTTTGTTAACTTCTTGATCATTGAATAGTGGGTATTTCCCCCTACTTTTCTTGTGGCTCTCAATTTTTTAAAAATTTAAACTTTCTCCATTGTATATAGAAGGACAGCAGAGACTTAAATTAATAAGATTTAAACCTAAAAATGGGCTTGCCTCTTCCGTCACATTATTAGAATGTGTTTGGGGATTAAGTGAATCAATCAATCTGGTCAGTAGCTCAACTGAGTTTGTGTCTTTGGCTGTTCTTTTTACCCCCCGTGCATCACACTTCAGCAGTGCCCTGATGGTACCTCATTAAGATTGCTTTCTGGATTGTCCCTACATCTGTCTCAGAATTCTTTTTTTTTTTTTTTTTTTTTTTTTTTTTTTTACAGAGACAGAGAGAGAGAGAGTCAGAGAGAAGGATAGACAGGGGATAGACAGGGACAGACAGACAGGAATGGAGAGATGAAGAGCATCAATCATTAGTTTTTTGTTGCACGTTGCAACACCTTAGTTGTTCATTGATTGCTTTCTTATATGTGCCTTGACCACGGGCCTTCAGCAGACCAAGTAACCCCTTGCTCGAGCCAGCGACCTTGGGTCCAAGCTGGTGAGCTTTTGCTCAAACTAGATGAGCCCGCGCTCAAGCTGGCGACCTCGGGGTCTCGAACTTGGGTCCTCTGCATCTCAGTACGACGCTCTATCCACTGCACCACGACCTGATCAGGCTGTCTCAGAATTCTTATTTTACCTTCAGCTTTCAGGAGGCCCTGGATGCCACAGCCCATGGTGTGAAAATATTTTCTAGTCCTTTCTCAGCAGTTTAAAGATTTTGCTCTGCATAGGGAATGGTTCTAAAAAGACAACAGGATTTTCTGCCTGTGCGCCACCACGGAGTCTGTTACTCACATCCTCTGCGGCCCCCAATCTTCACTGGGAACCCATATAGAGGCCTGTAGAGAAGAGAGGCCTGGAGAGCATGTGCACACTCCCCCTTAAATCTGGGGCTATCAGGGATTAAATTTGTCACATTAGTCATCACTAAGCCTTTAAACAAGTTTGGTGGTATTCACCTTCTTCTGTTTCATAGATGTCTAACATCCTATGCTCTGTGTAAGGTGAAACAGCTCACATTTTCTATTTCTCCAAGGAGGGTTTCATACTCTTTAACATTCAGTTCATCCTGTTCCTATATAACCTCCACTCTCTGGTAGTCGCAGGAAAAGTTACAATTTTGTAGATTATTTGAATTTACTTATTTATTTTTTTGCCGATATAACAAACAACATAGAAGCAGAATACCTCCTCAAATAATTTTGTTGACACTTCAATGCTGCTAAAAATATAACTCTAGGCTTTGACTCCATGCAGGGGTAGAATAATAAGATAGTGTAGTAAAAAGTAAGTTCACTCATTTTATTTTTTATTTTTCATCTCCTATTTCATCTCAGACACGTTTATTTTCTTTTTCTGATGTCAAATCAAGAATACTGCAAGTTAAACCAAATTTTTAAGAAGGAAAAGGAAAATCACAATGTTTGGAAAGACGTTTTAAAATTCTCCTTGGAAACTATGTTATAATATTTTCCAGGTCAGACCAAATGAGTTTTTGACCTGTTAGCCAAGGAAATTTTCCTTGTGCCCCTTCTGGTCTGGAATTTTGATAAATAATCATAACAAAAGTATGCCTAAACCTATGAAGGGATTTCTCATTGTGTTATAAATTTCCCAGCCAAAGTGGGAAGAAAAATAGTACAGTTTTAACTCTTTTTTTTCTAATAAATCCCAATACTATACAAGCCAGAAATAATCTCCTCCTATAACCTCTGAGGTATGTTTAAAACCCTGTATCTCTACTGATATATTCACAGTAGGAAACAATAAACAAGGGAAAGACTTACACAAATACACACACACACACACACACACACACACACTTCCATTAAAATCAAGCCTTTGGCTCTAAAAGTCTAGAAATTCCTAATTTTTAAGCTCACCTAGAAGCAATCAGATCCCGAGACATTTGACAAATCCTTACTAATTACAAAATGCAAATTAATTTATTTAAAATAAAATCATGACTAAAAGTTCTGAGCTTTATGTTTGGTAGTACAGGATGTTCTCAATATGTAACTATTCTGTCATTATTATATTTATTTCTGTTATCATTACTCTTATATCAAAAGATAGATTAAAGCCAAAAGAAAGATTGGTTTTTGGTGAAGCAAGCAAGACGGAGGGAGCTGGCTGCCCATCAAATCTCTCCCAGAATATATAATATAATACGGTTGGGAAGTGGCTGTTCAGTCCATATATTGTCCAGAGACTCCCTTGAGTTGTCTCTATGTGATCACATGTCTAATTCTCACCAATATGAGTGGAGAAACAATGTGTGCTTCTTTTGAGCTGAGGCTTTTTAAGAGGCCGGTGCCTCTACATGCTTGCTTTCTTTTTCCATGCCTGATATAAGACGTCATATTGGGCACACTAGGCATGGTAAAGTGGCAAGGTGGAAGAATCTTATTCCTGGCATTATTGCATGGAGGTTTACCACTCAGGACTGTTGTGAACAAGAAATAAACTCCTTTCATGTTTGAGCTTTAGAGATTTATTTGTTAAAAAAGTTAACATTTTCCTGACTAATGCAATGTTGATGGACTAAACCAGAATTATTCAAAGAATGGTCTAGTAGAGTCTGCAAACTCTTACTGGGTCATGACAATTTATGAATAGGAATTGAGAGTAAAAATTTAGGAAATGTATAATATCTGGTTAAAGTACTTTTTATGTCTATTGAATATCATTTTTTAAACATATGCTTATATCTCCTATGTCTTTTGTATTTTTAAATTTTTATTTTTACAAAATATCGATCAATAATATATTAGAAAATTAAAAAAAAATAGTCCTTTAATATAAATGGTGTGTGTAGCACTTTATAAAAAGATCACTCTTGTCCTTTCCAGAAATAGACTTCTCTTTCATTTGTCCTCTCAGAATTCTGCTTCTCCCTAAGCAATCTACATGAGGACCGCCTCAATGAGACCTGGCAGCTTCATCCTCTTCCACTTAAGGAATGAATTGTTCTAAACAACTTAGCTTAACATGAATATTCTCTTGCAGAGAATATTTTGGTGTGTCAATAAAAAATTATTCCCAAGTATCTCTTAGGTTTTGAATTTTACCTTAATTTACAATGGCCAATTCTAGCTTCTAATATTCTATTGATCCTTGTTAATTATAATAAAAAATATCTTCCTTTTTGACCTTTGCCTAAAATACATTTTATCTAGCACCTGTTTACCTTATTTGAGTATTCTACATGCCACTTTCTACTTCTTCCAAATTTCTCTGGTCCTTTGCTAATTCTAAAATAAACAGACCATCCACCATGGCTTTGAATACTCACTCCTTGATTCTCTACAAAGTTGGTGTACCAGATATGTTTTTCCACAGAGATTCTTGCTTTGTATCACTTATACTAGCTAGTGTAAATGTTTTTAAGAATAAATATTTTTATATCTTTGCAATATGGATGATGATGTCAATTGCATAACAATATGACTTTTTTTAACATGAGAAATGTTCATAGAAATACTAGGCTCTATGAGAAATACAACATTTGAGCAGAAGAGATTCTCTGTGCTCAAGTTGCTTTTGATGCTAATTACTATGAAGACAGAGTGACGTGTCCTTCCAATACCCAATTATTCAACATGTTGCATAATAATTATCTTTACATTTATTTTTTACCTTTTTCATTAGATGCACTATGTCCCTCAAATGCAATGAAATGTTACCTTTTCTTCCTTTTTAAAAACGCATAGATGTCTTTTGGTTCCCATTCCTCACACGGGGCACCACTTGTCACAGAGACAATGACTCTTCGGAGACCACATGGTGTGCAGTGAGGAATCTAGGGGAGACCACCCACAATCTCCTATACAGGTTTCAGGAGCCAGCCCCAACCCCTAATCCTACAGGTATTTATTGATATGCACAAATAGAAGCAGGGACAAGAGTAAAGAAGTCAGGAAGGGGAACTTCTTTAGAGCAGACAAAAGGGCAAGGGAGTAGCTCAAATGTCCTCACTTATTGATTAATCAGAATTGCTAATTCTATCCCTATTGTGCTGTGTTTAGCACAGTACCGAGTTCAGTATTTTTGTCAGTAAAGCCACTGTGGTCTTTGCCTCAGGGCACTGAACTTGTCCCTGTTCTATGTTCCTATTCAGGGCCTTTACAAATAGATTATCATTTATTCAGTTCCTTTAATTGGTATAAAAGAGGCATTCAATAAATGCTCATTTTAAGTTTAGGGACTGTTCTTTTCAGAGACAAGAAACTTTACCTGAATATAGCGATAGAATCTTAGGGCTGTATAGCTATTTCCTCTACCATCTAAGGGCTAATAACTGCAGTCTAGTAAAAGTGCCTTGGTTTGCAGAGCCAGAGTGCACTAGCTTCAAAATCTTGCTTCACTATTTAGTGTTGAGTGAACTTAAGCATACATCTCAGGCTGTTTCAGCCTCAGTTTTTTCACCTGCTAAAAAAAATACCTCTTAGAATTTTATTGCAGAGATTAAAGATAAAGTATATAATGTATATGACATTCATTAGGCCAAAAATACATGAGGACTATTTTTCATCAGCTCAAATTCCAATTGTTTTATTCATGCTACTGAGGTTAAACAAAGCAATGTGACTTGATCAGAAATATCCTGCAAGTTAATGTAACCAAGCTGGACAGATAATGCTTGTATCCTCAGTTCCAGCTTTATAATGGTTCCAGTTATTTCTCTAAAGATTATGTAAAGCCAGAAGCCATGGCCACCATCACAGCAGCCGCCTGGTCCATGCAGGTTCGCATTGGATTCGGACAGTCGGTAAAGAAACAATGGAGCCAAAAACTGATGGGCCATCTTATTTAATCCTAACTTGCACTCAGCGGGCAAGTAAAAACACACACTGGGCTCCAAAACCCACTCATATTCAGTGCTCACAAAGCTACTGACTTATCCAAGTTTCCTAGAATCAAAGGTTCCTAGCTCACCAGACTTATTCAACTCTGTTCCCCATCTCCTTCCTTCTCCCTGCACAAACTCTGCACAAACTGGCTTCTCACTCAACACTCCGCCATCTTGGCTGCTTCTCCTGGCCTCTTCCACGTGGCCTCTTTCTGCTCTCTTCTCTGCTCTCTCCTCTAATCATAACCCCAGGAACCAAGAAAGCAAGCTCCCATTCTGCCCCTATTTTATAGTGTAGAAATCCAAACCTTTAATCCAATATACAAAATAGGGAAGTCTCTAATACAAAGTCACTTATCTGGGGCATGATGGGATTGTACCACTCCATATCAAAAAGGGTGGGAAAGGCTTAATCCCAAATCCAAGCCCCAGACTACAAGGATTCTGCCTGCCCACAGCCCGCCCCCAACACATATTAATATCACCTGGGCAACGGCCTCCACGTGGGCAGCGTCATCTTTAACAAAGTGAGCATAATACATTTTATCTGCCCAACAATTACTTCTCCTAAGAATACTTCTCTTGAAATTTGGGTGCCCAAAATAGAGTTATAAGGAAACATGAAGAAAAATGATTGACAAGAAACACATCTGATATTGTAAACAAAGAGTCAAACTCCTACAAAAAAAAAAAATTCTCATTACTTGTTTTAATAAAACCTGCCTCCTAATCTGAAATTTTCTCTAAGTGCTCGTGGGAAGAAGGTAGTTAGTTCACTCTTTATTGGGTTGAAGCAGTAGAGAATTTTGTATATTTTTTTTATCAGGATCATTTGAAGGGAGGAGAATATTTTATTAATTACCTGTAAATACAAAGTACTCACAGGTTCATGAAAAAGTGTACCCATGACATGGAAACACTCCTCAGATTTCCACCTCAAGCTGCCATCATTCCTACTATCACTTTCCCATTTACACACCCTGCTAACTCAGTCTCCTGTCTCAGCATTACCCCATGACTGAACAGCATTCCTTTCATCTTTTCTTTTCATTCAAATCCATTTGCTTGTGAGGGGATCCGGGAAGCAGTCACAAGAACCAAAAACAACGAGTGTTTCCTCTAGACATGGTACAAGCTACTGAAGAGAGACATTTTGGATTTAACATTCTTAGTTTGGAATTTATTAGAATTAAAGCAGATGTGGCATCATTATACCTCAGTAACTTCTGCATAATTTAGAAGAATATGGAGAGGGCTTTTTATGAGAATGATGATGCCAAATGCTTACAGATGCTAAAATAGCAGTATTGGAAAATTTTGGAAGCAATGCTATTGGCAAATAATATAAAAATGTACAAATGCGTGCATGTTTGTGTTTTCATTTTCCAGCCGCAGGAAATGAGGCCGCAAGGGAAAGAAGTCTGGTCTGCAGTGAAGTCAAAAAAGAAAAATAATCATTAATTTGAGGGCATGCTGATGAAAGAAAAACGGGGGAAAGAAAAATATATAAAAGTCCAATGAAATTCACAAAATAAGGCACTGGTCATCATTTTTAACAGGTAAAATCTGTTATACTCTGTAGCCAGCTCTGTGGTCCTTTCCAGTTTCCTTACATATTATATTTCTCTGGTTGCCACCTTATTCTTAATATTTCTAGTCACAACACACCTGACTTTTCAATTTCTCTATAGGCAGAGATGCTAGAGTCACTTACTGCAAGTTTGCCCATTACTACAAAAAGGCTGCTTCCTTTAGGAAGTGCACAATATCAGTTATATGTCAAATCTGGATAAGTCAAACTTATATAAGCAAAGAGTAAAATGATGGTTGCCAGGGGCTGGAGGGTGGAGGAAATAGAGCAACATTGGTCAAAGGGTACAGTGTGTCAGTTATGGAGGATGACTGAGTTCTAGATAACTAATGTACAGCATAGTAACTATAGTTAATGATACCGTATTGAGTACTTGAAATTTACTAAGAGAGCAGACCTCAAGTGTTCTCAACACATAAAAAACTATGGCAGCTATGTAAGGTGATGGATATGTTAATGAACTTGATTATAGACATCATTTCACAATGTATATGTATCACAAAATACTACATTGTACAACTTAAATATATATACAATCTTTGTCCATTATAACTCAATAAAGCTTAAGAAAAAAAACCCAAAAATATGGTACTTACCCAATGCTTCTAGCCAGACGCATCTCCAAGTTGGCCCTTTTTACTTGGGGTAAAGATGCCCAGGCAGCTTCCGCCTCAGTGACTTCCCTTCCTGAGGAAATTCTATATTGCTGACAATCTCACTTTCCTATCAATGTCCCCATATTTGACCTTTCTATTGACCCTTCTATTACATGGAAAGTACCCAGAGTGTCTTGATGGAGTTAATACCAAACAATCCCTAAACTTGGGCTGAACACTTATGATAAAAGCTATAATAAACATTAGCTTGCAAGCATTTTCTCTACAAATGGGTATGTTAAGTGGTCCAGTAAAAAAAAAAAATAAGTAACTTCATGCAGTCAGGGGTTTACCATTTTATACCAGTGACATGGAAAGTATGTGTTACTTCTCACATTATATACACCTATTTCTATGTGTTTGTCTGAGGAACAAAGGAGCAGATATTAAAAGAAACATTGGTCAAGGAAGTTGAAAAAATATTTTATAGGCGTATCCTCTAAAATTTTTCTCATTATAAAAGCCATTATTTAATTTGTTGGGCAATTTCTATATGCCAAGCACACCATTAAGTATGTTTTATTCTCAACGTGGGAAAGATAGCATTATGTCTTCTCACATTAGAATGATGATTGACCCTATATAACTGATGAGAATGAACCCAGGGAACCTAGGGTTCTGATTTCACAGTTTATGCCACAATTCTGAATCCCACTGGCTGCAGATCCATAAGCCTCCCCGCTGTTGAAGAATGAGGAAGAATGTACCAAGGAGAGAAGAGAAAGACCTTAGGGAGCTCTGATTAAAGGGGTGTCATCCAGGTTCAGCAATGGTCACTGTGTCTTTTTTGCAGATATACAGCATAAAAAGGTGTGCTGAAAGTTGGGCTTGAATGGTGAGCGCATTCTGGCTGGTGGCCATTTGTTGTAGCTTCTTCAACTCACATTCCCGCCTTTCATCTTTGTATATATTTCCCTACCATCATGTTTGGATGAGAACAAAATCCTTCATGTATAATAATAGGAATGGACCTTAATTTAACACTATTGATAAACATATCCCAATTCCCCAGACATGGTGAACATATGATGTAACTCAAAGTAATCAAGTCAAAGACACTGAGTTGTGAGACTTATGCATGAACTAAGAGGGAATGACAGTTTCTATTTCTTACTGAATATAAATGAAGGTATATATAGTCTCTGCTATGAGTGACAGCAGTTTGTGGATTATGAGGGTTACGCCTGCTGAGAAAGGTGTCAAAAATGAGACAGCAGTCCTAAGAATGGGGAGAGAGAAACTGGGTACCGGTTCTGTATTTTAGGTCCTTCATCAAAACTTACCTCAAGTTTTCAACTATTGGAGCCAGTGTATTTCTTTTTTATAATATTTTTATTGATTGCTTTTAGAGAGAGAAGCATTCATTTGTTCCACTTAATTGTGCATTCATATTTGTTTTCCTTATTTGCCTTGACTGGGATTGAACCCGCAACTGTGGCATTTCAGGACAATGCTCTAACTGATTGAGCTAACTGGCCAGGGCCTTACCATGCATTTCTTTTAGTGATTAAAGCTTGAGTTGGGTTCTCTTGCAACTAAAGCCTATCAATAAATACTTCCTATTTCCGTCAGATGCGCCTCCACAGAAATGGAAGTGGAGATGTTGGTTTTCAGTATAAAGAAATGTGACAAGAACTCACTGGAAAGCAAAGGGTGGGAACAGCCTGTTTGTTTACATAGCTGTTGGCAAGTGGGGAAACATGTAAAATTCATTAACTGACTACTGAGTGCCAGATACTGTGTCAGTTACCACTATGCACATTACCTTATGTAACCCTCGGACTCTATGAACTAGCAGTACTATACCGATTTCATGGGTGAGACTGAGAGGTTGGACAAGTTGCCTAAGGTCACAAAACTAAAAAATGATGGAGTCATGAGTAAAACTAATGGTTTTTTTCTGACTAAGATGCCAATATGAGTTTGCAATGTAATAAAAATTCTCAATATGCAACTGTCAGCTAGAGTAGCATGAAATATAATGAGATCAATGTAAACTTGTAAGGCATAAAAATGTAATTATATTGTAGGAGATTCAAACCACTGTAAGCTCTCTCTTTTTCTGAATCCATCCTGTAGAAAATCCATCCCCAACTGAGAAGTTAGATTGAGAGACGCTGATGATCTCCCTACTATGGAAAGGCCAGAGATCATTGACAGAACAGAAAAGTGAACCTCAGGAAGGTGGATGGCTTGCTACTGAATAAGAGTCAGTTGTATCCAGGCACCCTTTTGATTTGCATGATCATCTTCTCGGATTATCAAGTGGCCGTGAGAAGCATTTCCCCAAAGGATGCCGGCACATTTGTGACTCCTTTGACAAGATTTAGGAGAAAATTGATACTCTATTGAGAAATGAATGTCCAGAGACTGTAACCATTGAGATTCATAAGACTTAAAGTTATGAGTTCTGTAAATATGTTCTAGCTAGAGTTAATACTGAGTACAATTGTCAAAGTGATCAGATAAACACACGCGTATTTCTATATCATAATGCATGAGACTCAGCTATTGTGTGACTCTTCTTTTCTTGACAAGGAGCAAAGCCATAACCCAGGGATCTCAAAAAACTGCCACAGTGTGTAGAAAGAAATGCAAACGAGTGAAACAGACTTGGTGGAGAGTGACCAACTAGAAAAAGCCAGTCTGAATGGAAGGGTCAGTTGAATGTAACCACTTGAAGACCCAAGTCTGCCTTTTCAAGAGCTTCAAATCTTTCAAGAGAATCCAGAAAACTGTAGTTATAGACAAATGCTATCAATAGACTCTTTTGATAACCAGTTTTCTGCCTCTAAATTCACACACACCCCCAAAATGGTACTACAAACAGGGTTTTTTTGTTTGTTTGTTTTTTATCATCAGCCACCAGCTTTCCATCTCCTGCCCCAAATAAATCTAGCTATTCTGCAAGCCTTTTTAACCTCACAGCCGAGGGAGGAGAATAAAGGAAGCAAAAGCCACCATTCTCAGGCTGTTAGAAAAACCACAAGCTGCAGAGACAGTTTTGAGGTCCAAAGGGTTTAAGCACCTATGGTGAAAGGCAATAATACCATAATGGTAACATTACCTACAACTGTAAAGTTTAGGTATGGAGATGAGCTATAAATTGATATGAAGGATTGGTGCCACACTTTAAAGCAGATTTTCAAGCTGAATAGCAAAAACAAACAAAAACCAACCCACAGCTTTTTAACATGACAAAACAAATACTTTTGAAATATAGACTTTTAATTTCATCTGTAAGGATTGTTTTCACCTAATCTATTACCAGCTATTTTTAATGTTTTAAGGAACATTACTCTATTACCATGCAAAAGATAAGCTATTTTATGAAATTTTCTTAGCCCTGATCACTATCAAATAATTACAGGATTACTTCCCATTGGTATTTGAAAGGCTTTTTTAGGATCTGTATGCCCGTTTAAACTAATTTTATGTTTCAATAGATTCTTGTGAGGTAATGAATGTGTTTTAATTACATTCGAATTGCCAGGCTTTGTATATAAGGTGCACATTTTTACACTGAAAGGAAAAGTAATCAGCAGTTTTTAATAAGGCTTTAGCTCTGACTTTGCTGTCACTGCATATCTTACCGAAATGGTTTTGGGAATTGTTATGGTTGACATTTAAAATATGTAGTGTGCGGAGCAGAGGGTAAATATATTTCTCTATTCCTTCATGGAAGTGGGTTCCCGATGGAAGAAGAAAGTTTGCGAAGTGAGAATGACCGGGCTGCACTTTCACTGCAACCCTGACGGCTGGCGTGGCACCTGGCGCTTTCCCGGCTCAGCAGAGTCTGGAAGAGATGGCATGCAGCCTCGGTCTCCTTCAGAGAGAAAGGAAAGCTCCATAAGAAGTAGGAGTGCAGAGCTCATCATAAGCCAGGACACACAAGAGCCTGGAAGACATAAAGGCCCCAACATGTCAGCAGGCCAGTGCTTTCACCCTGGGACCCTTGGCTGGTCCGAAATGTGGGGGGAATGTCTTGAGTAATCAAGAATATACTTCCAGGAGAAAAAGCAGACAAAGGAAAGGTTGGGCACCCCAGGTTCCACTGGTTGGTGAGAAAGGAAAGATTTTCCTACTTGTCAAAGAGCTGGAAGATGGCAGGCATATTCTTGTGTGGCTCCCAGGGACGTATTTGTGGATACAGTTTAAGCATAATATAGATATTTATGCAACTGTAAGAGAAAAGGGCGAAGAGGTTTGTATACCCTGGGATATGATATAAGAATAATCAGCATAACCTTTCTATACCATTTCCAACAATAATTTCATCCTTTTGCCCTAACTTCCTTCCCTTTCTTTAAGGAAGGAAGAGATGGCTTGGTCTAAGGGAAAATACTAGCTATAGTGAGTAGACTGGATTTAGAACCTCCACCCTAACAGGACAAAAAGTGGGACAGGTAGAACCTCAGGGCTATTTCAGCTGTAAGGGTAAGAGGGAACAAGGTCGCTTAAATACTAGCTGGACATCCAAGGAAACATTTGGCCCAACATGAACTGTGTCCATTAATGATCATGTTAAATTCTACTCTCTGGTGATAATTGCAATATGGCTGCTAAACACTCTTGCCCTGCCAGACTGGTTCCAGAGTTTGGTGGAGACTGAGTCATAATTGGGTGGGGTAGTTCAGGGACTTTTGCTGTGAATGGTAAGTAAAGCAAACACCAACAGAGTCATGGAAATATGGATAGAATTAAAATCACAGAGTAGAAAAGAAGCCCATTTCAGTGAAGTATCTGGTCTAGCTCTTTCCTCCAAGTAGATTTCTCTGCCATCCAGGAGCAGTGAAATGTGTTTACCCAAACACTGAGGCAGGACTTGATCTCTTACTTCCCCTCCCTCAAGGTTAATGAGAAAAAATATATAAAAGTAGATTTTTCTCTATTTTAATATAAGCACTTAACTCTATCAATTCCCAACAAACACTGCTTTAAATGCATCTCACAACTTGTGATATGATTTTTTAATTATCATTCAGTTTTAAATATTTTCTAATTTCCCTTGGGCTTTTTCTTTGATCCATTTGTTATTTAGATGTGTGATGTTCAATATTCAAATATTGCAGGTTTTTTCATATATCTTATTGGTATTGAACTCTAGTTTAATTTTCTTGATTTCAGAGACTGTATTCTATAAGATTTGTCATTTGTATTTTGTAATTATTGGACAGTCTATTTCTAATGAAAATTCAATGAATACTTGAAAAGACTATATCCAGCAGTTCTATGTAGTGATATGTAAATTTAATTAGGTAAGGTCAAAATAGATTTTAATGTTTTTCACAAATTTATATCCTTTTTGATTATTTTTCTAGATTTCTTTGAAATACTGATCTAGGTGTCTTCAATTATATTTCTGGATTTGTCTTTTTCTCCTTTTAGTTTTGTCAATTTCAGTTTTTATACATCTTGAAGCTCTGGTATTAGATGCATCAAGTTTGTGATATTTAAGTCATTTTGAATTAAACTTTTAAAATAATTACCTCTTATCATTACTTATTGTAATACTACTTGTCTTGAAATATATTGCATCTGATAACAATTTAACTACTCCTTTATAGCGCTGTTTGATGAATCTTTTATACAATAATTGTACTTCAAACCATCCATCTTTTGGCATTACTATATATTCAGATTTTGTTTTTTTATCAAAAGTTAAATGAATTTATTTGTATTTGATACAATTATGATATTAATTGATTTAAGTATTTTATAATTTTCTATTCATGTCACCTGTTTGTTGTTTTTATGTTCTTTCTATTCTGACTTTCTTGGATTGTCTGAATAATATTTTAGAATTCAAATTTTAATTTATTTATTGACATTTTAGTTACCTGTTTGATTTTTGGAGGCTGTTCTAGGAATTACAATATGTACTTGATTGATATTATTCTATAGAATTCACATTTTACAGTGTTACATAAAATGCAACAATGTATTTCCTTTAAAGCACTCTACTTCATAAGTTGTGCTATCGTCACTTAAACCAGTTTCTTATTTTAATTGCATTGTATTGGGGTGACACTGGCTAGCATAATTATATAGGTCTCAAGTGTCCAATTTTACAACACATCTCTTCACACTGTAGTGTGTTTTCTGCCCCCACCCAAGTCAAGTCTTTGTCCATCACACTATAAACCCTGCGATAACACATTACAATCTTTGCTTTTTGAAAGTTAGTTTTTAAAGAAATTAGGGGACAAAAAATTGTATATCCTTTTACTTTTAACAATCAACTTATCATTTCTAGTGCTTTCTTTCTTCTGAATTTGCATCTGTTATAATTATTTTTTAGTTCTACAACTTCAGCATTTCTTATAGTGCAGGTGTGCTGGCAACAGACTATTGGTCTTCATCTACCTAAAATGTCTTTATTTAGTCTTTCTTTTTGAAGGATATTTTTGCTGAATAGAGAACTTTGGGTTGAATGTTTCTTCTTGATTTTCTGATCTCAAATTAGAAGTTATTTGCTTAGAAGAAACTTTCCTAACCACCCAATCTAAAGTAGCCTCAACTACACAAACTTATTTCAAATCACCGTTTTTTTCTTCACATTAATATCAACATTTAAAAAAAGTCTCTTTTATTTACTTAATATGTTTGTGTATTTTCTTGCCACTGGAATGCAAGCTGTATGAAAGCAAATACACTACTCTTTGTGTTTTCCTTCCTTATATGTCCAGATCTGAGCACAATACCGGGTGACAGTCTGTACATACTTGAAAGAATAAGTGTGGAAATCACAGACAATGGTTGGAAATGGACAGGGGCCTGAGATGAACAGGATTTCTGCAAGATTATGGGTCTTTCTTCCTATATGCTATATTATCTTCTAAGATGTGAGTGATCAATCACATTATTAATATGCTGGAGCATTACACACAATCAGGAACCACATTAGTCTTGCGTGTGTAGACAGGCATCAGAATGTATTTGACTAAGGCATCTGCTTCTTGGTAGATGGGTTTATTGCCTCCCTTGGAGGGCACTCTCCCAGAAGTTTCCCCCTTATAGTAATTGATCTTTCTGCACTTTGTCTCCATAGTTGCATTTTAGGAGAGGGAGAGTAGCATTTGTTTACTACAGTACTCTAGTCTGCAAGACTGCTGCTTTATTGTGTCCATAAAATTTTTTAAAAAGTTAACTCATAAAAACAAGGACATGCAGTGGTTGAATATCTGTAACAAATGAACATGATTTTTTAAAGGAGGCAGAGAAAAATGACTAGGTGGCATCAAAGATAACTTCCAAAATTCCAATGTACATCTTCTCCTGTTTGGGTCTTCACCAGATTGTAAAATTACATCTTGAACAGACTTGTGCTTTCTTTCAACTATTTGCATATTTTTTTGTACCTGTGCCCAGGAGCCCTTTTGATGAAAACTGTCCATCTGTCTTGTTTTCCCAGATTTTATCACCATACACCCGGGATCCCTTTTGACTGTATTTATGCCAGGGCGAAGATTATTTATAAGCCCAATGTTTATGCGAACTGTTCTGCAGTGGGCCTCCATGCTCTTCTCTCTAACGAGAGGCATACTTTACCTCCATTAACTCAAGAGCTGAGTTTTCCTACTGCAAACAGACATCTGCAGGAACACAGAACATTATGTGGCAAGAGAGAGCCAGGGGGGATTTATAAATGACATCCATTCCACTGAAAACTGACCTGATCTGAAATGCATGCCAATCAACTTGGCAGACTTAAAAGACATGAATACTATTGAGAGTTCAGGTCAATATCTATACATTGATTGTTTACTTTATGATCAGAGAGGGGTTACAAATGAAATAGAAGTAATTTCTTTATTTCCCATCAATATTGACAAAACCAAGAATTTTGGATTATTTCCTGCTGTCAGAAAAGTTATTGTCTCATTGTGGAGGTAAAAGATATATGAGTATAGAAGAGTAAATAAAGGGAAACAGTACTTGATTAAGTAATAATGTGTGAACTTTGGACAGTATATGTAGACTTTGAATAAATCTCTCATCTCTTTCTCTTGAGCTAGCTTGGTTTTGACCTTTATTCATTCCATATACTATGTTAGTAATAATGCACAGAGGGTTGGAATTTTTTTTAGTGAAGATAAGTGTGAAAATGAATAGTTTTGGAGCCATAGTGCACAGGTGAATATTCTGGCTCCACTACATATTGGCTATGTAACTTTACATAAGTTTCTTAGTTAAGGCATCACTTCATCATCATAAAATGAAGATAATGATAAAAAAAAAGATGGCAGCGGAGTAGGTGGATGCACAGACACCCAGCTCTCACCACCAAACTGGAATACAAATCAATTTAGGAAAAATCAGCATGAAAAACCAACTCTGAACTGCAAGAATGGTTCTCAAAAACCAAGGAGCAAAGAGGAAATCACAGGAGTCCTGGTAGGGAGCCCCTGAACCTCCTCTGCTTGCCGGAACGGGGGTGGGGTGGGGCTGAGAGCCCAGAGAGGATCTCGGAGGGAGGGGAGCAGAAACTACTGCTCACAGCCACTTGCCTGGCGACCAGGGAGTGAGGTGCATTGAAAGGACCAGCTTATCTCCCAGGTGGAGAGGACAGGGAGAGGGACAGACTGTGAGGGGATAAGGAATGCAGGAGAGGAGCTAAAAGGGCTGAGGCGGCCATAGCTGGGGGAGGGACTGAACCTTTCACAAAACAGAGCTGAAGTGCTTCCGGATCAGAGACCTCCGGACATCTCTCCAGCTCCAATCACTGCAACAAGACACAGCTGAAAACAAGAAGTGGGGAGGAGGGGCAGTAACTCAGGTCTCCATGGAGATCAGAGATACACCTCCCCCTACTGAAACTGAGAAAACACCCTGCCCCCAGTGAGTCTAGCTGGCTAAAGAGGCCTTCAGCGTCTCAGGTTACACCCACCACATTCCTGGATACAGTTTCAAGGAAGCCCCCTGCTGAGATCAGAAAACAAGACTATCACCTGTTAAAAAAACAAAAAAATCAAGACTTCAAAGCTGCCCAAATCTGAAAGTGGATTACAGATAACAGCTGATACCAACCCAAGAAGACCAAGAAATAACACAACTGAAAACTGGAGGCAGACAACACCAAGCCTAGACTCAACCAACTCTACAAATAAAACAAAAAAAAAAGAGGATGAGAAGACAAAGGAGTGCAATCCAAATGAAACCACAAGAGATACCTTCGAGAGATGAACTGAGTGATATGGAAATAATCAAACTACCAGATGCGGAGTTCAAAATAATGATTGTAAGGATGCTTAGGGATCTTAGAACAACAATGGAGGGGCAGTTTGAAAACCTAAATAAAGAAATAGCAAGTATATAAAAGAATCAGTTGGAGACGACAAATACAATATCAGAAATAAAGACCACAATGGAAGGAATTAAAAACAGGATAGATAGAGCAGAGGATTGAATCAGTGAGTTAGAGGACAACTGGAATGAAGGCATGAAAGCAGAAAAGAAAAGAGAAAAAAGACTCAAAAAGTCAGAGGAAACTCTTAGAGAGCTCTGTGACAACATGAAGAGAAATAACATCCGCATCATAGGGGTTCCTGAAGAAAAAGAAAAAGAACAAGGGATAGAGACTTTGTTCAATCGTATCATAGCTGAAAACTTCCCTAAATTAATGCAAGAGAAACTCTCACAAATCCAAGAAGCACAGAGAACTCCATTAAAGAGAAACCCAAAGAAACCTACACCAAGACACATCATAATTAAAATACCAAAGCTAAGCGATAAAGAGAAAATATTAAAAGCTGCAAGAGAAAAAAAAGCTATCACCTACAAAGGAGCCCCCATATGGATGACATCTGACTTCTCAACAGAAACACTTGAGGCCAGAAGGGAATGGCAAGAAATATTCAAAGTAATGCAGAACAAGAACCTACAACCAAGACTACTTTATCCAGCAAGGCTATCGTTTAAAATCGAAGGAGAAATAAAAAGCTTTCCAGACAAAAAACAACTCAAGGAATTCATTACAACCAAACCAATGCTGCAGGAAATATTAAGGGGCCTGGTGTAAACAGATCAAAGTGGGAAAAGAATACAGCAAAAAAAAAAAAAAAAGGAATACACCTTTAAAGAAGAAAATGGCAATAAACAACTATATATCAATAATAACCTTAAATGTAAATGGATTAAACGATCCAATCAAAAGACATAGGGTAGCTGCGTGGATAAGAATACAGGACCCATACATATGTTGTCTACAAGAGACACACCTTAGAACAAAAGACACACATAGATTGAAGGTTAAAGGATGGAAAAAAACGTTTCATGCAAACGGAAATGAAAAAAAAAACGCTGGGGTAGCAATACTTATATCAGACAAATTGGACTTTAAAACAAAGGATATAGTAAGAGATAAAGAAGGCCACTACATAAAGATAAAGGGAGTAATCCAACAGGAAGATATAACTATTATAAATATCTATGCACCTAATATAGGAGCACCTAAATATATAAAGCAGACTTTGATGAATTTAAAGGGCGAGATCAACAGCAATACTATAATAGTAGGGGATTTCAATACCCCACTAACATCACTAGATAGATCCTCAAGAAAGAAAATTAACAAAGAAACAGCAGACTTATTGGAAACACTAGATCAACTCGATTTAATAGATATCTTCAGAACCTTTCACCCTAAAGTAGCAGAGTATACATTCTTTTCAAGTGCTCTTGGTACATTCTCTAGGATAGACCACATGTTAGGGCACAAAAGTGCTCTCAACAAATTTAAGAAGACTGAAATCATATCAAGCACTTTCTCCGATCACAATGGCATGAAACTAGAAATGAATCACAACAGAAAAGCTCAAAAATTCTCAAACACATGGAAACTAAATAGCAGGTTGTTAAATAATGAGTGGATTAAGAATGAAGAAATAAAAAAATTCCTAGAAACGAATGACAATGAGCATACAACAACTCAAAATTTATGGGACACAGCGAAAGCAGTGCTGAGAGGGAAGTTCATAGCACTACAAGCACACTTTCAGAAGCTAGAAAAAGCTCAAATAAACAACTTTACCCTGCATCTAAAAGAATTAGAAAAAGAACAGCAAGTAAAGCCCAAATGTAGTAGAAGGAAGGAAATAATAAAGATCAGAGCAGAAATAAATGACATAGAGGCTAAAGAAACAATACAGAAGATCAGTGAAACTAGGAGCTGGTTCTTTGAAAAGGTAAACAAGATTGATGAACCTTTAACTAGACTCACCAAGAAAAAGAAAGAGAGGACTCAAATAAATAAAATTAGAAATGATAGAGGAGAAATAACAACTGACATAACAGAAATACAAAATATTATAAGAAAATACTATGAAGAACTGTATGCCAAAAAACTAGACAACCTAGATGAAATGGACAAATTCCTTGACACATACAATCTTCCAAAAATCAATCTGGAAGAATCAGAAAACCTAAACAGACCGATTACAACAAAGGAGATCGAAACAGTTATCAAAAAACTCCCAACAAAGAAAAGTCCAGGGCCCGATGGCTTCACAACAGAATTCTACCAAATATTCAAAGAAGAACTAACTCCTATCCTTCTCAAACTATTTCAAAAAATTCAAGAGGAAGGAAGACTTCCAAGCTCCTTTTATGAGGCGAGCATAATTCTGATTCTAAAACCAGGCAAAGACAGCACAAAGAATGAAAATTATAGGCCAATATCTCTGATGAATATAGATGCTAAGATCTTCAACAACATATTAGCAAACCGGATCCAACAATATATGGAAAAAATCATACAACATGATCAAGTGGGATTTATTCTGGGGAGGCAAGGATGGTACAATATTCGTAAATCAATCAATGTGATTCATCACATAAACAAAAAGAAGGAGAAAAACCATATGATAATTTCAATAGATGCAGAAAAAGCATTTGATAAAATCCAGCACCCATTCATGATCAAAACTCTCAGCAAAGTGGGAATACAGGGAACATACCTCAACATGATAAAAGCCATCTATGAGAAACCCACAGCCAACATCATACTCAATGGGCAAAAATTTAAAGCAATACCCTTAAGATCAGGAACAAGGCAGAGGTGCCCCCTTTTACCACTCTTATTTAACATAGTCCTGGAAGTCCTAGCCACAGCAATCAGACAAGAAGAAGAAATAAAAGGCATTCAAGTTGGAAAAGAAGAAGTAAAACTATCATTATTTGCAGTTGATATGATATTGTATATAGAAAACCCTAAAGTCTCAGTCAAAAAGCTACTGGACATGATAAATGAATTCAGCAAAGTGGCAGGATATAAAATCAATACTCAGGAATCAGAGACATTTTTATATACAACAATGAACAGTCAGAAAGAGAAATTAAGGAAACAATCCCCTTCACAATTACAACCAAAAAAATAAAGTACCTAGGAATAAACTTAACCAAGGCAACTAAAGACTTGTACTCAGAAAATTACAAAGCATTGATAAAAGAAATCAAGGAAGATACAAACAAGTGGAAGCATATACCGTGCTCATGGTTAGGAAGAATAAACATCATTAAAATGTCTATATTACCCAAAGCAATGTATAAATTCAATGCAATACCAATTAAAATACCAATGACATACTTCAAAGATATAGAACACATATTCCAAAAATTTATATGGAACCAAAAGAGAACACGAATAGCCTCAGCAATCTTAAAAAAGAAGAATAAAGTGGGAGGTATCACACTTCCTGATATCAAGTTATACTACAAGGCCATTGTACTCAAAACAGCCTAGTACTGGCATAAGAACAGGAATATAGATCAATGGAACAGAACAGAGAACCCAGAAATAAACCCACAGTTCTATGGACAACTGATATTTGACAAAGGAGGCAAGGAAATACAATGGAGTAAAGACAGCCTCTTTAACAAATGGTGTTGGGAAAATTGGACAGCTACCTGCAAAAAAATGAAACTAGATCACCAGCTTACACCACTCACAAAAATAAACTCAAAATGGATAAAAGACTTAAATGTAGGCCGTGAAACCATAAGCATCTTAGAAGAAAACATAGGCAGTAAGCTCTCCGACATCTCTCAGAGCAATATATTTGATGATTTATCTCCACGGGGAAGTGAAATAAAAGACAGGATAAACAAATGGGACTATATCAAACTAAAAAGCTTTTGTACAGCTAAAGACAACAAGAACAGAATAAAAGACAAACTACACAATGGGAGAACATATTTGACAATACGTCTGATAAGGGGTTAATAACCAAAATTTATAAAGAACTCGTAAATCTCAACACCAGGAAGACAAAAAATCCAATCCAAAAATGGGCAAAAGAGATGAATAGACACTTCTCCAAAGAGGACATACAGATGGCCAACAGGCATATGAAAAAATGCTCAACATCACTAATCATTAGAGAAATGCAAATTAAAACCACAATGAGATATCACCTCACACCAGTCAGAATGCCCTCATCAACAAAACAACACAGAATAAGTGCTGGCGAGGATGTGGAGAAAAGGGAACCCTCTTGCACTGCTGGTGGGAATGCAGACTGGTGCAGCCTCTGTGGAAAACAGTATGGAGATTCCTCAAAAAACTGAAAATCGAACTGCCTTTTGACCCAGCTATCCCACTTTTGGGAATATACCCCAAGGACACCATAGAACGGCTCGAAAAGGAGAAATGCACCCCCATGTTTGTGGCAGCATTGTTCACAATAGTGAAGATCTGGAAACAACCCAAGTGTCCGTCAGAGGACGAGTGGATTAAAAAGCTTTGGTACATATATACTATGGAGTACTACTCAGCCATAAGAAATGATGACATCGGATCCTTTACAATAACATGGATGGACCTTGATAACATTATACGGAGTGAAATAAGTAAATCAGAAAAAAAACTAAGAACTACATGAATCCATACATAGAAGGGACATAAAAATGAGACTCAGAGACATGAACAAGAATGTGATGGCAACAGGGATGGGGCGTGGGGGATGGGGGGTGGGGGAGGGGGGATGGGGTGAAGAAGGAGAGAGGGGTTGGGGGAGGGGAGGGGCACAAAGAAAACCAGATAGAAGGTGACAGAAGACAATTTAACTTTGGGGGAGGGGTATACAGCACAATCAAATGTCAAAATAATCTAGA
Organism: Saccopteryx leptura; assembly: GCF_036850995.1. Lineage (NCBI taxonomy): Eukaryota > Metazoa > Chordata > Mammalia > Chiroptera > Emballonuridae > Saccopteryx > Saccopteryx leptura. The sequence continues at coordinate 175,562,618 of NC_089506.1, read as the reverse complement.
GATGTTTTCTCTCAACATATGTACCCTGATTTATCAATGTCACTGCATTAAATTTAATAAATAAATTAAAAAATGAAGATAATGAATTATTTTTGTATAAGTATTTATACTATAATGTTGTAAAGATAAAAGTATTTAATAAATTTTAAAAAGCACTTAGAGAGGTAAAAGATATGCAGTAACTTCATCATTGTCATTAACTATTATTATTATTACTCTTCTAATGTGCCAGAAATGTCATCCTACATCAGAATTGGGTTCTACATCACTATCCATCCCTGGAGACAGAGACACAAAGGCAAGGAGTAAGTCAACAGCTCACTCAAGGTGATGCAGCTGGAAAGTGGCAAAGCCAGGCTCCACACTCAGAGCAGTCTGACATGAAAAATGTCTGTAAAACAACCCTTCTGCTATAACAACACATGCATGGATGTACCAAGCGAATTTTTATGGTGATGTTTTGGTAACCAAGGTTCCTGCACAGTGGCCTGACTCACTGGGCGAGCTGGGAAAACAACTCCAATAAACTCGAGTCTCCGCTTTCATTGCTAAAGGTGAAAAGCCCAAACATCAGGCCGAGGATTCTGCTTTGATTTTAAAGCCATTTCACTTTATTTTTATTCTGCGTTAGTTTTTGTCTCTGGCTAGGGTACTCTTTATTTCCAGACCAACTTCAGTTATGTGGCTCCCCATTTTCCTTGACTGACTCTTTTCCTCTGCACATTCTAAGGACAATATAAAGAGTGGTAAACAATTCCTTATATCAAACTCAGCCATTACAAATGACTTATCTTCTAAATAGAAAAAGAAAAGCTCTCTCTCCTCCTAGGTACACTTCCAGGCTGGTAAGTGCAACTATGGCTCTAGGCCAGCGATTTCCAACCGGTGTGCTGCAGGAATCTTTGCAACATGTAGTACCTGACTATTCAGTCAGGGGCACTGACCTCTTTTCCCTTAGATTGTCAGGAAAAAAAAAATGACAACAGCCACCACCACAACAGCTGTCCGGTATGAATGAATTAAAATTATACCTATGCCTTTGTCAGATAGGCAAACTATATATTGTTTGGTGTGCCACAGAATTTTAGTACACAATTAGTTTGTGTGCCATGAGATGAAAAAGGTTGAAAATTGCTGCTCTAAGTCTATAATTAGATTTTCTATTATTTAAGCACTAAGAATAGTCCCACTTTCTATATAAAAAGACATACATATACCACTATTCTTATCAGAAAAACATATGAATTCTATTTTTAATGGTTATATTTTTACAGCTTTCTCAACAGGCATTCAATTAGGATGAGGAAAATTAAGGACAATTTTAGGTCTTTATTTTTCTCTAGCACTATACAGCTCACAAGAGTCACCCGTTTTGATTTTGACTCATTTGGCATATATTACATTTAGCAGGGGAGCATTTCATCTCCACAAGTGGTACAAAACTTTCAACAATTCAAATATACTTGCAGTGACCCTGCTATTTCTGTGGAATTTTTCTTTTGGGCCTGGGAAGAATTCATCAGCAGACAACTGTGTAGGTCAAAATTATAAGCTGTCTTGGTATCTGGTTTCTGTACAGAGTTATTAAAATTAGCATGCCCCATCAGTTAGTCTATGCAGCAACTTCTCCAACTCATCGCCAGATTTTTCTTTAACAACCCGTTCAGGACAGGTTGTCTAACCAGAAACTGGTTTTCAAGCCTCAGAGTTTTTCTCAGAGCCCATCTGTACTGAAAGGTGAACTGCCTTGCTGATGGACAAAACCTGTATTATTATAAAGAATGAAATTGCTTCTCTCTCCCTCTTCACTAACAACTTCTCTTATACCTCAACAGTCCTCAGTGCTGTTAAATAGAAGTTGCAAGTCACAGATTATCAGAGGAATTCCTGAATATCAAACGGCTTTGAAAATGCATTTGTTCCTTTTCTTTAAAAAGTAAAATCTTATCCTTTACCTCATTAAGTGATTATTTATGTTTAATTACAAGGTACATTTTTGTTTCAATAATTCAAGTAATATAAAAAGAAATAAAAGTAATGAATGACCTACTCCCAACCCCAGACTCCTCAGATTAAAATAAAAGTGCCCGTTTGATATCATATTGTTTTTAACAAATGTTACATGCTCATATATATATACATATACAAGTTTTATTTTTAAAGAGGCTCTAAGTTGTCCTATAATGAACATTCAACTTATTTTGCCAATATAAAAATATTCTAATCAATATCTTGATAAATATGTCTTTAGGCACTTGAAATAGGTTCTTAAAATTGAAAATTGTTAGCTCAGAGTATTCATGTATTTAATTATAGATAAGGCCAAATATCTTCCCAAAAATTCTGTAAAAATTCATGCTCCCAATAGCATGAATGATATATCCATTTCCATAAATGAGTATCCATTTCCAGAAATCCTTCTCAGCAAGGGACTTAATGTTCTCTTTAACTTTTACCTATCTGATAAGTGAAAAATGACACCCATTTTTTACAATTTGCATCTCCCTGATTGTTAGTGAGGCTGACCATCTGTCTGTGAGTGCATTTATTGGCTGATTGAAGTTCTTCTACTACAAAAGGCCATTTTATATCCTTTATTCATTTTTTTATATTGGCCTGTTTACTTTATATTTTTATTTATTGATTAGTATTAGCTATTTTATATATAATAACCCTTGGCTTGATTATATTATATGAAACATATTTTTCCCATGTAATTTTCAAACTCCCACCTTTCTGTGTGTGCTGTGCATAAATACTTTCATTTCTATGCAGGGAAGGTCGTATCTTATGACCTGCTCTCAGTCTGTACATTCCCCCTGCATAATCTCATCTAATCCTGTGGCTCTAAATATTATCTTTATACAGATGTTTCCCAAGTGTGGGTCTCCAGCCTGACCGCTTCCTTGAGTTCTAGACCAGTATGTGTAACTGCTTACTAAACATTTTCACTTGGAGACCGAATTTGCATTTCAAGCCTCACGTGTCCAGAAGAGAACTCAGCAGTCTGTGCAACACGCCCCTGCCCGTCCCTCCCTATCCCAGTGGATGGCAGGGACCCACATTCATGCCATTAATCAAGCCCAATTGGTAGGCATCATCTTACTTTCCTCTCTTTCCCTAATAACTTTTATTGAATCCTTTTAGCCAGTTTTGTTACTCTGACTCTAAAACAAGTTGTGTCTGTCTGCTTTGCTCAACATCTGTTGTTACCCTTCTAGCCCAAAGCACCATCAGCTGTTACCTGACTCAGTGTGATATCCAATCAAACTGGCTTCCCTTCATCTATTTTTGTCCCATACTATTCATTTCTGCAACCATTAGAGTAATATTATAATATTTATATTTTAACAGTAAATTGGAACAATTTATTTTTAGGTTAAAGCTCTCTGATAGCTTCCCACTGCACTTAAAATAAAATTCAAACTTTTCCCCACACTGACAGGGCCTAAAAGATGTGGCCCTTGACTACCACTCCATCCTCTTCCTAGTCAATCTCCTCCTTACTCACTAAATTCTTGCTCAACACATTGGACGGCTTTCAATTCTGCCATATGCTACATGTTGTATTTGCACAAATTTTAGGCTTGCTATTTTCTCTTTCTGAAAAGCCCTCCTATAGATCATTCTCTGGTTTTCTCCTTAACATTTAATCTCAGCTCAAATGCCATCTCCACAGAGAGGCTTCCATGGCCATACTACCCAAAGGAGCAGGCCATCCCCTTCTTATTCTATAACATTCCAATATTGCTGTCTTTTCAGACATATCACTAACTAAATTACCCTGTTATTTACTTGGCCTCCATTACTAGGATGTGCACTGCATGAAAAAGGTGAGGATGTGTTTGTCTTATTTATTACAGAATCACTAGAATTTTGAATAGGTTCAGTCACAGAGTAGGTTTACAATAAATATTTGTTGAATGACTTAATGTCTGTATAATACTTTATGGCTTCTGAATGTTTATCTTTTAAGAAGCATTCCTCAATGTGTGTGGTTTATTGTTTTTATTTATATTCACTTATTTATTTTTACATTTCTATCTAATACATCTACAATTCATTTTTATAAATGGAGCAAGATGTAAGTGTATGCTTTTCCACATGGATAACCAATTAAGCCAGCACCATCATTACATAAATCATTTTAATGACATCTGTGTCATATATATGTATATATTTATATATAGATCTATTTCTATCATCTCTATTCTATTGATTTATTTTTCTCTTCTGTGCAAATATCACCTTATATTTTAATATAGGATAGTCAGAGCATGCTTTATTAACTGGTATGGGTGGGAAAGCTTTCTTCACTTATTATGATTTAAATTTATTAAAAAAATTTTTTTTACAATTTTTTTTGCCTAGAAATATTATTGCCAATGATTATCAAAAATTGTTGGCATTCCTTAGAATAACCATGACTGTGCTACTTTGATCTATTTTATAATGCATCATGTTTTCAAATTTCCTAGTTTAAAAAGGTCCTGTCAAGCAGACATTAGAAGCAAGTCCACTTCATGTTCTCCTGGCTAATAATACATTTCCCTATTAATTCTTTTGAAAAAACTGTTGAGAATTGAAAAACCATTAGATAATTTTAGATCAATATTTCTTGAATTGTCTCTGTTCTTACCCTCTTCCTTTTTTTTGGTAATGACAGTCAGTATCATATAAGAAAAATGACCCAAGTGAATGAAGAGAGCTTCACCAGTCATGTGGTTTTATTTTTTCTAATAAAAAAGACTGATAAATAAGAGATTTTTTAAATTCCTTAATGAATATTGAAGATAAGAAAATTAGTAGTTCATTAAAAACAAATCAAGATTATTTGGTCTGGGAAATTAACCTCCTTGGATTAGGAGCACATATTTGAAACAAAGCGTAAAATAAACCATGGGTAATGGTGTTGTAAACAAACTTTTCCAAAGAAAACATTGCCTCATTAGTTCCTTAACTTATCATAAAGGCTGTTTCTAAAGACAATATTTATGAAACTAGGAAAGAACATTGAGAGAAATTGTGTAGTTTGTGACCATCTTCCACCTGTGAACGGCTGTACTGCTGTCACACCTGTCACACGGACAGGAAGGTATTGTTAGCAAATGCTGCAGAAAACACGTGAGGGCTATTCATGCCTATGTGATATTTGGGTTTTATTAATAAAAATATTCCCTCAGTGAAGTCACTCTATAATTCCTTTAATAAGCATATTTGGCAAGAAAAAAAACCAGATCTTGAATGACTCTGATTGTGGAAACAGAGTCAGTTCTCTCTATCTCGATCCAGGCCACTTCCTTCACATGGTAAGGAGCCTTTTGTGTAGTAAGGGACAGAGATGCTTTTATGTTACTTTTGTTAACAAAGCTGTGTTTGAGGGGAGTAACTCCAAGATTTTACAGGAAATAGCAAAGTTTATGGGGAGTATCAGCAGCCTTGCTGACAGGCCTCCGGAGTACAGAACAGATAAGAGCCAACCCTCTAGCTTCAACGGTAGTTACCTGATCCCCAAGGGAAGCACCTGACACTTCATTCCTTGGCCTTGAACTCTTACCATTACTCAGCATTCTTCCTTTTGTGCCTGCCCCCACTTCCCTAGTGACTCCTTATTCTACTCTAGCCTCTATATTGTGAGGCCTTTTCCCCCCATGGCTCATGTTCGTTGTAGTCTCTTTATGTGCCTCTGTTTTGGTGCTATTTTACAAAATTCAGGTACCTTCTATATTTCACATTTAAAGTCTCCCAAAGGATAAGATCGGACTCTCGCAGCCGGTCACCACTGAGTGGAAGGATTGCCACAGTTCAGCAGAGCTCTTGGTTCAGATTCCCATTCCTGTTCCCCTCAATCTGGGAGGTGGGAAGAGAACCGAGATTCCCTTAGAAAGAAACTTCTAGAAGAGGGCAGAGGTCAGGAAGTGCCCTCAGAGCATCCTCAAGTTTTTTCTAAATGTGTGAGATAAATTAATGAATGCTAGAGGTTTGGGTACTAATTAAATTGCCTTCTGTCTAATTAAAATGATTGCTAAAGGCATCAATTATTTTTTGAAACCTCTTTCATAATTTCTTGATTCAATTTTCCATATCTCTTTGTTTTATTTTGGATTCCTGTAAAAAGAGTCCTTGTATACATTATAGACCAGGTAGTGGGTATGTCATAATTTATAATTAGCATAAATGCTTCCTGATGAGTTTTAAACTAAAAGCTGCACTGAACAGATTCCGGACCTTCCCGGGAAATGAATGTTTCTAATTCTTGTGTTTGTGCAGCAGCTTAGTCATGGGGTTCACCTGGACTCAAAGGACATGTGTTCATCTGTTTCAATGGTTTTCTATTTAAGCTTGGAGAAAGGTCATTTTTCCAACCTTATATTTCTCACCACAATGAGAAAAATACATCACATAGTTGGTCTTTATAAGTCATTTTCAGAAGAGATAAGTGAATTAAGGAAAAAATTAAAATGAAAAGTGAAGTGCCATAATGAAATCCTGTTTTGAAAGGGAATCAAAGGAGAGGAAAATATCTGTTAATGAAGCAAAATTCATTCAAAATAGTATCATATGAAAACACACACTAGTTTTCACATTTCCTCAGTTATAAATATCAAAGTCCAGAGCAATCTGTCTTACTATATACTGAAACATAATAACATATTGCTATATACTTCAAAGCTCTTACCATTATTTGCATTAACAGAGAGATATTTTGCTTTGTCAGCTCATATCATGATGATCAGTAGAATCATTAATAGGGAAAACTACCCAATCAACTTTAACATCTAGAGATTTGCAAAATTCTAATTTCTTTAAGCTGATTCTACTTTGTGTTCTTTCCTTTATCATTTAAAAAAAAGAATAAAACATACAACTAAAAGGATGATTTATTAAACCCAATGATATAATGTTCTATGGAATATACAAACTTCAAAACTCTGACTGGAGAGACCTAACTACCAGGTGGTGTACAGTTGATATGAAGTTCTTTGGGCTTTGCTTAGTTGTTATTTTTCATTTGTTTATTTAATTGGTTAGTTATTTAGTTAGTTATATGTTTAATTGGATTTATTTTATCCCAGTCAGTTTCAGTAAAGCCAAGCAGTTTTATTTACCCAGTCCTACTCAATTTAAAGTCCAGCTGATCTTCACAACTTCTTTCCCTTACTGTCTGCCAAGGTAAGATATAAGGAAAAGAAACTTAAAAATAATAAAGCTTCATACCTAAGATAGCTTTGCATTATCTCATTTAATAATTATTCATAAAAGTTGAAGGCTCAGACTCTGTGTCTCTGTCACAAGGCTATCATCCAAAAGACCCTAACATTTCGCAGTACCAAAACTAAGTCACAAGCTATGCTTGCTTACAGAAACTGAAAAGCATTGCCAACCATAAAATGAGATGGCCTAGTGCAAAGAGCAAGATGCTGAGACCAAACACCAATACAGCGATGGGGCATTGTGTGCAAAAATGATAGTGTGCAGAAGGGTGGAATGTGACAGAATAACTGCACATGCCTAAAACAATTGAGAAATGGGAGGCTGATATAAATTGTTGGGTCACTCCATGCCCCAGCCTGTAAGTACAGAAGGCTCCTTCCCCAGCGGCAGTAGGTGCCACTAGAGTGTGAGCTCACTCTTCTCCATTCCTTGATCAAAGAGTAAAGTCTCTGCTCTGCTTTACCAAACCCACTCTTGTTTTATTGGCACAAATGGAACTGGGCAGAAAAACCTTGGTTTGGGTCCACTGACCTGAAAGGGTGGGTAACAACTCCGTGCTATCTGACCACACAGCCCTTTTGGCCCTTTTGTTTGTTTCCAATTCATTTTCCCTCTAAACTTTTGTAATAATATTTCTTTAAGTTACTCATGGTATACATAAATACAAACTTATTATAAAAGACGACAATTCTTGTTTATCTACAGTGCTTTAACATACATAGTTGCATGTTTTAAGAACTATGTTTTGTGTCATAAAATAACATACTCGCTACCTTGATTTCTACAGCAAGGCAAGAAACTCTCCGCCATTTCATAATAAAATCATTTGGAACTTTCATTTCTATTTTTGTGGATTTTATTTTTTAATTCGTGAATCAAAAATAACAGCAGCAAATAGAAGTTTTACTCCTTTAGTTAGCTTTCAGTTAGTCTTTATTTATTTTGGATATTTTTTTCTTTCTTGTACTGAAATATATTCTCAAGCAATTTTTTCTGTAGATTCACTGTGGTTAAAACTTAGTCAATGTTTGTATAAGAAACATTTTTTGTCTTTCCACAGGGATGTTAATTTGGTTAAATATATTCAATTAGGTTCAAAACATTCTTCGTTAGGACTTTGAAGATAATTTCCCACTCTTTTGAAGAAATCAGTATTGCTATTGAGAAATGGAACGCTGATATAAAGCTTATTTCTTTTTGGAAAACTTGTATTTGAATTCTGTTTTCTTGTTTGTTTTTCTTCTCAAGATATGTATTTTTCTCTTTATCTCAAATACCTGAAATTTCATGATGGTGCATGGCCAGTCCTGGGTCTTTTACAATCATCCTGTGTGACTTTTAATGAGTTTTTCAGTATAAAGGCATCTGATTTTCTTAAACTCTGAGATTTGTTTCCATTATTTATTTTTAATTATTTTTCAATTTTTTTTCTTTTCTCTCATTTCTTCTATTAGACTGATATAGAAAATTTTAGATCTATACTATTATCTCTTAACATTTGTCACCATTCTCATCTCTTTTGTGCTACATTCTGATATGATTCCTCTGTTGTTTATTATGTGCATGTTTTACTTCTCTACAGAGAATATAGTCAAAGAAAGCTCAGATTCAACCATTTGTTTTCACAGATTTAGGAACATTCATTCATTCATTCAGTACATACAATTTTTGTCTCTCTGGGGTCCTAGACACTACTTGATTCCATGGTGGATATAGACAGAAACAGAGTAAGGCCTCTTCCCTCTAGGAACTTTATGGATTATATGAAATAAAATGATGCATGTGCGAATGATACATAGGAGGAGAGAGGAGAAGAAAATAAGACGATTAAAGATGCAGGAAGAATCATATCATGAAAACCTTGAAAGCTACAAAAAGGAAATTAGATGTTATTTGGAAAACACTGGGAAGCAAGCACTGGGTTTTAAGTAGGGGAGTCATGTGGTCTGCTTTACTCTTTATAAGATTATTCTGCCATGAGAAAACAGCTAAGTGGAAATGGGAGATCATTAAAGAAAGAGAGTAGCAAGGGTGAGATTTTGATCTATGTGCTGGCTGTGTGGATGGAGGAAAGTGGACACCTGGGATATAATTAGGAGAGTCACATCTCATGACTTGTTGATGAACTGAATATAGAATATAAGAGAGTGAGAAATCGAAGATGATTTTTGAGGTTTTGGCTGGTATAGCTAGAGTTCTAAGGAGGTCTGAGGTGACACTATTATTTTAGAAATAAATTTTACCATTTGAATTAGTGTTTAAAAGCAAATAAATGAATAAAAATGAGGCATATGTATAGGGAGACAAGAGTAGTCAAGACTGTAGACCCGGAGCTTCATGTAGTACAAAAATATACCATTGTTAAAAATATTTGTGAAGAAATGATGAAGTATGGTCCTGGCTGGTTGGCTCAGTGGTAGAGCATCGGCCTGGCATGCAGAAGTCCCGGGTTCGATTCCCGGCCAGGGCACACAGGAGAAGCGCCCATCTGCTTCTCCACCCCTCCCCCTCTCCTTCCTCTCTGTCTCTCTCTTCCCCTCCCGCAGCGAGGCTCCATTGGAGCAAAGATGGCCCGGGCGCTGGGGATGGCTCCTTGGCCTCTGCCCCAGGCGCTAGAGTGGCTCTGGTCGCAAAAGAGCGATGCCCCGGAGGGGCAGAGCATCGCCCCCTGGTGGGCAGAGCGTCGCCCCCTGGTGGGCATGCTGGGTGGATCCCAGTTGGGCGCATGTGGGAGTCTGTCTGACGGTCTCTTCCCGTTTCCAGCTTCAGAAAAAGAAAAAAAAAAAAATGATGAAGTAAGATGTCCACCTGAAAGGAGAAAAGGAGTAATGGACACAATATCCTCTAGTCATTATGTTAAAGTAAAATCCATGTATCCATCACCTCCCAATAAGGCCTTTACACAAAATAAAATGTCTCACCTATAAATTATTAATTTGACCTTACAATAATAAATATTTTTAAATAAATTTTGTTAATGAAAATGAAGTTTGCCTGTCACAATCATTCCTGAATTATTTCTGTTGTAACATTTAATTTTAATAGTTTTGCAAGGGCAACTTTCCCTTAGACACTAGAAAATCAGCCCTTTCTATTTTATTTTATTTTTATTTATTTATTTTTTTACAGAGACAGAGAGTGAGTCAGAGAGAGGGATAGACAGACAGGAATGGAGAGAGATGAGAAGCATCAATCATTAGTTTTTCATTGTGCGTTGCAACACCTTAGTTGTTCATTGATTGCTTTCTCATATGTGCCTTGACCACGGGCCTTCAGCAGACCGAGTAACCCCTTGCAGGAGCCAGTGATCTTGGGTTCAAGCTGGTGGGCTTTTTGCTCAAACCAGATGAGCCCGCGCTCAAGCTGGCGACCTCGGGGTTTCAAACCTGGGTCCTCTGCATCCCAGTCCGATGCTCTATCCACTGCGCCACCACCTGGTCAGGCGTAACATTTAATTTTAATTATGTCTTAGAAGGCCAGCTTCTAAAGTATAAGGAAATAATGGAAGATTCAGGGTAATTTTTTTACTATTAGTCCTTCAACCAACCTCTGGTTTCCTGGATTCTGACTATTACAAAATGACGGGATCTGTTCCAGAGACACATGTGAATTTGCAAGAGTCTATACAAAATGAATCATACAGTCTTTACTAACTCAGTTCTATGTATCTTGTTCTTTCCCCATACCTCTTTTATTGTACTTAGTTATTCTATTTTTTTCTGTAAGGTCCTTAAGTAGTCTGCTTTTCCAAAATTCAACTACGTACACTCCTCAAAATTCTATGTTTCAAAAAAAATTATTCTAGCCAAAGTACTTTTGGTAGATACTATATTCTCCCATAAACCAGCTGTGCTCTTCTTCATGGCATGTATACTATTGGAATATTAGCTTAAAAATCTGCCTTCATGGTGAGTACATTCAGGTAAAATAAAACATAGATAATTATCTATAGAAGCAACATAATATTATGATTTAGTCCATAAAATGTTCCTTGTTTAAATGATTATTAAAAACTGAAAACATGCAACATAATATATTAAGTACCATGTAGAATGCAGATTCCAAAATCTATAACCATGCTTACCTCATAAAAGCACTCAATAAACATTTATAGACTAAGTACATAAACAAATGAATAAATATACTGGTCCCTCCACAATCTAAAAGGACTTAAAACCCTTCTAATAAAAATAGAAGAATTTTTATTTGAAAAAAAAAATCTCTGTTCTTAATCTGACATCATCTCTGTGTTTAACAGGTTGCAATTTGGTTTTAGAAATTTTCAAAATGTTCACCAAAAACGCATTGTATAATACTAGTGAGGCTGAATGAGTTTGATGGAAATGGGAGTTGCAGCAGCAAAGGTGCTGCTGGCACTTGTAACAGGAAGTCTGTTAGAGGACGGTGGGCAGTAGGATTGCGATGGGAAGGGGAAAGGAAAGGGAACTGTCTACCAGGAGAAAACAACAGGAGCATCTGTAGATCTATCACTGCTGTTACTGCCCTGTTCAGTTGAACACACAGTATTTACTGAGGTCTACTTGATACACAGTTGAGTACATTGTATTAGAAAAATAAAATTAGAACATTTTCTTACACTGTATACAAGAATAAATTCAAAAACAGCTTCAAAACTTAAATGCTAGACTCAAAATCATGAAACTCCTAGAAGAAAACATAGGCAATAAAATCTCAGATATTTCTCATAGTAGTATTTTTTTTCTGATATATCTCCTCAGTGAAGGGAAACAAACAAAAATATATACAAATGAAATAATATCAAACTAAATATTTTTTGAACCGTAAAGGAAACCATCAATAAAATGAAAGACAAACTACTACAATGAGAGAAGCTATTCACCAATGATACATCTAATAAGGGGTTAATATCCAAAATATATATAGAAAAGCCAGACAACTTTATACCAACAGAGAAATAAGCAATCTGATTAAAGAATGAGCAGAAAACATGAACATGTATTTCTCCAAAGAGGACATACAGATGGCCAAAACACATGTGAAAAGATCCTCAACATCAGTAATCAATAGGGAAATGCAAATTAAAACCAGCATGAGATATCACCTTCCACCTGACAGCATGGCTACCATCAATAAATCAACAAACAAGTGTTGGTGAGAAGGAAAAGGAAAGGGAACCCTCATGTGCTGTTGATGGGGCTGTAAACTGCTGCAGCCTTTATGGAAAACAGTATGAAGATTCCTCAAGAAAATGAAAAAATAATCATTTTAATTTAAAGAATAAAAAAATAGGATTACTATATGATTCATCAATTCCACTTCTAGGGATTTATCTGAAGAAATCCAAAAAACTAATTTGAAAAGATAAATGCACCTCTATGTTCATTACAGCATTATTTACAGTAGCCATTTAGGTTTATGTGGAATCAACCTAAGTGTCTACCATTAGATAAATGGATAAAGAACTGGTGTATATAAACAATGCAATATTACTCTACCATAAAACTGAATGAAATCTTGCCATTTGTGAAAACATGGATGCACCTAGAGGGTGTTATGCTAAGTGAAATAAGACAGAGAGAAAAAGACAAATATGATATAATTTCACTTGTATGTGGAATCTAAAAAACAAAATAAATAAATGAATCAGAAACAAACTCATAGGTAGAGGGAGCAACCATGGATGCCAGATGGGAGGGGATTTGGGAGGATGTGTGAAAAAGGTGAAGGAATTAAGGAGTAGAAATTGGCAATAATAAAAATAGTCACAAGGATGTAAAGTACAACATAAGGAATATAGTCAATAACATTGTAATAACTATTATTCTGCCAGGTGGGTGCTAGACTTATCAGGTAGATCACTTTGTAAGTTATATAAATATCTAATCACTATGTTGTACACCTGAACTTGTTATTGTAATTTAAAAATAAGAAATAATTTTTTTTTTAAATGTTGCTTTCTAAAAAAAAAAAATTCTATTTCCATCACTGGCCAGTAATAATGGAGTAGAAACCTGTGATTCAAAATGAGATAAAATCACAGTTGCTTTAGATTTTCTAGGGAATCTTAGGATATTTCTTCTGACAGGAAAACATCTTCGCTTACATAATTGCAAGGAAGATAAAAGTAGATAATAAGTAATGTTCTAGCTTACACACTGGGTAAGAATTAAAGTACTTTCTTGTGTATCTGGAAATGCAAACATCACTGTATATGTATTTTTTAATTCCATTATTTTGATTATGTAAGGAGAATATTAATGCTAAAATTCTATTAAATCTCATTCTAATTTGAAACTGGAAATCCTAGTGGTCCCCTTTGTAAAATTCACCACCATGAAATTTTAAGAATTTCTGATGTTAAACTAGATCCCATAATATGCACTACAACTTCTGATTCTGATATTGTCCATTAGAAATTAAAACTATGTTTTATATTCTTTCCTTGAATTTATCTATGGAAGCCAAGTCAATATTTAGTTATTACGTGTGAGTACATTTGAAGTATTTAAAATACTTGTCCTCTGGCATAGCCAAAATAAGAAATTTTGCAAATGTGACTCAGAAGAGCAACAATCAACATATTTTTTGAGACCTTTAGCATTGATACTTGCTACTTTAGAGAAAAGTACATTCTTCAAAGTTACTTAGTTACTTAATATGTTTTTCCCAATTAATCTCCTTGTCCTTAAACACTATTGGCTTTTGATAAATGCTTTCTTGATTCATTCTTCAATCACAAGAGCTACAAAAATCCCCATCTGCCACTTGGATATTTTTGCAACTGTCTGGTGATAACAAAGAATGTGGACATTTGTTGTGCCCCTGCAGTTAATATGTGTACCCTCTTTCTAATAAAGACTATGTGTCCTAAAGATAGTGAACAAATTGGGTGACAAAAATATATATATACAACAGCTTGCACTGTTAAACACAAATGCAGTCTGCTTAAAATAACCAGTAAACTAGCAATGCTTCCTATGAGCAACAACTGGTGGTGTGGAAAAATTAGAAAGAGCACAGTGTTTGTAGTCAGTCAGAACTGGGTATAAACAATATACCGAAACCTCACTTCCTTTATGAGTTGACTAAGGAGACAGTCTTACTGCAGTTCTCAGCAGGGTCAAGAAAAGAGAAAAGCAAAGGTCAAAGGCTCCAATTCCAGCCAATCTTCATAGACACACTACATTCATGGCCTCAAATAGGGGTCTCAGACGCTAATACGTTAGCAGAAGATGTTAAAGGAATGTCAGGGCCGAGGTAGAATTGGGAAGTACAAGACTATACACAGCATTTGATTTCATTGTTATTTCCTAATGGAGCCTAATGAAACAGGTCTGCTGGTAAAAGATTTTGAGAACTGTAGCCTAAGCCTCACAGGGAGCTTCTGTTCTTCCCAAGTTCCCCCAAGTAAGACTCAGGATTTATTTCAAACCTCTGTCAGACCTCAGGGAATGCTTTTATTTTATTTTTTTTAATTTATTATTATTATTTTTTTTGTATTTTTCTGAAGCTGGAAATGGGGAGAGACAGTCAGACAGACTCCCGTATGCGCCCTACCGGGATCCACCCGGCACGCCCACCAGGGGGCGACGCTCTGCCCACCAGGGGACAATGCTCTGCCCCTCCGGGGCATCGCTCTGCTGCGACCAGAGCCACTCTAGCGCCTGGGGCAGAGGCCAAGGAGCCATCCCCAGCGCCCAGGCCATCTTTGCTCCAATGGAGCCTTGGCTGAAGGAGGGGAAGAGAGAGACAGAAAGGAAGGAGGGGGACGGGGTGGAGAAGCAAATGGGCGCTTCTCCTATGTGCCTTGGCTGGGAATCGAACCCGGGTCCCCCTGCACGCCAGGCCGACGCTCTACCGCTGAGCCATACGGCCAGGGCCAGGGAATGCTTTTAATTCAAAGTAAATGGTGACCATAAAACCGAAATTCTCTCAGTTTGTTTATTTCTTACTTGATAAGGATGTGCCTTCCCTAATACTGACTCCTTCACAGTTTTATTTCACTTGCCAGTGAAATCTCTCTACTCATGTTCTGGACCTGAACTCCCCATCTTCTCAGAGTCAGTATCTGTAGTCTCCTCGTGCTCCTGCACAGTCAATAGCTCCCATGTCCTAACTCGTCCGTAAGCATATCAGCACATTGAAATACTAAAATGGAAAATAAATATAAAATGGTCATTTTAAAAAAATTAATAAACTGATCTCATCAAAAGTCTTTAGCTCTGCAAAAGACCCTGGGAAGAGGACAAAAAAAAGAAAAATGCTAAAGACTTTTAAAACGCTTAAAACCACATGTCTGACAAAAAACTATTATTTAGAACAGGAGTCCCTAAACGTTTTACACAGGGGGCCAGTTCACTGTCCCTTAGACCGTTGGAGGGCCAGACTATATAAAAAAAAACTATGAACAAATCCCTATGCACACTGTACATATCTTATTTTAAAGTAAAAAAACAAAATGGGAACAAATACAATATTTAAAATAAAGAACAAGTAAATTTAAATCAACAAACTGACCAGTATTTCAATGGGAACTATGGGCCTGCTTTTGGCTAATGAGATAGTCAATGTCCGGTTCCATATTTGTCACTGCCAGCCATAACAAGTGATATGATACACTTCCGGAGCCGTGACGCTTGCGTCCTGCGTCACTGGAGGTAGTACTGTACGTGAGCAATGCCGCGCTTTGCAGCGCCGCCACATACAGTACTCCAGGATCCTGTGCTCCTCTCACTGACCACCAATGAATGAGGTGCCCCTTCCAGAAGTGCAGCGGGGGCCGGATAAATGGCATCATGGGCCGCATGTGGCCCACGGGCTGTAGTTTGGGGATCCCTGATCTAGAATATATAAATAACTTTCTAAACTAATAATAAAATAAACACTCTAATTAGAAAATGAGCCTGATTACAAACCACAAAGTGACAGAAGAAAAGCTTGAGGTTATCACTGTGAATGCAGATGATCCAACAAGACCAAAATAATGCGAGAGTAGATAATAAGGAAAACAGAAAAGAATTTAATCTTATGGTTATTTGTTTGCTAGAGTAGAGAACACATAAAAACCATGAAAAGAATTCAAAGTTATTTTAAAAATTATAATGAAGGGAAAATAGAAATTGCACATGAATATGGCCCACTGTATTCCAGGATAGGTAGTAAAATTTAAAAGTCAAAGATAAAGACATGACCTGGCCAGCTGGCTCAGCAGTAGAGCGTCAGCCCAGTGTATGGAAGTCCTGGGTTCAAGTCCCAGTCAGGGCACACAGGAGAAGCGACCCTCTGCTTCTCCACCCTTCCCCCCTCCTTTCTCTCACTCTCTCTCTCTTCCCCTCCCACAGCCAAGGCTCCATTGGAATAAAGTTGGCCCAGGCGCTGAGGACAGCTCCATGGTCTCGGCCTCAGGTGCTAGAATGGCTCTAGCTGCAGCGGAGCAATGGGGCCAAACATCACCCCTGGTGGGCATGCCTTGTGGATCCCGGTGGGGCACATGCGGAGTCTGTCTATCTGCCTCCCCGCTACTAACTTCAGAAAAATACAAAAAAAAAAAAAGTCAAAGTTAAAGACAGACTTCTTGAAGATACATAAAACAAGTTACACAGAAGTTGGAAACATCAGGTTGCACTCCTCACTCTCAAAAGTAATATACAATGCTAATGACAATAGAACAATGTCAACAAAGTTCTGAAACTGAAACAGTTTTTCGGGAAAAAGTTGTTCCCAGCTAAATCCTAACAGCATCTCATTCCAAGCCTGATCTTAGCTCTTCCACATTCTTAACCAGCAGTTTTCTCCACTCCATGATGTGGAATTCCATTTGGCCACGCAGGTTTTCACAGGGACCCAGAAATGTGGGAAAGATAACACCGATGGGTTTATTCTTAACTGTTTGCTGATGGGAGCAGAAACAAAGATCCATTTTTGTTTTTCAGGTGAACAGTTCTGAAATACATTCTAAACAGCTTCATAGGAAGTCCCAGGATGACAACCCCAGTGGCCTAGAGCAGTGACTAACCTTCCGTCTCTGTTTTAGTCTAGGCAACGCTCCATTCTCTGGGATTGCCGGTCAAAATAAATGGCTTCACTTTGTAAAAATACCATTGTCTAGCCACTGTGCTAAAATTAACATATGATAACGTTGAATGTAAAATACTTGAAAAAGAAAATTTTAAAATAAGTAAATTGCTTCATGCGTGTTCTTTTACTACAATTCTGCTTTCCCGAGGGAGCTCCAGCTGAGACATTTTATAACAGTGAACTAGCAAATAAGGTAGAACGCAAACACACAAAATGTTATTCTGGAACTGAGTTATTCATTAGTCAGATATTGCTAAAAAAAAAAAAAACAGAACAAAAAGCCCTGTTGCTGGTGACAGGTGGATGTGTTAACCCACTAGATTCCACAGATTCACAACTATTAGGAGGGAGGCAGGAAGGACATATGGATGAGAGTCAAGCACTGGCTTGTGGGGGGGGGGGCTGCACTTGAACATTGGGAGGTCAAGAGCAAGTATAAGGATTGTGCAGTTACTTACCTTAATGCTTTGAAAGACTTAAGAAAATAGTGACAGGCATAGATCAGGAAACTGTTAACCCAAAGCATGCTGTGAGTTTGAGAAGGGCTCGGGATTTAATTGTAAGAAGAGTAGGACCTCAAATGGTACAAAAGATGAGACTGAGTATGCAGGAAAACAGTGGGCCCCTGATATCTGGGTAAATAAACCTGATATACATCTGTTGGTCAAATAAGTTTGTAAAAGATGATTTTTATGTTTGCTTGCTTATAGTTTGCATTGGGGGCTGGGCAGTGCCAAGTACAGTATATGTCTTCTGGGAAATTGCAAATTACCTTCCTGCTTGGGAAGGGCCGTTGTTTTGCTAAGGTTTGCTGGAGGAGAGGTTTTCATGCCAGAAAGTTTTAAAAAGAGCACAGAAGAAGCGTGAGAGCAGAGAGAAAGCAGGGTGCTAAGAAAGAAGCCATGTTTGCAGAGTGAGAGCAGAGAGAATGCAGGGTGCTGAGAGAGAAGCCATGTTTGCAGAGTGAGAGCAGAGAGAATGCAGGGTGCTGAGAGAGAAGCCATGTTTGCAGAGTGAGAGCAGAGAGAATGCAGGGTGCTGAGAGAGAAGCCATGTTTGCAGAGTGAGAGCAGAGAGAATGCAGGGTGCTAAGAGAGAAGCCATGTTTGCAGAGTGAGAGCAGAGAGAGTGCAAGGTGCTGAGGAAGAAGCCATGTTGGCAGAGAAAGAGAAGGTGTGCAGATGGGGAACCAGAGCTGAGGGGTTTTTGGAGCCCTACTGAGGTTTTGGGGGCCTTTGATTGTAGGAGAAACCAGAGAAGATTCTCCTGGTTGTGGAACCGGAGAATGTGCCAGGGCTTTGGGAGCCCTGAGTGAAAGGGAAGTGTTTTCCCTGTGTGTTTGCTTGACAGCTGGTGCGAGACCTTAATAAACAGAATGACCCACCAATTTTTGGCTCCACTGTTTCTTTACCATCTGTCCGAATTCAATGAAAACCTGCATGTGCATGGCCACAATGGTGGCGACTACTGGCCAACCAACCTTCCTGCCAGACCCCCCATATACTCTGTGTTATTAGAAGCAGCTCCTGCCGCATCTTTATAAGCAAGCAGCCTCCTATTGTCTTGACACAATACAAAGACCTGACATGAGGAAGGGGTCATGCAGAATGAAACATTTTCTTCAACATCTTCCCTTTGGCCCCTCTCTGCCTGCAGGCCAATACCTACAGCACGACTCAAACATGGGGTGCATTTTCTTCTCTGAGAGGACATTTTTGCATTCATTTGCAAAAAACTTCTAAGTTTTGGCGTATGTGTACTGGAAGAAACAAGCAAAGTAGGTCTTGAAGATGCTGGACTTGGATATAGCACATCTGGAAAGGAAAGAATGCCTTGACATATGAGCACTATTTTGGACATAGGATGTATCGGGCAAGGACATGTGGAACTGTCTTTAATTATATCAGCGGGACACTTTTATTACCCCAGTTTCAGTGGTCAGGAGTCTGGGCATGACTTAACCGGTTCTTCCGCTTGAGTTCTCAAAGGCTGCAATCAAGGTACTGACATGGGCTGCAAATTCATCTCAAGGTTTGACTAGAGAAGGATCTTCGTTTAAGCTTATGAGAGTTGGCAGAATTCACTTCTTGGGGCCTATAGGGCTGAGGGCTTGTATTTTGTATGCTGTCCACCAGCAACTGCCCTGCTCCTTGACATATGTCTCTCCATAGAGCAGCTTAATATAGCTGCTTGCTCCAGCTAAGCCAGCAAGGGAACAAGAGAACTTCCTCACAGAATGGGTTACAATGCTATGTAACATGATAACAGAAATGTATCCCATCACCAAAATCATTATTTATTGGATAGAAAGCAAATCGTAATTTCTGCCCACGCTCAAGTGGAAGGGATTATACAAAACCAAGAGGATCAGCAGGGGGAGATATTTGGGGGCATCGCAGCATCTGTCTGTCATATTAACACAGTGCTGGGAGGATCCTGAAGCTGCTCTGTGGCCTCAGGTAAAGGAGAAGCCGCTGAAACCCACACCAGTACTGGCTTCAGAAGATAGGATGATGAGAATGATCTCCATACGTAAAACTGGAGACCCCACCACCTGACTGTTCCCCAGAAAAACATTGTTCCCGAAAGCAGTAAGACAGGAGTTCCCAGGAGGAATGCCTACGTCTGTGTTTACAGAGTTCAGCAAAGGAAGTGCTCCTGCAGAACTGTGCATCCTAGCAGCAGGGGCCACACAAGGTCTTGTGTGGCAAAGCCAGAGAACAGCACTCGTTAGAGAGAAGCAAGGTGGATGCCATTGCTTTCAAGGGGAGTAGGGCCCCTACTTATATTTCATGTTCCAGGAAAAGGCATATAAGTCTATGAGAGATTTTTCACTTAAACATCCAGATGTAGTTTTCTTTGTGTCTGACTGAGGAGGTAGTCACACATCCAGAGTGGACTGAGATAAGAGGATGGAGTTACATTTTAGAAACAGTCAGGATAGGAGATACTGGATATGGATGTGGACTGATTCTGGCCTTGAGAAGGCTGCTTAAACTTGTTAAATCTCAGTGGGTTTTTTTCCAGGCTATCAAACACTTCTTTTATGCCACACATCATTCTAGGAGCTGGTGATGGATGCCATGCCACTGATCATCTGGGACCCTGCTGTGCTGGCACCCCAATGGGGGGCATAGAGACTGAGGGAAATGTGAAAGAACACAGGATAACCTTACAGGCAAGTGTCCAGAAGGAAAAGGAGGCTGAGAGGGTGGACAGTTCTGAGGACCGCTATAGGCGGGTGGCCAAGCATTACTTCCTGAGTAGGTGGCATGTGAGCAGACCTGATTAAAATGACAAAGCCCTCCGACTGCTTGGGACAGCAAGTACAAAGGCCCTGCATAGAGAGCTCGCTTGGTATATTTCTGGCATCAGAACGAGGCCAGCTGGCTGCCACACAGGGAAACAGTGACAGTGGGGTCAGGAAACAGGGTCACAGAAGCCAGAATTCAGATCATTCAGATAATTTTTTGAGGATCAAATCAGATATTCATAATATTTTTGGCCCAGCACAGAGGGCCAACTTTAGTTTTTGCTTCATCTGAAACAAGCATGTCATGAGAACTTTGAAGAACCAAGTTTAGGTTTCATAAAAGTATAAACTGAATTCTGTAACATATGGATATGTAACAGCTTAAAGAAACTACAACTCTCCAATGTAATGAGCTAATAACATGTATAAGACTTATTCTATGTAAAGCTGGGAAAGAGACTAATAAAGGATTTCATAGATTTGGCCTACAAAATGAACACTCTTCAATAGAGTAAAAGAATTTTTAATATAACCCCTGGAGTTTTGAACCAGAAGTGTCTGAATTACAAAAGGATCCAGCCAGCAGAATTATCTGGAGATGGAGGGGGTGGAAATGATGAAGTTGCTGGAGTCACTGAAGACCACTGCATGCCTAACAAGTTTGTCTTAAGAGAAGAACAATCATGTCACAGATTAAGCAAATATCAGATGAAATCATTCAAGAACACTGGGTCTGGCAGGTCAGGTGTGATCCCAAAGATATCAACCACCTATCCCAGAATCTGTGAATAGGTTCCCTTCTACAGCCAAAGGAACTTTTCAGCATGACTAAGTCAGGGATTTTGAGATGGAGAGATTATCCTGGTTTATCCAAGTGGGCCCATGTAATCACATGAGTCTTTAAAAGAGGGATTCAGGAGGGTCAGAGTCAGGGAGAGAAATGGTAGTATGCTAGTATGCTGCATTGGTAGTTTTGAGGATGAAGGATAAAACCATGAGTCAAAGAATGCTGGAAGGCTCTCGAAGCTGAAAAGGCAAAGAAAAGATTTCCCCCTCAAACCTCCAGAAGGGATCCAGTGCTGCCTACACTTCAATTTTTTAGCCCAATTAGACTGTATTAGACTTTCGATGTTCAGAATTCCAATTCCAATTCTGATGTCCAGAATTACAAGCTAATAAATGTGTGTTGTTTTAAGCCACTAAACTTGTGTGAATTTGCTATGGCAGCCAATAGGAAGCTAATACACAAGGGCATAGTTAGTACGAGAGTGCTATACTGAAAAGAAGGGGTATGAAGAAAAAGCCCAAATCAAGACTTTGGAGGAAGTCTACATAGACTTAAGTAAAAATGGGCTGGGAGTTGCCAAACGGCCCAAGCTAACTTGAACAGATAATAACAACCCTTATCCAGTTTCATTTCTATGCAAGATTGTCTTTAAATGTTGTGGGTATGTGCATGGAGTATGGAATCTAAGAGTTGGTTGCATGTCTGCATTGCTGTTTTTCCTAAAGCTTCCCTCCTGGAGAAGAACACGACCTCTGCAAGTCCACACACCTGTGTGTGAGTTCTGGCCTTACATTCACTGGACTGCGACTGAAGGAAATCACCTAAACTCTGTGCCTCATTTTCCTCATCTGTAACATGTCAAGGTAATAATATCTACCGCATAGAGTTGCTGTGAAGATTAGCAGAACAGATATGTAAAAGCATCTAGGACATTATTCTTTAAGTTTTACATCACCAAAGTTAGAATCACCTTTTATGATATGAACTCATTTGCAAGGCAAAGAGAAAAATGCATCACATTCTAGTTAGTATTTCATAATTTAAAAATTTGTTTGTAATAATTTTAACATAAAAAGTCTTTCATGAAATTCACAAATGCCAAGATACTTAGACTATGTGGACAAGATTGCAGAAATATATGTAGAAAAGTAACAAATCCAGGCATGATGTTAGAGGCGAGAGTTATTTAGTATCAAAACCATATTAGCTAGAGGAAATATTTTATCAAATCATCTGCTTTGCATATCTTGGCCTATATTTTGAAGGAGATATTCTGAATAATGTTCTCATTGTTGTCACACAGATGA
The DNA here is from genome assembly GCF_036850995.1 of Saccopteryx leptura. NCBI lineage: Eukaryota > Metazoa > Chordata > Mammalia > Chiroptera > Emballonuridae > Saccopteryx > Saccopteryx leptura. The sequence goes on along the minus strand of NC_089506.1, from coordinate 175,539,997 downwards.
CCAACACTGAATGCTTGTGGAGAGAAAATAAATAAGAAGGGACTGAGTACCAGGGAATAGAACCTAGAAGGTAAGTTTCAGAAGACAGCAATGATTGTCTGCACTGTCCACTGTAATAACCCCACCTCTCACATGGTGCTTGAAAAAGGGAAGACATTCAATTAATATTGTTCATCAATCAATACATGAACAGGTGCTTACTCTAATTCAGATTATCAGTTAACCTTCCCAACAACCTTGTGAAATAAATGCTAGTATTCTTATTTTATCTGAACTCTTCAGACTATACTTTCAGGGATCATTTCTATAGTTTGTTATCTGAACTCTTTTTCTGTGTTTGTATTCTTCTTTTAGAAATGATAAAAACTCAGGCCCAGAGGATTTCACAAATTTGTTCAAGACAGCATGTTATGATACTGGGATTCAGAACCAAGTCTGCGTAACTCCACCTCCTAAAGTTGTTACATTACCATATTAAACACATAAACCTTTTGATAGCACTGTGCTCAATGTTCCTGGGGCACAATGGTGTAGTCAGACCACACGGTGGAGCAGATAAAAGCCAGAAACTGAATGAACACCACTATTTAGCGGTCTCAATGGGAATCGTTCCACCAATAGGACTGAACGCCTTGCCTTGGACTAACAAATAATTTCCACAATATAAATTATATGCTAGCTAGGATATACAATCTACAATGGTGAACATACTTCACAGTGTTACCTATCAGAGCAGAAGTAGATTCAGGCAGATCAGGGCCAGTATGGTTTGAAACAGGTCAGTTTCAGCAGACAGATTCAATCAGAGAAAAATCTGTTTTTCAACTGCAAGCTTTTGTTCATGAAACAGTGTAGGTAGATCAGCTCAGATCCATCTTCCCTTTCAGACCAAGCAGCTCCAAGCACAAGCCCTGCTGATGGTGGATCAATAGCATCATCATATACAAAGGCTTCTCAAACACAAGCTTATTACTTATTGACATGTTGATGGTCGCTACTGATGCTTACTATAGTATTTCTTGCAAAATTTATAGCCTCAATTCCTAGAATGAGCCTATATAACATTTTTCAAAACTGACACTTATTTGCCTTACATCTGTGTATCTTTCTAGATTATTTCCTAAATATAGAAGCATGTTTCTGAAAGCATCCCCACCCCAAATTTGGTACAAAAGTTTTAGCTGTGTTGAAGTAGATACCTCCTAATTCAATACACAGTGAGGATACCTGGCATACACAGGTGGTATAGGCACCTTGAAGGACTGCAGTTATACTAGGGATGTTGATTTAGATGATGCCAGAAAACCAGATATGAGTCATTTTTGCTGAGTTCATAAAACCAAGCTTCCTGATCAGAGGTCTCTAAATTGAGACCTGTTTAGTCATGATTATGTTTTCATGTCACATTTCAAAACAGAATAAGAAGATATTATTAAGGGTTAACTACTGAAAGATGAGCCATAGACTCATAATTACATAACAAATACTGTAATATTAATGCGCTTCTCCAAAACCCAGGGAGTTTGTCATATGCATATCTATATCTCTGCTAGCCAAATGTATGAGTTGATTTGTACCTTTTAAACACCTCAAGTCCATGATTATATTAAAGAAGTACGTATTGCAACATTTGAGACACATTAGTATAAGACTCAACAAAGATAAAGATCTTCTTATCCAAGAATCACATTAAATATATTTTTATTTTTTTAATTTATTGATTTTAGAGAGAGAGAAACATCAGCTTGTTGTTCCACTTACCCATGCCATCACTGGTTGTTCCTATTGGAGTCGAACCCACAACTTGGCATGTCGGGACTACGCTCTAACTGAAACACCTGGTCAGTGCCTTAAGTACCTTTTCAACATTTGTTACTACAGGTATACATTATCAGACTCAATTTGCAGTTTCTTTTACTTGTAAATTTTGAGCAGTAGTTTTAACCTTGTCATCAGTACTACTCAATATCATGCTGGGCATTAAATATTTGGTGTGAAAAAAACAGCTGATGATGACTTGTGATTATGGTAAATAATAATTATAATGATTTGATTGTTTTCAGTAGTTTGACAAGTCTTTCAATAGTTATAAAAGCTGCACAACTTTTTAAATATGACAAATCTATTCAATACAAAATATAACTTTTTAATATTCTGATTGAGGCAGATAATTTCAAAATATATTGAACTCCACAGTACCTTTATAAAATAATTTACCACAAGTATGTTATAAGAACACTAAGAAAATTAATTATTAATAAATATATCTAAATTAATCACCACTTGGAATTACATGGACATATTTACATTATATTAAAGGGAAGTAAATAGTTGGAAAGAAGTAAAATTTATAATTTTTGTAAGTAGAGAAAGTGCCTATGTAAAATTTCTCCTCTTTACAACCTCACCTGAGGTGCAACTCAGGAAGAGATTGAAGGGAACAAACAAACAAACAAACAAACAAAAAAACTAATCCACAGAGATATAATATACTCAGGTTTCCCTTATAAATATCATTATCAGTCAAGGACAAAGTGTTGCCTTCCATTTCTTCTTATATGTGAAAGCCTGTGGTGTGGTATCTATCAGCTCATTTTAAATCAAACCGACATTGGCTTATATGGATTAGCTGCAGGAACTAAGTAACAGAAAATTGATACAAAACTACTGTGACAACTTCACTGTAGAAAATGTAAGGACTTATTCATAATGTAGCCATTGATTTGAAGAAGTATTGAACCTAGCTGTTTCACCAATAACTTACAGCAGGCTGCAAAGTAGTGTGAACTTATCTATTTCTCAGTCTATATTTCTGTCTAGGAAGTAGGCTTACATTTCACAAAATAGACAGCTATTATGTATCTATTCCTTCTTTCATCTAATAACTACTGTGTTATCATGTGACTTGCAGTCTGCAAAATAAGAGGAGATATCTGAATAAATAGGATTCGTGGCTCCCATTGGTGAATCTTAATTTGTAATTTTTTTTCTTTTTTACAGAGACAGAGAGAGACAGAGAGAGTCAGAGAGAGGGACAGATAGGGACAGACAAACAGGAACAGAAAGAGATGAGAAGCATCATTCATCAGTTTTTTGTTGCGACACCTTAGTTGTTCATTGATTGCTTTCTCATATGTGCCTTGACCACAGGCCTTCAGCAGACCGAGTGACCCCTTGCTCGAACCTGCGATCTTGGGTCCAAGCTGGTGAGCTTTGCTCAAACCAGATGAGCCCGTGCTCAAGATGGCGACCTCAGGGTCTCGAACCTGGGTCCTCCGCATCCCAGTCCAACGCTCTATCCACTGCGCCACTGCCTGGTCAGGCACTGTAATTTATTTTTTAAGACAGCATACGTAAAAGTACTAGACCGATTATCCTCCTTCCTTTTCCTTTCTCTTGGTCTCCTTTTACTCTTTTACTAATCCTTTTCACCTTTTCTGTCTCTCTTTCTCTTTCATCTGACCTTCCTTCATCTTAAAATTATTTATTAAGCATACAGTTTATGTAATGGATATCAAATTATCTCAGAAAGAAATCTAGTACTGACGAAGTTTATTACTATTGAGAGAATGAGAAAAGTACATACATACATAACAAATGCTTTTTGAAAAAAATTAAAATATCAAGAGAATGACACAGATAACTCATAACTCTTTTGGTTTTCTCCCTCTTCCATTGATTACATTTTGTCTCATTTCTTCAGGCTGTAGAAAATAATGATCAGAATGATAAATGAAGAATATGAGCTATAACTGCAATAGTTCTTTCTGTTTTTCTTACAATAATTAATCATAGTATATGTCATTTTCATAAAAAATCCAGGGTAATCCACTGCATTAGCCAGAGTTGTTTACCTGATGTGTAAAGTACATCCGCTTGTGCAGAACGTGGGTTACAGGTATGCCAAGATACTGATTCCTTCAACCCTCAAGAGACCTGGTAGTTGTTTTTGGTCATGAAGAACTATGTCAACATCTCAGATTGCCATACAAAATCGATATATGTGTATATATATAATTTTAATGTTTGTTAAGATGTGAAAACTTTCACTGTATCACTAGGAACTAAAATATTTTTGCAGTCCATATTAACTAGCAAGTAAAAAGATTTACTCTAACATCCTTATCTTAAAACTTGCAATTCATAAATTTGGAATTTCCTTCTCCTTATTCTCCTCACAAAAGAACTTCAGAAAAAATACCTATACGTTACCAATATTTAAGAATAAGTTTGGGTTTTTCTTTGAAATACACTAATCTAATTAATATAAGAATAGTTATACCCTTAAAAGTATTTGTCTTCCTTTCAAACAAAAATATGTCAGGTGTCTGTATTTATTCAGGTTTATATTATGTCTCTTATTAATTTTTTAGTGTTCTTTATATAAATCCCAAAACTTCTCAGTAATATTAATATTAAGCCATAATACTATATATGTATAAGCTGTTAAAATATATATCATTTTCCTATTACAAATTGAACCTTTTTCATTTTTATAAGTGGTCACTATTATTAAACAGAAATGCTATTATCTATATTTTTTATTTCACTTTACAACAGTGCTAAATTTTATAATTCTGGTGGACTTCTAGTTGTTTCCTTACACTTTCTAGTGTCCAAGAAAAATATATTATTTGCAAATTAAAATTTAAAAATTTGAGAAGCCCATCATAAGATAGTATATTGTATATTACTAAAGAGCAACAAAAAGCTTTTTAAACAAGAAAGGACTAAGAATAAAGTGATGGTGATTTCGTTAAAAAATTTTTTCTACAGCAAATTATTTGGATGTGATTGAATAATTACTACAATTTTCCATCTTGCCATATGACCATTTTCTCCAGATTATTAGGATATAATTGACATGTATCAATGTGTAAGGTTAAAGTAAGAGTACAATGTGATGCCTTGATATACAAGTATCTATATTGCAAAATGATTTCCACAATAGGGTCAGTTAACATCTTCACACCTCACATAATTAATTCTTAATGAGAACATTTAAAATCTAGTAAAAAATAGAAAGACCACATGCCCCAGCAATCCCACTTGTGGATATACATATATCCAAAGGAAATAAAATCAGTATTTTAAAGAGATATCTGTACTCCCATATTCATTGCAGTTTTATTCACAATAGCCAAGATATGGAAACAAACCCAGTGTTCCTCTAAAGATGAATGGGTAAAGATGTAATATATCTATATTTACATGTATGTGTGTATATATATATGTGTATGTATACATGTGTGTATATACACATTTGCATATAGAGATATGTGTGTGTGTGTATATGTATATATATGTACAAAACACAATATTATGTAGTCATGAGAAGGAAGGAAATTTTTTCATTCATAACAACATGGATGAACCTTGAGGGCATTATGCTAAGTGAAAGAAACAAGCAGAGAAAGATAAGTACTGTATGATATCACTTATATGTGTAAACTAAAACTCTAGCTCATTGAAACAGAGAGTAGAAGAGTGGTTGCCAGAGGCTGGGGGCTAGGAGAAATGGGGAGATGTTGGTCAAAGGGTACAAATTTCCAGTTGTAAGATTTATAAATTCTGGGGATATAATTTGCATTGCATGCTGACTATAGTTAACAATACTGTACACTATATATTCTTATAAAGTTAATGTTGATGAATAATTTCAGCCATCTAAAGATTAAATTAAGAGGTGAATATATAAAAATCCATTTATCCCAGGACAATTTCTAGGCTTATTAATAAATAAGGCAAGTGTTGAGTTTTTTTGTTGTTGTTGTTGTTTTCTTTCATGATCCCTATCTCTCTACTGTCAAGGTCTGCCTTTTTTCTCCAACACTTCTCATGACCAGTATACAGGCTCTTACATATTTAGAGTAGTCGTCTGGAATTTAGAGTAGTCTCCAGGACCTTATGCAGCTCCCCAAAGCTATCCTATAGGCTTACATGTGGTCTCCAAGCTCTGGATCCTAGAGATCTTCCCTCCCCAATATTTTCCTATAGCCCTTTGTTCTCTATAAACTAAGAACAATAGCATACTTGTGCTTATATAATAATGGGTTACAGAAAATTGTACTGCTATGCTTTTGGGTAAACTACTCACTCTAAATTACATAGATGTCTTTTGGCACATGGCTTAACACTATAGAACTTCAAGTAGTTGTTGATATAAGTCAAGAGAGAATATGATACTTAATCACTTGAGGAATCTTTAATACAAACAAGATTACCTCACCTTATTTAAAGAAATGAGCTTTTGATTATGCTACCTGTTATCAAACTATATTACAAGACAACAGTAATAAAAACATCATGGTACTGACATAAAAACAGTATATAGATCAAAGAAATAAAGAGAGCTCAGAAATAAATCCCCGCCTATATGGTCAATTAATATTTGAAAAAGGAGGCAAGAACATATAGTAAGGTAAATAAAAACAGTCTACTCAAAAAATGGAGTTGGGAAAATTGGACAGATACACGCTAAAAAAATGAATCTTGATCACCTTTTTATACCATATAAAAAAATAAACTCAAAATGTATTAGTGACTTAAATGTAAGACTTGAAACCATAAAACTGCTAGGAGAAAACAGACAGTAACATCTCTGACAATCTTTTAGCACTATATACATATACACACACACACACACACACACACACACACACACACATCTCCTTTAGCAAGGGAAACAAAAAATAAATAAATAATTGGACTAAACCAAATTAAAAGATTTTGCACAGGAAAGTAAACCATTAACAAAATGCAAAGACAACCTACTGAAGGGGAAAAGATAGTTGCCAATGATATATTCCATAAGGGGTTATATCCAAAATTCATAAAAAACTTATACAACCTAACACCAAGAAAAAACAAAACCCTCAAACAAAAATAAACAATTCAACTAAAAAATGAGCAAAGGACCTGAATAAACACTTCTCCAAAGAGGACATACAGATGGCCAATGGACATATGAAAAGATGCTTAATGCCAACTAATCATCAGAGAAATTCAAATTAAAATCAGTGAGATATCACCTAAAAGCTGTTAGAATGGCTATTGTCAATAAATCGACAAACAACAATTGTTGATGACAATGTTAAGAAAAGAGAATCCTCATGCACTGTCGGTGGGAATGCAGATTGGTACAGCCACTGTAGAAACCAGTACGGGGACTTCTCAAAGAATTAAAAATGGAACTGCCTTAGGTACCAACAATTCAACTTCTATGCAAAGTAACCCAAAACACTAGTTTGAAAAGACTATATGCACCCCTATGTTCATTGCAGCATTATTTACAATAACCAAGATATGGAAGCAACCCAAGTGTCCATCAATAGACATGTGGGAAAAAAATGGGTGGTACATATATACAATGGAATATTATTCAGCCATAACAAAAAAATAAAATCTTGTCATTTGTGACAACATGTATGAACCTAGAGAGTATAATGCTAAGGGAAGTAAGTCAGACAGAGAAAGACAAATATCATATGGTTTCACTTACATGTGAAATCTAAAGAACAAAATAAATGAATAAACAAAACCAAAATGGACTCATCAATATAAAGAACAAGCCGATGGTTGCCAGAGGGGTGGGGGGTTGGGAGATAGGTAAAAAAGATGAAGGAATAAAGAGTACAAATTGGTCGTTACAAATACTCATAAGGGTAGTAAAGTACGGCATGGGGCATACAGTCAGTAACATTGCAATAATATTCATGGCACCAGGTGGAACTGAAAATATCGTGGGGACACTTTATATATTACATGGTTGTCTAACTACCATGCTATACACCTGAAACTAATATAAAATAATATTTAATGTAAATTATAATTGAAAATTCATAAATTAAATATAAAAGTAATCCTTTGGAGGCCTCTTAATCCTAGAATGTGCAGAATGTGGGGAAGGGGGAGTATTTAATAGGGTAATGCTTAGCTAGTACTTTAAAACTTCTGAAATTCTTTAATTTGATAACAGCTTCTCATATGCAGAGTACCACCCTTTGATTTAATTTTGATCTGTCCAGTGAAAGCATTAATTCCAAGCACTTTTTCCTACTATTACCTAAGATCTTAGCCTCTCTGCTTGCTTTCTTCATTTTGGAATGGTCATTTGCAGTGTATTTTTGTATCACTAGCAAATAACTGCATTTCTTCAGGGTTTTAAGCCATCAATTCTTTCAATACCATCTTCCTGGACAGTCTCATCTATTCATATGACCTCAAAGACCAAAATTATGCCTCTAAATATTTCAAATTTACTGTACTTAGAGATTATTAATGAATTAAGTTAAAGTAGTAGATGTCTCAAAGTTCTCATTTCAATCATAAGAAGACCATATTCAAATAGAATTGCCTTAAAGTTTATAGGAAGGCAGAAACACTTTCCAAAGCTGGTATTCTACCTGTGATGAAAGAGGCTGCAGGATTCAATCATTCTCTAATGACATTTCTTGCTTTCCCTTATTTTGAACCAGCTAATTGAGTTACAATGGCTTTATTTTTAACCTCATATTTTTCTTTTGTACTTTGTTTCATGGCCTTCTGAGAGAAACTTCGACTTTCCTCATTTGCAAATAAAATTAAGGTGAATTGGGCCTGAACAGGAACTTTTTAACTGTAAGCTCCAGATAACTATAGGACTGTAAATTATTCAATATGTAATAATAGCATATATATTTTTCTCTCCAAAATTATGCATGTCGATTCTTTCATTAATCTGCTATCTCTGACTGTATTGTAGATCTTTAAAACCTCAGCATTGGTTTTTAGGGTATTATGAGTCAGTCTCAGGTAGAATCTGCAGAATTTAAATACATTTATTATAATATGCAGTCTAATATATTATTTCTGAAAGATTCCTTCTCTTTGACCAGGTGTGTATCAGAGCTTTGCCAGACCTATATGGGCTCGTGGTCTATAAAGTTTCTAAATAGCTCTTTCGGACAACCTATCGCTGCCTCCCCCAAATTACCTGGACCTAAGGTGATGAAGCTATCGTCTGGTTGATGAAGTTTGTTCTGGTAATAGGCTCTTCACACTTGAGATAAATCCAAACATATTTCTAAAACTGATGACCTTTTAAAAATATTGTCAGAATTTGGCATATCATGTATCCTCTTTCTTAATAAAACTACTCAATTTTCCCTTCTGTTTCAACATTACACCCTCACTGTCATCAGGTCACACCATTTCTAATATCCCTTAAATCTTCTTTCTCATCATTGTTTTCATTGCTGTATTTCAGGTTAGTACTTAATCAGATGTTACCTAGGCTATTTTAACAGCCTCTTAAATGACTTTATGCTCTACTCTTTCCCCAGTTGAATTCATTATCCATCCTGTAGACAGTTTTCTCTATGACTGTGTCATTCATCATAAACGATTAATGTGCGTTATGCTGTTATACACACACAGACACTCCTCTCTAGTATGCTTTACTATTTCATACTACTTGAATCAGTTATCAGTTTGCCTGGCTCCATACCTCCCAGGTACATTTTATGTTTTGAAGATACTACCTTTCCCAAAACCTGCTTAAAAAAATTCTTCCTTACCTATTATTTAATATTTACAGTGTATTTAATGTTTCCTCTTCTACAACACAAAAATTAGTTAGATTTTGTTCTGAGTTTTCACAAAATTTTATGCATCTATCTTAATATAGAAGTGTTACTATTACTATTATTATTTTGTTTATTATGTCTTTCTTTCTATTATGCTTCCTGGATAAATGAACTGAGTTTTGAACATATTTGTGTCTCCTACAACTTTTCATAACCAACACATTCTAGGTATACAATAAGTCAGTGGTGTTCAAACCTGTCTTTGTATCACTGACTTATTAAAAATCAGCTATAGAAGTCATTCAATACAATGCAGACAAGAGAAGAGCTGAATTCTTACAAGATCTCTGAAATAAAAACAAAACTAAAACAGATCAATACTCTATGTTAGAGAATTTAAATTTGCTCTATATAATACAGAAAGGAAATACTATACTACTTATATTAGTCTGACTGACCATAGAATAGAATTAAAATAAAAATATACTAACAAAATAAGCTTATAAAATAATTTATATAAAATCATTTATTAAGGCCACCCATGTTAATCTTAATAAATATTAGTAATAATCAACTTAATAATCAAATCAATTGAAGAATCAAATTTATGTGTTCTGTAACAAAACAGAAGTATATATCTAATTATCGCTATGTTTTCCCCTCTGGCTATGTTCTTTCTCATTACAGTTAAATGGCTTGTTGCCCTCCGGCTGATGCACATTAAGGAATGACATCAATGTGAGAAAAATGGATGTAAGCATAAACTACATGACTCCACCTCAGTCCCCTCCCCTCACTCCCAGCACGCTGAGGGTTGCAGTTTCAATTACTGGACAAGACCAAGAGGACAACTTGACTACAGGAATGTGTAAAGAACAATAACTCTAGTTTATGAGTTACTTGTTAACTTCAGTTCTGGTTACAAGGCCAGGAAGACCACGGAAGTCTAGCCAGCCATAAAAATAAAGTCCCTTTCTTAAAAGAAAAAATAAAGTCCCTTTCTTGAAAGAAACTGCACATCCACCCTCCCTCTAGGAGTTGTCCCCCTCCCAATTCCTCCAATCCCCTTGCTAAGGTGTCTGAGCTGTTGAGATGGGTTTTTGAGGATGGGAGTTGCCCCATCTTCTTAGGTGGCCAGGACTTGAAAAAACTTCTTTCCTTTTCACCAGCACCTGTATCAGAATGTTGGCTTTTCCTGTCACAGCAAGCAGCCAAATCTCCAAGTCATTACTTGGTTATATTCTAATAACTCATTTTAAAAGTAAATAAAAGATACTGTAAAGCCAGTACCCACGGCCACCATCACAGCCACCTGGCCCATGCAGGTTCGCATTTGATTTGGACAGACGGTAATGAAAATATGAAGCCAAGAACTGGTGGGCCATTATTTTTAATCCTAGCTTGCACCTGGCAGACAAGTAAAAAACACACACTGGGCTCCAAAACCCACTCATTCAGTGCTCACAAAGCTACTGACTTATCCAAGTTTCCTAGAATCAAAGATTTCTATGTCACCAGCCTTATTCACCTCTCTCTGTTCCCCATCTCCTTCTCTCTGCACAAACTGGCTTCTCCTTCAGCACTCCGCCATCTTGGCAGCTTCTCCTCTCCTCCACGTGGCCTTTCTCTGCTCTCCTCCAGCATGGGCTCCTCTGCCCCCTTTTATAGTGTAGAAATCAAAACCTTTAATCCAATATACAAACAAGGAAATCTCTGATACAAACCACTTATCTGAGGCTTAAAATTAAGCCTTAGGCCAGGGTTCGGGAACCTATGGCTCGCGAGCCAGATGTGGCTCTTTTGATGGCTGCATCTGGCTTGCAGACAAATCTTTAATAAAAAAATAATAACGTTAAAAATATAAAACATTGTCATGTATTACAATCCATTCATTTCCTATCGCTCATGTTCATGGTTGCAGGTGGCTGGAGCCAATCATAGCTGTCTTCCGGGACAACACCAAATTTTTATTGGATAATGCATAACGTACACAGGTCGTTGTATGGCTCTCACGAAAATACATTTTAAAATATGTGGCATTCATGGCTCTCTCAGCCAAAAAGTTCCCCTGCCTTAGGCTATAATGACCCTGCCTGCTTACAACCTTTCTACCACACACAATGCAAACTATAAGTGAGCAAATATATATATCATATTTACAAACTTATTTGACCAACAGATACTTTAGTTAATATTATGAAAAATTTATAAAGAGCTTATATAGCAAACACATACATACATACATATGTATAGTTTTATTCATTTCTTGTAACTATTCAGAGTTAAATATTCTCATCTCCACATTAGAGAGAACACAAGTGACTCGCCCCAGCTTACACAGTCAGGAAGGAGTAAAGCAGCGACTCAAACCCAGGTCTAGACACTCCAACGTTTATAGTTTTTGTTTGGTTTGCTTGTTCTTTTCTACTTACACTTTAATATCTATGTCATTGATGGTTCTCTCTCTAAAGCCGGCAAAATTATATAGTGGTCTATTATGTGCATCAGTACTACCAGGCCCTAATTCAGAAGGAATTAAAAGAAAAGGGGCAGGCTACAACTGCATAACTTGCTTAAGGGTATATTTGTGTTTATTGCATGACTGATAGTCATCGTTTAATTACATGATGCTATGGCATTTCAGTTATTAGTTCATTTCGTTAAGGCCTTTGACCTCTTCTTGCTTATAGTGAGCTTCCTGGGATCCAAATATATGAGATTTATACAGTTCAGTAATCTCTTAACTCATCCATTGAAATATGATGTTATCCCTCCCAGTTTTACACAAATAAATGTATTGTAAATCAATTACTCCTTTTTAGTTTATTCACTTTCTCATCTCCAGTATTTTGACCATCACCACCATCTCCTATTTTTGTGTGAATTCCCTACTGTTCTTCTTTCTCAAAAATAGTGTGACAGCTTGAAAATAATTTGACCGCACTAAACAGAAATAATAGATGAATGGAATTTTATCTGTGACTTTGGGATTATCATTACTTTAGTCAACTGTCTGTGTGTACCCTTGTACGTTTGCACGTTCAGACACTGAAGCTTCTAAAGCTCTGGAAAGTATTTTTCAGCATATCTCTGAAGTTACAAATGTGTGCTGTATGTGGTAAGAAAACGCCACTATGCCCCAATGCCCTGTGAGTACTATTAAAACACCTGACTTTATTTATTTATTTATTCTTTTTTTTTTTTTTTTTTTTAGAGAGAGGAGAGGGAGAGACAGAGAGGAGAGACAGAGAGAGAGAAAGGGGAGAGGAACTGGAAGCACCAACTCCCATATGTGCCTTGACCAGGCAAGCCCAGGATTTCGAACCGGCGACCTCAGCACTTCCAGGTCGACGCTTTATCCCACTGCGCCACCACAGGTCAGGCTAAAACACCTGACTTTACAACACAATGATGAGTTATCTTCACTGAATACCAGATACAAGTAGAGATTGAATTAGCCTAGTAATGTCCCTTTAATGTCACTCCCAATAATTGTCAGAGTAGCATTATTTCAGAATCATCTGTAGAATGTTTTCTGTCAGAGTAGGCATTCTGAGGCAAATGAACATTATTTGTTTGTTTGTTTCTTAGAAAATTTGTGAAAACAAAGTTGAATATCCCTGTTGTGATGGACAAAGTCTCCTAAGTGGCAAGGGCACTCTAGCTTGTACCACTCAGCCCTTAAACAGATTACTTTGATACCAGGTCATTTGTCTTCTGCTTACCAAAAGGAACAAATACTACTTTTCAGTAGATGTTTCAAGTGTTTGATAACTATAAGGCGGGACTGTTTTCTTTAGGCACTTCACAACTTGCAACAGATAGTTTATATTGTTGCTTTTGCTGAAAAATAGTAGATAAGGGAGAGAGAGACCAAAGATTTGTTTGTTTGTAACTGGTTTCCAATCAGATCTGGAGTCTTTGAGAAGTACTTTTCAACATTTTATTGCTGCTATGAAACCAAAGGGTTTGAATTTCAAGAAATTCATTCTTTCAGAAATAATTAGTTCATATCTTGAGAGATAAAGAAATAAAATCTGCCTGACCTGTGGTGGCGCAGTGGATAAAGCATCGACCTGGAAATGCTGAGGTCGCTGGTTCGAAACCCCGGGCTTGCCTGGTCAAGGCACATATGGGAGTTGATGCTTCCAGCTCCTCCCCCTTTCTCTCTCTCCTCTCTAAAAATTAATAAATAAAATAAAAAAAAAAAAAAAGAAAGAAAGAAATAAAATCTTCTAGATATGATTCATATCCACAGACCTTTGTGGTTTTACCAGGCATAAGTCCTCCTGGAAAGGGTTGGGGACTGTCAGAAAGCAGGACAATGGCCTCTCCTCTGGGCTGACACCTCCCTGCCACGTGTGCCTCTGCAGCAGCAGCCCTCCCACTCCTCAGCCTGGGATACTTCCTGTTCTCTCACGGTTGTCAGGTCCAACTGGTACAGATATTGGTGCACAAGGTTCTGTTCCGTGCTGTCAGACCAGTCTCATCTTCATTTCCTCTTCTTACTTTCATTTTCTTTAAGTCTCATTCTTGGCTCACTCTCTGTTCTGTTTCAGTCCCTTTTCCACACAGGATTCCCAGAACGAGAGAAAGCCGCCTCACTGCTTACAAGTCTCAAAAGCAGACCTCTCCCCATTTAGGGGTGAATTTTCATGTCAAGCTGGCACTTTTCCCTCTTCCCTCTCTTGTTTTCTCAGCCTTTCTTTGCCCAAATCATGCATTCAGGACTTTGACTTTCTGGAAGTTTTATATTACTTATTTTTGTCATTTTTGTTATTTTAATTTTTTATTGAATTTATTGATGTGACATGGGTTAATAAACTTGTATAGGTTTCAGGTGCACAATTCTATAATACATCATCTGTATATTATATTGTGTTTTCACCACACCAACTCAGATTTCTGAAAGTTTTAAAAGTAGGCTTTCACATGGTATGAGCTTCCTCTCTATGGAAAATTTTACATGCAATGCAAATATATTTTTCTAAATGTCCTGAAATTATCTATTTCATCCTCACCTGTCATGTGCTATCATTTCCAAAGAGAGAACTGGTTGAATTTGTTGTGGGCTACCTATTCCCGGAAGAAATTCAATTCAGGAGTGCATGAAGTGATAGCCACACAGTAACACCTCTTCTGCTCTGCTGAGTCATGTGTATTTGCTTCCTTTTGCTTTGAAGTCAATTAAGTTTGGTTTTCTCTACTCTACTGCTATATGTGGTTGAGAAAACCTCCCAAACACTAAATCTTAAATTTGCAACACCCTACAAGACTCTGTGGCCAATTGAAAGATGGCTAAGGCTCTGCTCTTTCCCTCAAATAGGTCTTATTCAATAAAACATATATGAATATATATAGTAAGCATCCATAAGGGACGGTGTTGTATGAATGTTATGATAAACATGCATGCATTTCTCAAATGTCAGACCCTCAATATAGTATTGTACAATGTTGTATTGTTCAGTATGTAACAGAAAGGTTAAAAGTCATGAAATTATAACATCATGGGTGAAAACATGTTACAGTGCTAATGTTTTTGAGATAGTATAAATTTTTTCACCTATAAAAATTCACATCACTGATAATTATCAATATAGAAGATAAAAACCCAAAACATGGATCCCATACTAAGTCCAAGTTAGCTAGAACCCTACCTAGCATCCTTTACCTGCTAGCATTCTCTTATACCAAAGTTGGCTCTTCCGCAATACCTCAAGGGAAAACAGTAGAATGTTGGGAGTAGTGGCAAATAAAAGATAACCAGTAAAACTTGGTATAATTACATGCATACTTATATACACACACACATGAGTGTGTGCATAAGGGAAAAAAAACACATTAACACTGATGTTTTTGCATTAGTAAATTTTGGCTCCTTGCTCTCGTTCCATTGCCCACAGCATGACAGCCTCATCAGTTAGTTCTTGCCTGCAGTGACATCTGTTGGTGAGGGCAGAGCTTATTAACCGCAGGTTCTGCTCTTCTGGCAAAACTCAACCCACCAGCTGTTCTGTGCCCCAGCAGATGCTTCCCTTCATTTATTCCCTCTGACTCTCATTTCAGTGAAAACCTTTCCAGCTGAATTGATCTAGTAGTCTTTTTTCATATGACTGCTTAAACCTGGAACTTCATAAAAATCTCAGTAAAATGCAAATAAAAAACTGTTGTCTCAGCACCCTCTTTCTACCTCAAACTATGTCTTGTAGTGCCGAGGTCAATGGTCTGTTCTGACGCTGGGTCATCCTTAGAGCAGTACTGTCAGGAAATCCAACAGTTAGAGATTAATAGGTGTTTTTTTGACCTTTGTATTTGTACTAAAATTTGTCAGGGAAATTAATGTTTGACATGAGGGATGAAAACATCCAGTATCTTTATTGGTAACTGAAAATACTAACCAAGGGCACACTACTTATAATCTGGACCCCCTGCAAAGAGCTGGGGTCTGGTGAGCTACTAGACTTTTCATCAGAGGGCAAGGGAGCTGGGCACAAGGACTGCTTCCTTATTATATTTTATTTATTTTATTTTAGTGAGAGACAGAGACAGAGACAGAGAAAGGGACAGAGAGATAGGAAGGGAGAGAGACAAGAAGCATCAATTCTTTGTTGTGGCACCTTTGATGTTCACTGATTGCTTTCTCACATGTGCCTTGACAGGGGAGGGAGGGGTACAGCAGAGCGAGTGACCCTTTGCTCAAGACAGCAACCTTGGGCTCAAGTCAGAGACCTTGGACTTCAAGCCAGCAACCTCTGGGCTCAAGCCATCGACCAGGGGTTCATGTCCACAATCCCACACTCAAGCCAGAGCTCCCGCACTCAGGCTGGAGAGTCTGTGTTCAAGCCAGATGAACTCGCGCTCTAGCCAGTGACCTCGCAGTTTTGAACTTGGTTCCTCTGTGTCCCAGGCTGATGTTCCACCCAGTGCACCACCACCTGGCCAAGCAGGACTTCTCCTTATCTAACTATATATTAGATATCCTGGAAGACTTGTTAAAAACGAGTAACACCTAAACCATACTCCAGAACAATCACATTGTAATCTTTGTGTGCATGCCATGAGCAGCAAGACTTTTAAAAAGTTTCTCATGAGAATATAATGTACAGGTTGGGTTGGGGACCGCCAGTATGGAGATTTCAAGGTGGGCTTTAGAAAATGCCAAGTCAGTTTTATTCCCAACTCTATGCCTGACTAGCCCTGAGATCCTAGACAAGTCATGTCATCTGTCTCTGAGCCTCAGTTTACTCATCTTAAAAAAGAAGATAGGACATATACAGTTATGTAAAGATTAAAATAGGTCAAGTAACTAATCATTATGTCTCATATTAAGTATTTAATACCTTTCAATTCCCTCATGTCTCTACTTCTTGGGTCACCTTATACATAATCGATACATAATTTCCTTAATGCAAAAGATAAAATAATCATATCAATTATTTTCTTTCTTCTTTTAGTGGGCTTTCTCCCTATAAATTTCCACAATAAATATTTTATTACTTTCTGAATTGGTGAAAAATATACCTTGTTACAAAATTCTAATAAAAGTGCTGGCCTGGCACACCAGACTGCACAAGGGAAGTTCCCGTGTTCTTTGATGCTCTGAGGTGGCCTTTTTCCCCTAGAAAACCATTCCAGTGTGGCCCGTCTGTCATCACATCAGTGTGCATACCTTTAATCAAGCTTGTTTATATACTATGTATACATGAAGACAGAGTCTTTTTCCTCAAGGGGGTATGGCATTTACTAAGAATTGAGAAATTAAAACCTAATATTCATTTTCCCCCCTAAATATTCAAACTACTTTTACTCATATATTTCTATTATAAAATGTTTTCCAAATATATTAGCAATCAAAAAAGTTGTGTGTAGGGGGCTGTTACTTCCTCGCTGGTCTGACAGAGAAGTATTAACGTGAAGGCGTAACATAAAACCTCTTCCTTCAATAAGGTCCATGAGAAAGAGGGCTCCAAGGAGTGTTTTAACTTCTCATTTGATTTTTATTATGTGAAGTTCTGTAAGCTTAAAATGGAGTGAAGTGCTGAGAAAAAGAGTTAATGTTTATAACCAAGCACAAGAATAACTTCACGGCTTTATAACAAAGTATTCATCGACTGGCAAAATAAAACTAAATTGTCTTTACTCTGAAAGTGAAGACACGGGGCCATGTGAGTGACAGGTCACAATACTAAAGAGCACAGTCTTTGAATTTTTAAAAATAATTACTTTTTTTTGTAAATGATTATTATTAAAACTTCCAGTCAAATTAGAAAAAACACAAGAAATTACTCACTGATAAACTATCTAAATGTGGGATTTTATAATACATGTTATTAAGTATAATATTAGTTTCTTTTTGCTCAAATTCAATAGAAGAAAGGAAATGAAATGAAAATTTCAAAAATATAAATAAATTTCAATTTTTTTCTACCAAAGTGATAGTAATACATAAAAATTCATTTTTGAGACAAAAATACAAAAATTATTGAGTGTAACGTCATTATGCACTTTCAACTTCACGTTTCAATTATAAACAGTCTCTGCTGACTACCTGACAAGAAACCTGGCCAGGACTCCGCTCTTCCGCTCTCCTCCCCCAGCCCTTCCTCGCACTCCCACTGGGTCTAACCAGAGGGAACTCCACTCGCATTCCATTGTCTAGGAACGACTCTCCTTGGAGCTGTGCAATATGGTAACTATGATTCTTCCCACATTCCAATTATGCTGGCTGTATGGTAAAGATTTTCTTTGTCAAGGTTATAAATAATACTTTCTGTTTACAACCATAATTCTCCCAGTTACATGCATTTCAATAATTTCAATAACACAATGTTTTTACTGATTTCACTGTTCGCTAGATCTCAGTCAGCATCAAGAAATGTCTTCAAGAGGCCTACGTACATTTAGAGCCCGTAGGCTTCTTCCTACGCATATTAACTTATTATATCATGTACTAATTTATAGGCTACAACTCATATACTCAAATAATATATTTTGGAAGGATAAACTTATATAGAAACAAAAGCTGTAACAGTTTTTCTTTTTCACATATGTGTATCTGTCTTGTATGTCTCCTAGGTGAGGGCACTCCTCACTATGGAGACCAGCTGCCTACGTCACAAACACCTGTACCGAGGGCTTCTTTGAGAACATTAGCTCCTTTCAAGGCAGCAGCCATTGTGCACATAGAAATCCCAATGTGATTCTGTGCCTGTTTGCCATTTCCTGCCATTCTTTCTATACCCTCATGTTACCCATTTTCCAAATTCACATGCCATTTGTTTTTTCAGTTGCTTTTCGTTAAGCCATTGGTCTTAACTGGTCATGGCAAACTGTTTTTAAGATGGCCAATTCCATTCAATCAATTTAATTTTTCAGAGGTGGGAGAGCAAGTCAATCAATGCTTGAAGGAATAAATGGAGAACTAAGCACAAAACCTTGGCCCCAGAGACCATCTATGTTGTATTGGCCCTCTAGCCAGCTGAAATCCTGATTCTGAACTGTCTAGACTGCCCTCAACCTTTGATCTCCATTAGCACTTATTTATACAAGGAATTCACTGGCACTGAGTTCTCAAACTCCGTGAACATCAGAATTACCCAGAAGATGTATTAAAAACCAGCATTTCTGAGCCTCACCCCTGGAGTTTCTTACTCAGTGCAACTGAGTCAGGTGGTGATCAAGGTTTCGCGTCTGTAACGAGTTTCCAGATGATTCTGATTCTGCTGGTCAAGAAAACATGTTCTAAAATCTATTGTGCAAGCCCTGGCCGGATAGGACGGTTGGTGGAGCTCTGTCCCAGAGCTTGGAGGTTGCTAGTTTGATCGCCAATCAGGGTACATGCAGCACCAGATTGAAGTTCCTGTCTCTCTCCCTGCCTCTCTCTCTCAAAAAATAATAATATTAAAAACAAAAACTGTTGTGCTAAAATTTGCTAAACACTCCTGGTGTCTAATCCTGTGTTCCCTGTTCCCTTGTATGTGAGAATGACAACCACTTTTTCTCACAGTATGTCATTTTGGTCTGATGGGCAGCCATTAGCAAAACAACTAAGACAATGACAGCAATTGGCTGAGTTTTCAGATATGAAAATGTCTGTTGTTTTTATGTAGGTGACTGACAACTTAGCTGAGCATGAAATCTAGGCTTACCTTTCCTTTTGCACTTTATACACATTGCTTTATTGTTTTATGGGAATGAATATTATTGTGGATGCCAGTCTAAAGGTAACTTGCTTTTGTGTGTTCATGTATCAAAAAAATTCACTTTTTAAATCTTAGAAGTTCAATAACTTAACCAAGCTATGTTTCAGAATCCACTGGGGTATCACTCTCCCTGTAATTAAGTGTACTCCTTTGAAATGTATATTAAGTCCTTCCTTTATTCTAGGAAAACTGACTGCTACTTCATTACAATGAATTTTCTTTTTCTCAGAGGGTCATAATTATCCTCATTTAGGGTCATCTTCCACTGTTTCAATATCCATCATCTTCCCTCATAATTAAAAATCTCAAAATTTTTCTCTGCTTATAATGTGATTAACTAAAGCCTTTCACTATGTTAGTAATTGGATTTTCAATAGTATTTATTCTTATCCTACCTGATATCCTTTTTTACCCAAGCCCTACAATGAAACCAATCTGGGTTGCAGTTTTTTTTATCAGTCTGTTGTTTGTTTACCTATTGGCTTGTTCAATTCGTGTTCTAACAATATTCTGCAAGGAAAGTTATTCAGAAATACTATAGAGTTCGTTTTAGTTCTTCTTGAGTTAAATTTTCTTCCAATATCATTTCTCCTTTTTCTTTCCATTTCCATTGCATTCTTTTCTATTGTTATTGTTACTTGTTTGACACGGTTGCCATAGTATGATTTTTCATCTTTGTGATTATATTGACAGGTATGTTCAAACCTTCTTATTATCAAAAATAATACAATTAAACACCCTTTAGCCCCTTTGCTGCCTTTTAAAACTTAATTTCCCTATACCATAAGCCTTTAAAGTATTCTATCACATAGTCCGAACTTAAGAGTTGCAGCGGGGCAGAGACTGATGGGTGCTGCAGGCAGCTCCTTCTGGAGTCCTGCCTCTGTTACCAGGGACAATTCCATACAGGAGGGTGTATCTCCTTTCTCTAACCTTTAGTTCATCATCCAATGCTTTAAATATTCCTGCAAAATTATCTGGCTCCTGTGGCCCTTTTCTGAAGCTCTGCCATGATAAGTGGATTTCTGAGGTCTGCCTTTGTACCCAATGTCTACGTAAATCAC
Source organism: Saccopteryx leptura (assembly GCF_036850995.1). NCBI lineage: Eukaryota > Metazoa > Chordata > Mammalia > Chiroptera > Emballonuridae > Saccopteryx > Saccopteryx leptura. The sequence continues at coordinate 175,519,165 of NC_089506.1, read as the reverse complement.
GCTGAATCGGTAGATATGACTGAAAATTCTCAGTATTTAGCTTCAGTCTCCACTCAGTGCTATATTTGATTGTTGTGGTTCATTAGAAACTATTCTGTGAAGCACCAAAATGTTTAGTTTATTCATTAGTTAAAATTTACAATTTATATGACATACATTTAAACTGAATTCCTTGCTCATAGGCTGATTTTTATTCATTATTGTGAGCAATTACTTCTACAATATGATTTAATAATTCATGTTTATCTCAGAGTTCCTTCTTCCTGCATCTTTTCCCACCTCTAGATTATAAGATCATCAGAAGCCGAGATCGTGTTTTTGTTCTTGATTCACAAAAATACTGAATATTGTGCTTTATACATAGTACAAATTTAATTAATTAAATTTATTGGAACATGAAATTTCTTCAAATATCTCTGTGCACATTTCTAAAAACTGCACAGCTAGTTATTTAGTACTAAGAAAAACTATAAATATATTATATAGGAATGTTAGCAGTAGACAAGAATAAATGAAATAAATTATAAAATGGGAAGCATTAAGTGGTCAAATTATTTTTCTTTTAAAATGACAGGCATCTTAAATTCAGTTGTACTTCAAGAGAATGCAATCTCTGCTTCTGTGTTTAAAATGTATTACCACTAAGCTATTAATGAAATCGCTTTTGTGAGACATGGTAATAGTTACGTCAATCATAGAAGTTTTCCTACAAACTTTTAGGGAGGTATTTATAAGCATGAATGTTAGGAGATTATCTGGGTTGTAATCTTAGCTCTATCCCTTACTGGCCACGACACTGGTGGCATTACTTAATTACTCTGTGCCTCAATTTCCTAATCTGTAAAATGGAGATAATAACAGTACTATCTAATAGATTGTTGTAAGAATAAAATGAGCTAATGCATGGGATATATATCAGTGGGGATTAGCACACAGTCCATGCATTAGATGTATTTGCTGCTGTTCATAGTAACAACCACTGATTTACTTAAGAGAAGGAAAATAAATCACTATTAAGCATAGGCTCTGAAAGATTTAAATGGGCTTTACTATTGTCCAAAGATACTCTCCCTGCCTGTGTATCTCACTATTTAATTAAATATAATAATACATTCTCTAACCAAGCAGTCATCAAATAATTTAAATGTTTTTGAGCATAATATTTGACAGTAATTACTACTTAATATGTGCTTTCTGAATACACTAAAATAATAATTTGGAATGAAGGTGGACCTTCAAATAGTAAAAATTATCTTCCATAGGAAAGAGTGATGAACTGAGATAACTCTGTAACAATAGCAAAGCCAAAAGTTATTTACTAATGTTGTCTTGATACAAATCATATGGCCCTTGTGGACATAGAGCTAGTGATTTTACGATTATTACATTTCTGAAGCTAATTAAATATAAAATAAAATAAGTGAATTCTGTTCACATTGTCCAGAGTAATAAGCATAGATGGAATTAAGTAATTTATACTGACTGATAATATAGATGTATTACTTGTATAGACTTAACAAAACATTATATTGGCCTTCCTTCCTTGAGACATAACATTCTTCAGGGCTGCCCTCAATGGTTAAATATTTAATAAAAAAAACCTTTGGGAGGAATGAGGACATTTCAATACCATAATGAAATTAATTCTATAAGCTTTATAGACCTGCCTGGAGGGAGCAACTTCTTTCCAGTTATTAATGAATGAGGAGATTTTTCAGTGATTGTTATTATTATTGCTATTTGGCCAATAACATTTTAAAGTAATGTTAAAATTACCGAGAACTCTGGAGTGTCACAGTTATCATTATTTCATTAATCATCTCAGCATCTTTTGGAATGAGAGATGGATAAATTTGAAATAAAATATTTAAAAAATATCCTGATCAGGCAGTGGCACAGTAGACAGAACACTGGCCTGGAATGCTGAAGATACAGGTTCAAAACCCTGTAGGTCACTGGCTCATCCAGCTTGAGTGCAGGCTCACCAACTTGAGTGTAGGGTCGCTGGCTTGAGCATGGGATCATAGACACGACCCCTTGGTCACTGGTTTGAGCTCAAAGGTCGCTGGCTTGAAGCCCAAGGTTGCTGACTTGAGCCCAAGTTTGCTGGCTTCAGCAAGGGGTCACTGGCAGTCCCTAGTCAAGGCGCATATGAGAAAACAGTCAATGAACAACGAAGGTGCCACAACTATGAGTTGATGCTTCTCATTTCTCTCCCTTCCTGTCTGTCTGTTCCTCCATCCCTCTCTCTCTCTCTCTCTCTTACTTATAAAAAAAGTTTTTTAAGTATTAAAAAATAAACCCTCATAAAACCTTCCTTCCTTCCTTCCTTCCTTCCTTCCTTCCTTCCTTCCTTCCTTCCTTCCTTCCTTCCTTCCTTCTTTCTTTCTTTCTTTTTCTTTCTTTCTCTCTCCCTCTCTTTCTTTCTTTCTTTCTTTCTTTCTTTCTTTCTTTCTTTCTTTCTTTCTTTCTTTCTTTCTTTCTTTCTTTCTTTCTTTCTTTCTCTCTTCCTCAATCTCTCCCCCTCTCTCATTTCTTTCTTTTCTTCTCTTTCCCCCTCCCTCTCTTCTCTAGCCCCCATCTTGGCTCACAGACGAGAGACTACACAATACCCTGAAAATGAATAATATGGATGCTGTTAAATTTCTCTGTTTATCTCTCTCTCTCTCTCTCTCTCTCTCTCTCTCTCTCTCTCTCTCTCACACACACACACACACACACACACACACACACACACACACACTTGCAGTTCTTTTTAAATCTTATTTCCTGAACTATATAGGAAGCAATAAAGCTAAATTTTCAAATTTTTAAAAATACACAGCAAAGATAAAAGAAATGCCATCACATCGCCTATCAATAGATACATAAAGTGACCCTTTTTTTACTTTCGAAAGGTTATACACATGATTTCCTGCCCTATAAAATGATTTCAATTAAATTATTTATTTTTAAAATTTGAATTTATTTTTTTGTGTATGTTACATTGGATTTTAACCAAACGTGAACTACTCTGTAATAAGAAAGTATATGGTGACATTCTTATACAAGCAAAAAATTGAAATGCAACCCAATAAATTAATCTAAAATCTTTATCATATGTTTGGCAGAAAACAGGTATTTGATGCAAATAATAAATATTTTATGATTTTTATGATCATCCTTTTCCAAAAATGGTTTTGGCAGGTCAGGTATTTTTAAAATCCTATATATTGTGATTGTTAACACGGAAATAGAAAAACAATATAGTTATAGTCATTAAACATAATTTTACTTTAAACTTCTTGGAAGTCTGGGCAAAAACAGATTGTATAACTTCCATTTTTTGAAACGAGTGGCATATCAAATTTTCTACTGTCATAATTTTGTTAATATTTAATTACAAATTTAAATGATTTTTTTTTTTTAGTTTTTCCACTGATAGGAGAGAGACAGAGAGAGAGAAGCATCAACTCATTGTTCTACTTATTTGTTCCATTTAGTTTTGCATTCATTGATTGCTTCTCATACCTGCTTTGACAGAGGATTGAACCCATGACCTCAGAGCACCAGGACCATGCTCTATCCACTGGGCCATCCGGCAAGGGCTATTAATTGATTATACCAACCTTATAAGAAACACATATATACTATGCCTTTGAAATCAGTTTTAAAGACAAGGTGGAAGTGCTTTTTTATTCTTTATTTTCCTTGATAAAACCTGAAAGCTTACTATTCAAATTCAATACATATAGCTATGTGGTTATCTAATGGTCTAATTTGATAATTAAATTAAAATGAGAATCCAATAGAAAATAGATGTCTGTCCCATAGAGTTACTTTCTTTAAAAACCTTTGTTAAGGCCCTGGCCGGTTGGCTCAGTGGTAGAGCGTTGGCCTGGCATGCGGGGGACCCGGGTTCAATTCCCGGCCAGGGCACATAGGAGAAGCGCCCATTTGCTTCTCCACCCCCCTTCCTCTCTGTCTCTCTCTTCCCCTCCCACAGCCAAGGCTCCTTTGGAGCAAAGATGGCCCGGGCGCTGGGGATGGCTCCTTGGCCTCTGCCCCTGGCGCTAGAGTGGCTCTGGTCTCGGCAGAGCATCGCCCCTGGTGGGCAGAGCATCACCCCTGGTGGGCGTGCTGGGTGGATCCTGGTCGGGCGCATGCGGGAGTCTGTCTGACTGTCTCTCCCCATTTCCAACTTCAGAAAAATACAAAAAAAAAAAAATCTTTGTTAAGATACTCTTTGTGACCACTATTTTTTATGAAGTCTCATAAAAAACTTGATATTCCTTTGTGTTTTACTCATCTTTGTGCTTAGGACCCAGCACAAGGCTTGGCACAGAAAGCACATGTTAAATATTTGTGGAGCTGAGATGGTAACTGAGGGCACAGTCACATAAGCTAGAGTTGTTTGGGTTAACATTCCATTATAAGAGTTTAGTGATCTGACAAATGTTTTCACTTAGGTGGAAGGCAACTGGACATCAGATCTGTTCTAGAGGTTGGACCAATTCACAATTAAACTGCCGCATTCCACACTGCAGCAGACTTGATGTTCAAAAGTTAGTAATCCTAGCTTCCTTGAAGGCTGTCAGTATAAGCTGCATATAAGCTGTATCTCTAGCTAATGGGACAAGACAAACTGCTGAGTAGACTTGCTCAGTGTCTAAAACTTGTCCTTTGAAACTAACACTTAAATATGGGTGAATATTGAATATACCCTATCTAAAGTACTCTATTACACTGGGAAACAATCTTTTTTCGTTTTTTGTTGTATGAGACTTTAGAACTGTTTCTATATATTTCTGTATTGCTGATTCCAAATCTGAAATCCATTTTTTTGGTGCATGCTCTAGTTTTTATGCAATTTTAATTTCTTTTTGTTACAGTTAATGGCATGCATTGGTTTTCAAATTGGAGTTAAAGGGCAACGACTCTTGGATTGAACATAACCACAAGGCAATTAATGTTTACAAACATCACTTTTACATAATTGTAGTTGTTTCTAAATGTAAAAAATTATTATCTGATAAAAAACACCCTCTTATTTTGTTTTAAGATTGAATCATGGCTTCTTTGAGTAGACGTAAATGTAAGAATAGTCCTGATACTTTCTGCTATATATGTGGCTGTTACATACTTCAATGTCAAAAGTGCAATATTTTATCATTTGTGACACGTGCATATATTGCCTATTTTCAAGTTCCCCTTGGTGATCAAGATAAGAATTGGGCTCTTCATATTGTGTGTCATAATTGTGAGGAGATGCTTCATGACTGGACAAAAGAAAAACGCAAAGGAATGCCTTTTGGTATTCCCATGGTTTGGCGTGAACCTAAGGACCACAGCAGTGACTGTTATTTCTTTCTGATCCATACAAAGGGCATCGGCAAGAAAAAACAGCATATGATCGCATAGCATATCCTAATATTCCTTCAGCAATACGACCTAACCTACAGTCTGAGACACTTCTGGTGCCAGTTTTCAATGATTTTATTTCTTCTAAGGATGAAGAAAGTGAACATGGTGATCAAGTGTATTTTGATAAGATGCATGAGGAAACAGTTGTAGAATCTGAATGGTCTTCTTTTGATGCCAAGCTGTCATTAACCCCTCAGCAATTTAGCCAACCCGAATTGAATGACTTAGTAAAAATGACATAAAAATTGTCCTCGACTTTCTGAAGTATGAGGAGCATAACTGGATTATTTGTGTGGATCTTAAAATGGTAAATTTCCTGCTAGGACAACCAAGAGGTTTCACAAAGTATCCTTGCTTTCTGTATTTGTGGGACAGCTGAGCTCAGGAGAAACACTAAACACAGAAGGAGTGGTCAAAACATGAATCTCTGGACGTAAAGATGCAAAATGTTGTGAATGAACCTATAGTTAATCGAGACAAGATCATTTTTCCCCCACTTCACATCAACTTGGCTTAATGAAGCAGTTTGTTCAGGCTTTGAATAGAGAAAGTGAATGCTTTTAACATATTATTTCTGCTTTTCCTGCCTGTCTTTTGAGAAGATAAAAGCAGGTATATTCGATGGACCTCAAATTCAAACCCTCATATGTGACGAAGAATTTTCCAGGAAGATGAATAAGGAGGAGAAAGCAGCATGGCAGTCTTTTGTGGCAGTTACAAAGAACATCCTTGGCAACAAAAAAGCAGAAAACTATGAACTTCTGGTTCAAAGGGTGCTGTTGGCTTTTCATGACATTGGATGTAATATGAGTGTTACAATTCACTTCCTGAACAGTCACCTTGATAAGTTTCCCAAAAATCTTGGAGCTGTTAGTGATGAGTAGACTTCTGCTGGAGCATCAAACGAGATTGTCCTCAACAAGTACACAAACACAAGAGCTACAAAAGCAAATTTTTGCCTGAATAAAATTTAAATAAGTTTTGTGCAAATTTTATGATTAAAATAAGTGTTTCAATATGTTCTATTTCAAAAATGTAGACAATTTCTGATATATAATATCTTTTACTGTATTAGTGTATTTACTGCATTATATAAATTATTATATTTTCACAAAGATGATGCCCAAGAAGACATTCTACTTCATTATGTTAAACTAAATGTTGAAAATTTTACAATAAGAAGAAAAACCTAAAATTTTGAATTGTAAAAAATCTGTAGCATACATTGAAAAACTAATGTCAGATTTGAGATCAGCACACTTGAATTAGGTAAGAACAAGTGCTTTTGTGGATGCAACAGATTTTGTTCCCCAGTGTTATTCATTTCTGGGACCATAATTATTAAATTAAAAAATTGATTTTGTAGTGCCTTACTGGTGATGGCACAGTAGATAGAGAGTCAACCTGGGATGCTGAGGACTCAGGCTCGAAATCCCAATGTACCTGTCTTAAGTGCAGGCTCACTTGAATTGAGCAAGAGGTCACCAGCTTGAGCGTAGGATTCTAGACATGATCCCACATTCACTAGCTTTCGCCCAAAGTTCGCTGGCTTGAGCAAGGCATCAGTGGCTCAGGTGTAGCCTCTCTGGTCAAGGCATGTATGAGAAGCAACCAATGAACAACTAAAAGTGCCACAACTTCAAATTGATCTTTCTCATTTCTCTCCCTTCTTATCTATCTGTCTTTATCTTTCTCACATAAAATATAAAAATTAAAAAATGGTTTTGTGGAAAATTATTTCTAATAAAATTTGAGCTGATTATTTGTATTGGAACTGTAACTTTGTCACTGAGATTGGAGATATTTGAAGGAACATTTGAAATAGTATCTAAAATTTGAACATATATAAGTTTTTCCAATATTTTTTATGAAAAATTTCAAATATGCAGAAATATTGAAAGAATCAGCAGTGAATACACATATACTGACCTCAAAGATTATACAATTAATATTTTCTATATTTGCTTTATCACATGTCTATCCAAATATGCCACTATCTATATTTACATCTATATTTTGATGCACTACAAAATAACCTGCAGAAATCAAGTTGTAAAATGTACACTTTGCCTTAAATACTTCAGCATGCATAGAGTTCATCAACTAGAGTACAATAATTGTATGCAAATACAACTTTACATGCAATGAAATAAAATCTAAAGTACACCATTTCATGAGTTATGGAACATACTTACTTTAGATTAATACAACTACTCAACATACATTCAGAAAAATATATACTGAGCATCTTTAAAATCACAGTCTAGAGACTACAAACAGCTGATCAACTGTCTCTCATGTAGAATAAAACTATGAAAAATGTCTTTTAAATAAACAACTAAAATGTAATTATTTTGTTTATTCAATTTTACAAACAACTTTCTTTTCAAAATATAATAACACTTTTAAAATGGGGCCAGAAGTAGTCAACACTGAGAAGTTAATTATATCAGTCTTTTCTTCATTCAGTTGATATAATACAGAAGACAAGACTTGAAGCACCATGTACTTGAAGCTCAGTTACAAGTTATACAAAATGTACCGAGAAAAGAAAATGACACATGTATTGATTTGTGGTGGACATATGTCAAAGGTATTACTTAATATTGTATAGCTATCGACAGAGACATTTTGTGTGTGTGTGTGTGTGTGTGCAGCCATATTCTCAAAGAAATGAAAGTAACACCATGAGTATAACTGTCTAATTACTCCAGTATGGTTAAATAATAATAAAGAAAAAGAAGGCTCCCTAAAAAATTATCCACATAATATATCATTGTTTAATAGCCACAACAGTTTTAATAGCATTTCAGCATTTATTTTCAAGTTTAAGCTAAAATGACTGTAATTATTTTATTGTAATATATTTCTCTGGAAGAGTTTATCTCAAAGGAGCTTTACAGTCGTTGCTTCATTCGTTCATTTTCCCCAATAATATTACAATTGAGAACACAAAATTCAAGGGCACCAACAATTTGGTCAATGGTCACAAGTGAATCCTGACTTGAAATTTCTCTTCCCCTCAAGACCAATATTTAGAAGTAAATCTAGGAAAAATTAGCATATATTATAATGTACTCCCAGACTTTTACAAAGAGATGTGTTCTTTTTAATAGCATTTAAGTAATACAATTTACATAAATTTACTTGGGATATACTTTTTCCAATTTGCATACATCTACAGTACAAACACATGTAGCTTATTCTTCAGTGTCTCCTCCAAATTTAAAAATAAAATAAATTATTTCTTTATTTTGCATATTAGATTACAAATATAAGTCAAACCAGGGACCTGAAGATGGCAGCTGAGTAGGCAGATGCACAGACTCCAGGCTCACACCACCAAACTGGATTACAAATTTATTCAGGAACAATCAGCATGAAAAACCACCTCTGGACTACAAGAACACAGCTCTCAAAAACCAAGGAGCAAAAAAGAAGTCACATTGAGCCTGGTAGGGAGTGCCGAGGAGCAGTGGATCTTCCCTGCTTACAGGAACAAAGGGGGGATGAGGCTGAGAGCCCAGAAGGGCTCTCATTCCAAGGAAAGGAGCAGAAAATATTGCTCACAGCTACTTGCCTGGGGACCTGAAAACGAGATGTGTTGAAAGGGCTGGCTTGTCTTCCAAAAGGGAAGGGGAGAGAGAGAGACAGATGGTGATGGGCAGAGGAATGCATGAGATGACCTGAGAAGCTGACTCATCCAGTGCTAGAGTCGGCTGTAGCTGGGGGAGGGGTTGATCTTCCACACAATACAAGATTAAAGTAGTTCTGGGTCACTCATCTCCAGACATATCTCCAGATCCAGGCAGTACAACAAGACACAGCTGAAAACAAGAAGTGGAGAGGAGGGGCAGTAACTCAGGTCTCCATGGAGATCTAAGATACACCTCCCCCTACTGAAGCTGAGAAAACGCCCTGTGCCTGCCTGGAGAGAGTAACTGGCAGATCAGGCCTTCAGAGTCTCAGGTTACACCCACTGCATTCCTGGATAAAGTTTCAAATAAGCCCCCTGCTGAGATCAGTAAACAAGACTACCAAGTGTTAAGAAAACTGAGAAGAAAACAAACAAATCAAGACTTCAAAGCAGCTCTACCAGAAAAGCCAAATCACACAGTGGATTACAAATAACAGCTGATGCCAACCCAAGAAGACCTAGAAATAACACAACTGGAAACTGGAGGCAGACAACACCAACCTAGACTCATTCAGCTCTATATATAATACACTCAAACACACAGACATAATGAGAAGACAGAGAAGTGCAATCCAAATGAAACCACAAGAGAAAAATCCAGGAAATGAACTGAGTGATATGGAAATAACCAAACTTCTGGATGCAGAGTTTAGAATAATGATTGTTAGGATGCTTAGGGATCTGAGAACAACAAAGGATGGTCATTATGAACAATTAAATAAAGAAATAGCAAGTATAAAAAAGGATATTGAAATATTAAAAAAGAATCAGTTGGAGATGACAAATACAATATCAGAAATGAAGACCACAATGGAAGGAATTAAAAACAGGATGGATGAAGCTGATGACTGAATCAACGAGTTGGAGGAAAAGTTGAATGAAGACATGGAAGCAGAGCAGAAAAAAGAAAAGAAATTCAAAAAGTCTAAGGAAACTCTTAGAGAGCTCTGTGACAACACGAAGAGAAATAACATCTGCATCATAGGGGACCCTGAAGAAGAAGAGAAAGAACAAGGGATAGAGGCTTTGTTCAATCATATCATAGCTGAAAATATCCCTAAACTAATGCAGGAAAAACTCTTATAAATTCAAGAAGCACAGAGAACTCCATTAAAGAGAAACCCAAAGAAATCTACACCAAGACGCATGATAATTAAAATACTACAGCTAAATGATAAACAGAAAATATTAAAAGCTGCTAGAGAAAAAAAGGCTATCACCTACAAAGGAGCCCTCATAAGGATGACATATGACTTCTTAACAGAAACACTTGAGGCCAGAAGGGAATGGCAAGAAATATTCAAAGTAATGCAGAACAAGAGCCTACAACCAAGACTACTTTATCCAGCAAGGCCATCATTTAAAGTTGAAGGAGAAATAAAAAGCTTCTCAGACAAAAAAACCCCAAAAAAACAAAAACAAAACTCAAGGAATTCATTACAACCAAACCAATGCTGCAGGAAATGTTAGGGGGAATGCTGTAAACTGATCAAAGTGGGAAAAAAATATAGCAAAAGAGAAATACAGTTTTAAAGAATAAAATGTTTATAAACAACTATATATCAATAATAACCTTAAATGTAAATGGATTAAACAATTCAATCAAAAGCCATACGGTAGCTTCATGAATAAGAAAACAGGACCCATACATATGCTGTCTACAAGAGACACACCTTAAAACAAAAGATGCACATAGACTGAAAACCAAAGGATGGGAAAAAATATTTCATGCAAATGGAAATAATAAAAGTTGGGGTAGCAATACTTATATCAGACAAAATGGACTTTGAAACAAAGGCTATAGTAAGAGATAGAGAAGGTCACTACATAATGATAAAGGGAGCAATCCAACAGGAAGATATAACCATTATAAATATCTACACAACTAATTTAGAAGCATCATAATATATAAAGCAGACTTTGATGGATAAAAAGGGCGAAATCAACAGCAATATTATAATAGTAGGGATTATAATACCCCACTAACATCACTAGATAAACAGATCCTCAAGAATGAAAATTAACAAAGAAACAGCAGACTTAAAGGACACACTAGAACAACTGGATTTAATAGATATCTTCAGAACCTTTCACCCTAAAGCAGCAGAATATACATTCTTTTCAAGTGCTCATGGTACATTCTCTAGGATAGACCACCTGTTAGGGCACAAAAGCGGTCTCAACAAATTTAAGAAGATTAAAATAATATTAAGCACTTTCTCTGATCACAATGGCATGAAACTAGAAATCAACCACAACAGAAAAATTCAAAAATTCTCAAAAACATAGAAACATATTAGCAGGTTGTTAAATAACAAATGGATTAACAATGAGATCAAAGAAGAAATAAAAAAATTCCTAGAAACAAATGATAATGAGCATACAACAACTCAAAATTTATGGGACACAGCAAAAGCAGTACTGAGAGGGAAGTTCCTGGTACTACAGGCATACTTTAAGAAGCAAGAAAAAGTTCAAATAAATAACCCTGCATCTAAAAGAACTAGAAAAAGAACAACAAATAAAGCCCAGATGTTGTAGAAGGAAGGAAATAATAAAGGTCAGAGAGGAAATAAATAACATAGAGGCTAAAGAAAAAATACAGAGAATCAATGAAATCAGAAGATGGTTCTTTGAAATGGTAAACAAGATAAAGGAACCTTTCAGTAGACTCACCAAGAAAAAAAAGAGAGCACTCATATACATATAATTAGAAATGAGAGTGGAGAAATGACAACTGACACAACAGAATTACAAAATATTGTAATAAAATACTATGAAAAACTGTATGACATAAAACTAGACAACTTAGATAAAATGAACAAATTCCTTGAAATATAAAATCTTCCAAAAATCAATCTGGAAGAATCAGAAAACCTAAACAGACCAATTACAACAAATGAAATCAAAAAGTTATCAAAAAACTCCCAACAAACAAAAGTCCTGGATCTGATGGCTTCACAAGTGAATTCTACCAAATATTCAAAGAAGAACTAACTCTTATCCTTCTCAAGCTTTTTCAAAAAATTCAAGAGGAAGGAAGACTTCCAAGCTTCTTTTATGAGGCGAGTATAATTCTGATTCCAAAACCAGGCAAAGACAACACAAATAAAAAAAATAATAGGCCAATATCCCTGATGAATATAGATGCAAAAATCCTCAACAAAATATTAGCAAGCCAGATCCAGCAATATATGAAAAAAATCATACACCATAATCAAGTGGGATTCATTCTGGTGAGGCAAGGTTGGTACAATATTCACAAATCAATCAATATGATTAATCACATAAACCAAAGGAAGGAGAAAAACCACACGATAATTTCAATAGATGCAGAAAAAGCATTTGATAAAATCCAGCACCCAGTCATGATCAAAACTTTCAGCAAAGTGGGAATACAGGGAACATACCTCAACACAATAAAGGGCATCTATGACAAACCCACAGCCAACATCTCACTCAATGTACAAAAATTAAAAGCAATCTTCTTAAGATCAGGATCAAGGCAGGGGTGCCCCTTTTCACCACTCTTATTCAACATAGTTCAGGAAGTCCTAGCCACAGCAATCAGAGAAGAAGAAGAAATAAAAAGCATCCAAAATGGAAAAGAAGAAGTAAAACTATCACTATTTGCAGATGATATGATATTGTATATAGAAAACCCTAAAGTCTCAGTCAAAAAACTACTGGACCTGATAAATGAATTCAGCAGGGAAGCAGGATATATAATTAATACTCAGAAATCAGAGGCATTTTTATACACCAATAATAAACTGTCAGAAAGAGAAATTAAGTAAACAATCCCCTTCACTATTGCAACCAAAAAATAAAGTACCTAGGAGTAAATTTAACCAAGGAAATTAAAGACTTGTACTCAGAAAATTATAAAACATTGATAAAAGAAATCAAGGAAGATATGAACAAGTGGAAGCATATACTGTGCTCATGGTTAGGAAGAATAAACATCATTAAAATGTCTATATTACCCAAAGCAGTCTATAAATTCAATGCAATACCAATTAAAATACCAATGACATACTTCAAAGATATAGAACACATATTCCAAAAATTTATATAGAACCAAAAAAAGAATGCGAGTAGCCTTAGCAATCTTGAGAAGGAAGAATAAAGTGGGAGGTATCACACTTCCCAATATCGTTATACTACAAGGCCATTGTACTCAAAACAGCCTAGTACTGGCATAAGAACAGGCATATAGATCAATGGAACAGAACAGAGAACCCAGAAATAAACCAACAGCTTTATGGACAACTGATAATTGACAAAGGAGGTAAAAGTATACAATGGAGTAAAGACAGCCTCTTTAATAAATGGGACAGCTACCTGCAAAAAAATGAAACTAGACCACCAACTTACACCATTCACAAAAATAAACTCAAAATGGAGAAAAGACTTAAATGTATGCCGTAAAACCATAAGCGTCTCAGAAGAAAAAAAAAGCAGTAAGGTCTCCGACATCTCTCACAGCAATATATTTGCCAATTTATCTCCACAGACAAGTGAAATAAAAGACAGGATAAACAAATGGGACTCTATCAAACTGAAAAGCTTTTGCACAGCTAAAGACAATAAGAACAGAATAAAAAGATGAACTACACAATGGGAGAATATATTCGACAATATGTCTTATAAGGATTTAATAACCAAAATTTATAAAGAACTTGTAAAACTCAACACCAGGAAGACAAACAATCCAATCAAAAAATGGGCAAAAGAAATGAATAGACACTTCTCCAAAGAGGACATTCAGATGGACAATAGGCATATGAAGAAATACTCAACACTAATCATTAGAGAAATGCATATTAAAACCACAATGAGATATGTCTTCACACCAGTCATAATGGCGCTCATCAACAAAACAAAACAGAGTAAGTGCTGGTGAGGATGTGGAGAAAACAGAACCTTCCTGCACTGCTGGTGGGAATGCAGACTGGTGCAGCTACTGTGGAAAACAGTATGGAGATTCCTCAAAAAATTAAAAATTGAACTGCCTTTTGACCCAGCTACCCCACCTTTAGGAATATACCCCAAGAACACCATAGCACTGTTCCAAAAGGAGAAATGCACCTCCATGTTTATGGAAGCATTGTTCACAGTAGCGAAGATCTGGAAACAGCCCAAGTGTCTGTCAGTGGATGAGTGGATTAAAAAGCTTTGTTACATATATACTATGGAATACTACTTAGTCATAAGAAATGATGACATTGGATCACTTACAACAACATGGATAAACCTTGATAACATTATACTGAGTGAAATAAGTAAATCAGAAAAAACTAAGAACTATATGATTCCATACATAGGTGGGACATAAAAACGAGACTCAGAGACATGGACAAGAATGTGATGGTTCCTGGGGGGGGGAGGGGAGTAGAGGGTGGGAGGAGTTGAGGGGCACAAAAAAACAAAAACAAATAGAAGGTAACGGAAGAGAATTTGATTTTGAATGAGGGGTATGCAACATAATCAAATATCAAAATAATCTGGAGATGATTTCTCTGAACATATGTCCCCTGGTTTATCAATGTCACCCCATTAAAATTAATTAAAAAAACAAATATAAGTGAAATCAGATGGTATTTGTTTTTCTCTGACTAGTTTATTTCCATTTCCATCCATGCTGTCACAAAGGGTAAGAGTTCCTTCCTTTTTACAGCCAAGTAGTATTCCATTATGTAAATGTACCACTGCTTTTTATCCATTCATCTACTGATAGGTACTTGGGCTACTTCCAAGTCTTGGCTATTGTAAATAATGCTACAATTAACATGGGTTCATACAGTCTTTTGAAGCAAAGTTTCAGGTTTCATCTGATATATTCCCAGAGGTGGAATCACGGGGTTATAAAGCAGTTTCATTTTTAATTTTTTGAGGAAATTCTATATTGCTTTTCTCAGTGGCTGTTCCAACCTGTATTTCCTCTAATAGTGTACGAGGTTTCCCTTTTTTCAACATTCTTTCCAACACTTGTTTGTTAACTCATTGATAATAGTCATTCTGACAAGTGTAAAGTGATACCTCATTGTGGTTTCATTTTTATTTCTTTGATAATTAGTGACACTGTGCATCTTATATGTCTATTGGTCATCTGTATGTTCTCTTGAAAGAGATGTCTAGTCAGGTATGTTGCCCATTTTTAAATTAGATTGTTTGCTTTTTGTTGTTGTTGAGTTGAGTAAATTATTTATAAATTTTGGATATTAACCGTTTATCAGATATATCACTGGAGAATATGTTCTCTCATTCAGTGGGTTCTCTTTCCATTTTGTTGATGGTTTCCTTTGTTGTACAACAATTTTTAATTTTATGTTGTCTCATTGTTTATTTTATATTTTCGTTTCCCTTGAATGAGGCCATATATTAAAAAAAATTGCTATGGGAAATGTTCAAGATTTTACTGCCTATGTTCTCAGAGTAAAAGATACAAAAACCAGACTGACAGTTGTTACTGGGGAGGGAAGTGAAGAGGCTGGGTGAAAAATGTGATAAAATTAAACAAAAACAAAACAAACAAACTCATAGACAACAGCATGGTGATTACCAGCAGGAAACAGGGTTGGGGAGAGATAGAAGATAGTAAAAGAGGGATGAATGGTGATGGAAGGAGACTTGACTTTGGGTGGTGAACACACAATACAATAACACATAGATGATGTATTCTAGAACTCTACACCTGAAACCTACATAATTTTATTAAACAATGTCACCCTAATAAATTCAATAAGAATTATGAAATACATAATAATAGTCCTAATAATATTTATATATGATACTGACTATGCACAAAGTAAATCACAGTGAAAAGGATAGTGCATATTGAATCAAAAGACCATAATCTTAAAGTTTTAGCACAAGTTTTACTGGAAAACTGTGTGGTCTCAACAAAATAATTTCATTCCTGTGAGCCTCATTAATTTCATTTATAAAAAACGTAATTGGCTAGAAGAAGTTTCAATCTTTTTCCAAATCACAAATACTATTATTCTAAGACTAGTCTGTATAGGCAGACTTCCTTTGATCCTTTTTCTCTTTGGTCATTGTAATAGATGATTGTCTCACTCAGAGAAAGATACTAAATTTTCAATTGCATTCTTACTTTTGCCTAATCACATGATGTGGTTAAAATAGGTTTATATTGGCTCATGTTCTAAAGTTAATGCTAGCAATATTTTCATGTCGGTGAGCTAGTTCAAACAGGCATATTTAATAGCATTGATGGAAAATGGTCATTTGCAGGAACATTTAAATCAAACAATTTTAAGATATTTATATTCATTTTAAAAACATTTTGCCAAAAAGCTTTTCTTTTCATATTGTCTCAGTGGCTGACCAACTATTAATCAAGCCTTCATCCCCATGTGTGGTAAAAGTCAAATGAGTTTTGTCATAAGCTGAGCCATCTGTCTGCTCATACTGTTCTGCTATTTTTCTTTTTAAAACTCTTCAACTGAAATTAGAAAATGAAGGAGGAGGAGGTAATCAGGGCCTAGAAGAATAACAGGATATCATAGGCTTTGATTATTTTTTAATACCCAGGCAGTATGAGGTATAAATAGTATTTCAGAAATGTTTGTATTCATTGAAGAGTTTCTTTTGAATCTTCCTGGGGAAAATTGGGCATTCTCATATGATACAGATTCAATAAATGTGTTTGCTTTAAGATGAGCATAACAGTGCTAGGCCCTGGATGCAAGAGAGACATGAATGCTCTTAACCAAAGCAAAAGGAAGTCCTAAATCTGTGTCTCTTGTATTCACTGTTCTTGGGAAGAGTATACCCAGGGTTCTCATCTTGAGAGGGTTGTGGTTGTCTTTATAAAGTGCAGAAAATTCTCTTGGTCACCTACCATAAGCCAAGTACTTACTTCTCATGTCTTTATGATGAGTTTACCTACCTGACTTTAGATATTTGAAATGAAAGAGAGAGAGAGAAAGAGAGAACAGAGCCAAGCAGAAAAGACAGAAATATACTCCAAAATGAAAAGCCTCTAAACCTACCTCTCAAGTAACACTGCAAACCCTATTGCAATTATTTGACTGTAGCCAGCTAGTCCTTTATTAAGTGTATATCCTGCGTGGAGAGCTCTATTTTTCAGAGGGCAGCTCAACTCATAACTGGGCAGCATCAATTGTTAGGAAACTCATTTTCACACAGGGTTGAAGGGTTATTTTCTTGTTATGTTGATCCTTTATTACCTGGTACAAGTTTACTTTCTTTTCTGCTTGCTGACCTTTTAAAACTTTGAGGACAAGAAACCATCCTCCCTGCCAATATCTTTTCACTTAGAGTAAAGCATCAGTAGTCCCTTTAGTGGGCCCTGATGCTTTTAGGACTCCCCAATCCCCTGATTACTCTTCTCTGGTATACCTCCCCAGCTACCATTATACTTAGAAACCCAAATGAGTCTAAAACTCTCATTTTAGTGTTGGCTACCTTACAGTCTGATCACCCCTTTTAATAAGACAGCTTTTATTACATTTAACATTTGAGGAAAAATAAATGTGTTTTAATTTTATTTAATGTAATTGAGTTTTTCTAATTTTACAATGAATATACATTATCTTATATGATAAAAAATACTTTTAAAAACCATAAAACCAGGAAACTGTGTTTCTCCCTCATTGAAAGCCTGTAGTCGCAGCCATCACAGCCATTCACATGCAGGTTCCCATAAGATTCAGGCAGATGGTAAAGAAACAGTAGAGCCAGAAAAGTGTGAGCCATTCTTTATTCTAGCCTCGCACCCGGCCAGTGAGTAAAACACACACAGAGGGAAGACACTTCCCTTCCATTCAGAGCTCACAAAGCTACTGACACATCCGGGTTTTCCTAGAATCAATAGTCTTAGTCACCTCTGATTCCCCATCTGCACACTTTCTCCCTGCTCCTCTCTGCACAAACTGGCTTCTCCTTCAGCACTCTGTCATCTTGGCTTCCTTCTCCTTTAGCACTCTTCCTTCTCTTTGCTTTCACTTTCCAAAAATGGCTTCTCTCTTCTTCCTCCTCCTTCTTCTTAAAACTTTTTGGAGCAAAACTCCTCCTCCACCAAGCATTAGCATAACATCGGCTTTTCCCAAGCAGGAAGGTAATTAGTAGTTTCACCTGGCAGCACCATTCACCTGGGCAGCGCCATTTTTAACAATAAAAGTAAGCAAACTCAGAAATCATATTTTACAAACTCATTTGCCCAACACTCATAAAAAAGAGATTCCTGAATGGAAATTCTCATTCCATCTGATCAAACTTAGAAGAAGTTGTAAAGCCAGTAGCCACGGCCACCATCACAGCTGCCTGGCTAATGTAGGTTTGCAATTGATTCAGATAGACAGCAATGAAACAACAGAGCCAAGAACTGGTGGGCCATTAGCTTTAATCCTAGCTTGCACCCTCAGGCAAGAAATACACACAGTGGGAAAACACTTCCCTTTCCATTTAGGGCTCCCAAAGCCACTGATTTATCCAAATTTTCCTAGGATCAAAGGTTTGTACCTCACCAGCCTTATTCACCTCTGTTCCCCATCTCCTTCTCCCTGCACAAACTCTGCACAAACTGGCTTCTTCTTCAGCACTCCGCCATCTTGGCTACTTCTCTTCTCTTCCACATGGCCTTTCTCTGCTCTCCTCCAGCATGGGCTCCTCTGCCCCCTTTTATAGTGTAGAAATCAAAACCTTTAATCCAATATACAAACAAGGAAGTCTCTGATACAAAGCCACTTATCTGAGGCATAATGGGATTCCTCATGAGAATGAACCACCCCCCGCCATGCAACAGTCACGGGTGTGGGGAAAAGCTTAGTTTTAAAACTAAGACTTAGGCTGTAAGGATCCTGCCTGCTTACAGCCTGTCCCCCACACCCAATGCAGAGTATAAGCGAGCAAACATATATCATATTTACAAACTTATTTGACCAACAGAGAGAGAGAACATAACATCAATCTGTTTCTATGTGTCCTGACTCCAACACAGCTATTTGTCCAGGGTGATAATTCATCTTTCTGATTAAAAAAAAAAAAAATCTAAACAAATTTTCAGGTAGAGACTTCTAACTATTTCATATCAAATTTTGCAATACTATGCTATCTTGTTGTATCAAAAATGACAAAAACTGGTGTAGATGACAAAAGGGGCCACAAACTGAACCTGAGAAGCTCAGGGGAGGCCTATATGGCAGCATTACAAACTCAGAGACCTAAAGTAACCACAAAGGATGATCTGAAATGAAACTTTTCAACTAAAAGCCAGTCATGGCAGAAACTCATGTCCTAGGGCAATATTTTTCCCTGACAAAAGTCAATGTTTACTTTAACTGAGTCATTTTTTTGGGTTTTTGTTTTGTTTTGTTTTTTTGCATCTAGGATAATGTACCCTTAAAATGTCAGTTTAATTTCCTTTTTTCTGGACCTCTCAGTGCACCAAAAACAATCACCACAAATCCTCTCATTGTATTTCTCTCAGTGGGTAGCTGAAAAATTCACTTTTCCTGGTGTATGGCCAGTGGCCACCGCCATCATGGCCATGCAGACGCAGGTTCTCATTGGATTCGGGCAGACAGTAAAGAAATAGGGGAGCCAAAAAATGGAGGGCCATTCCGTTTATTAAAGTCTTGTACCAGTGGGTGGACAAGTAAACAGGCAGGGAAGACAGCTTCCTTCTCATTCAGAGTTCCCAAAGCCCCGACACAATCTCCAGTTCTACTACCTGGAAAATGTTCTCCGGTTCCTCCTGGAATCAAAGGCCCCCACCAGCCTCAGTGGAGCTCCCAAAGCCCCTCAGCTCCTGTTCCACCTCTATACTCCTGCTCTCCTTGCAAAACAGGCTGGGAAAAAAATCCCTTCTCCAACAAACATTAGCAAAACTATGGCCCCTCCCAAGCAGGAAGGTAATTCACAATTTGCAATCTGCCGCCTTCCCGCCCGCTGGAGGGCAAGCACAACAACTTTTCACAGACTACAGACACATGGTGCTGCCCAGGCCAATGCAGAACATAAGTGAGCAAACTTAAAAAACATTTGTTAAAACTTATTTGCCCAACACTAGCACCCCTCAAAAAATATGTCAAAGTTCTATTCCCAGAACCTATGAACATATTACCTTAAGTAGCAAAGGAACCTTCTCAGATGAGATTAAGGATTTTGAAATGGGAAGATTATTTGGATTACCTGTGTTGGGTCAATGCAAGCATAAGATTCCATATAACAGGAAGACAGGAGACTGAGGGTGGAGATGTAACAATGGGAGCAGATGTTGCAGTGATGTGCTTTGAAGATGAAGAGAGCAAGAGCCAAGGAATGCAGGCAAATGCAGGCAGCCTCTTGCCCCTTGACAGAGTAAGAGAATAGATTCTCTCCAACAGTTGCAGGAACCAATCCTGCTGACAACATTGGTTTGGAGCTTTAAGGCCCACACTGAACTTTCAATCTACAGAATTATAAGACAATCCTTATTTTAAGCCACAGAGTTTGTGGTAATTAGTTATAGCAGCAATAAAATACTAATACAATAAGGGATCTTTAAAACAATTCTTTCTCTCAGATCTAGGCCTAATCTGAGCCATTTTACTTTTGGGAGAGATTATTCTATTTTGTTAATATTTAAAAATTATTGACTACTGAGTTAATATTTCTTCTTAGTCACTTACCTTGTTAAGGAACAATGTGTGATTGTTCTATTAAAATATTTTTGTTTTATTTCTGTTCACCAGTTTCTTCTGATACTCCTCCCTATAGGAATATATTTTAATGGACTTGACATCTATATTTGATAGTTAATTCTGTAATATGTGCACAACATACTTGGCTTATCCATTCCCCTTGAGTTGGAAACTAAACTGTAATTCCAACTTCCTACTGGTATAAATAATGCTATAGCCTGACCAGGCAGTGGCACAGTGGATAGAGCATTGGACTGGGATGCAGAAGACCCAGGTTCAAGACCCAAGGTCGCCAGTTTGAGCAAAGCTCATCGGCTTGGACCCAAGGTCGCTGGCTTGAGGAAGGGGTTACTCGGTCTGCTGAAGGCCCACGGTCGAGGCACATATGAGAAAGCAATCAATGAACAACTAAGATGTCACAACAAAAAACTGATGATTGATGGGCTTCTCATCTCTCTCCGTTCCTGCCTGTCTGTCCCTATTTGTCCCTCTCTCTGACTCTCACTCTGTTTCTGAAAAAAAATAATAATAATGCTATAAGTATTATCCTTGTCAGATTCCTTTATGAAATAAGATAATAAGGTCAGAGGTTATATGCTTAATTTACAAAATGTTGCTAGTTGTTCAAAAACAATTATGGTTCAACTACATAGGTCAATATTTCATTTTAGGTCAAGAAGATTCCTTTTTTCATGCACATCCTTACAATTATTTGTACAGTTTGACCTAATTTTTACCAGTTTGCTATATGTAAAGTTGTGACTAATTTTTGTTTTTACCTTTTCCTGATAGCTAGAAAGCTAAAATTCCTTAATAAGCGCCCATCATTTAGTGGCTACAAGCAATTGAGCCCAGGTAAGTGGGGTCACAGCCAGAGGCACGTCCTGCTGCGGGTAAAGAAGACGGAAGAGGCTATCAGGGCCTGGTTGTCAGGTAGCTACTAAGGTTCAGAAGTAAATACACATCACCCCTGAGGGAGGAGGCATATTCAGTGGGGGAGGGATGTAGAATGGAGCCAACTGTACAGAGTCCAAACCCTGTACAGAACCCAGCTTTTTCTAGAAGAAGGGGATGGGGCCCTAGAACAGAAGCCTGGCAATTGAGACCTTTCAGATTGATAAGAACAGGATACATGACAAGGGCCAGCAGCTTCCTCTTTTCCTCAGCCTCTGGAGAAGGGGTAAGAGTAACAAATGAGACAATGCTTGTTGTAAAATGTATGAGACTATATAAGTGTTTGGCAAACCGTGGCTTGCAAGCCACACGCGGCTCAATCAGATTGAGGACATTTTTAGCGAAGGCCAGTTTAAGAGTACCCTAATTAAGTTAATAACAATGTAACTATGTAAAGCAGTAGCCACGGCCATCATCACAGTCACCTGGCCCAATGCAGGTTCACATTTGATTCTGACAGACGGTAATGAAACAATGGAGCCAAGAACTAGTGGGCCATTAGCTTCAATTCTACCTTGCACCCGGTGGGCAAGAAATGCACACAGTGGGAAAACACTTCCCTTTCCATTCAGGGCTCCCAAAGCCACTGACTTATCTGAGTTTCCTAGAATCAAAGGTTTGTACCTCACCCGTCTCATTCACCTCTGTCCCCATCTCCTTCTCTCTGCACAAACTGGCTTCTCCTTCAGCACTCTGCCATCTTGGCTGCTTCTCCTCTCCTCCATGTGGCCTTTCTCTGCTCTCCTCCAGCATGGGCTCCTCTACCCCATATTATAGTGTAGAAATAAAAACCTTTAAGCCAATATACAAATAAGGAAGTCTCTGATACAACGCCACTTATTTGAGGCATAATGGGATTCCTCATGAGAGTGTACTACCTCACATCATGCACAGGTCAAGGGTGTGGGGAAAGGCTTAGTCTTAAAACATAGCCTTAGGCTATAACGACCTTGCCTGCTTACAACCTGTCCCCCACACCCAATGCAAACTATAAACGAGCAAACATATATATCATATTTACAAACTTATTTGACCAACAACCTACCTATATCGTTTAAGTTTAAAAAATTTGGCTCTCAAAAAAAATTTCAACTGTTGTACTGTTGATATTTGGCTCTGTTGATTAATGAGCTTGCCAACTACTGGAATATAGTATAATTTTTTAAATTTTTTATTTATTTATTTTAGTGAGAAGAATGGAGAAAGAGAGAAAGAAATAGGAACATGGACCTGTTCCCATAAGTGCCTTAACTGGAGATCAAACCTACAACCTCTGTGCTTTGGGAATGATGCACTAACCAACTGAGCCATCCAGTTAGGGCTACATGAGACTATTCTAAATAGAGTATACTCAGTAAATATTAGAGTTCTATGGAAGTAGAAGATGTTTTCAAACACATATGTACATCAATATACACCTCACATATAAGTTATGTTTGTACATAAGCTACATACTACTACCAATAAGATATAAATAACATTTACTGTTTTCCTTAAGACATGGTTCTTAGCCTAGTTTTTTTCAGGTAGGGCTTAGTCTCACCATTTAGGTAATTTAGTAGTGTGGTTACCCTAGACACATAAAATAATTTCCTTGGTTGAATCCAAGTCATCTACCCTCTAGTTTTGATATCAAGAAAAATATTTTTTAAAATTCATGATAGTTTTAAAGTTCATGGTAGAATTTCCATTGGATCAAAGGAGTCACTCTAGTCAGTGGGAGTGACAGTGGTTCTGTAGTCCTGAGAATATTAGCTGGCTCCCTGGAGTGCACATCATCATGCCAAGGCCATAGAATACTGCTGATGGGCTAGTGATGTCATGCCGAGGTCACGGAACACTGCTGATGCCGTAGCAATAACAGTCCTGGTCTGTGCTAAGCACTGGTCAGGACAGTGAGTTGGTGAGGAGATAGCTCTCTCAAGTGACTTGTTATTGATTGTAATTTGTTTATATTGACTGTACTTGTATTTTAGTTCATTGTCACGACCAACTGACACTCTGAAAGTAGAGTTAGCAGGAGAAAGGTACCTGCTTTGAAAGACTCTTTAATGACTTGAACCATGAAGCCTAAACGAAAAAAGAAACGTTGGAACAGCAGATATTCCATCAAATCTGTGAAAGTGTCAAGAGGTAGGTGTTAAGCACACTCTCTGGGCATGGGGTAGCCAGAGACTGATTTCTAAAGAGAGAGAATTCCTAGTTGTTATGACAGAGGAGGAGAGAGAGGGAGCAAAGGATATAGAGAGGGGAAAAAATGGAGGGAGAAAGGGAGAGAGAGAGGAGGGAGAGAGGAAGATGTGTGCATGCTGGGTTTTTTTTTTGTTTTTTTTTTTGAGAGCCCAGCTACTCTAAGAACGGAGATAGCTGGGTCCTTGTCACTGTGGCTTAGAGTTTGTGCTACCTATACCATGTCACTCTGGGTTCTTCTGTCATTGACATAACGGTTGATTGGTATGATATTTATTAGAAAATATATTTGGCTTTATTTGATTTCTGCCTAAAGGCATTGGTTAAGAATGATGTTGTTACACTGACAAGACAGTGGTACAGTGGATAGAGCATCACCCTGAGACATAGAGGACCTGGTTTCGAAACCCTGAGGTCGCCGGCTTGAGTGCAGGCTCACCAGCTTGAGGGTGGTGTTGCTGGCTTGAGCATGGGATTATAGACATAACTCCATGGTCACTGGCATGAGCCAAAAGGTCACTGGTTTTGAAGCCCAAGGACGCTGACTTGAGCATGGGCAGCCATGGTCACTGGCTTGAGCAAGGAGTCACTGGCTTGGCTGGAGCCCCCAGGGCAAGGCACATAAGAGAAAGCAATCAATGAACAAGTAAAGTGCCATAATAAAGAACTGATGCTTCCCATATCTCTCCCTTCCTATCTGTCTGTCCCTATCTGTGCCTCTCTCTGTCTCTTTCTCTCTCAAAAATTAAAGAAAAAAATAATGTTATTACTAGTTTTCCAATAGTACTTTCTCCTGTTAAGAAGAAAGTTGGCTCATAGACTAGAGGTGAGAAGAAAATTATAAAAAAGAAAAAGAACTTTGAACACTTAGATTGTATAGGAATGAGTATACTGACATAAGAAATTTTTTTAATCAGGAGTAAGAATGAATTGTTTTGTTTTAGTCCATGAATATGTAAATGTGAGGCCTCTATGTGAAATACAAGAAAAAAATGGAATGCACATACACAAACACACACAAACACAAAATACCCCTTAAACAGAAAACTCAGTTTGGTTACTATGGAGATTAAAAGTAAACAAGTAACTGCTATGAGGAAAAGCCATTGCTCAGTGGTGGGAGGGGAATAGAATGGAGTCAACCCCATAGTTCCAAGTGGTGGCTCACATACTAAAGAAGATTGACTTTTCCAACTTGTTTCTGCATCCTCCAGTGGAATTTGAAGAAGACTCTCCTCATTTTACTTTAAAAAACTGCCTATTTATAGATGTTATTGAGTATAAACTATGAGATATGTAGACATACTTTCACGCCTATTCCTATATGCACACATATAGAGCATAAATAAGACAAGGAAAGATAAAAATTATTATCTAGTATAACTGTCCACTAATTATGCACCAGGTCCAATTATTTGCATCTCAAATACATATTATGCCTCTATTTCATTAAGTAGATTAGGCTGGAGTGAAAAATATACAAATGAATCCATTTATTATTTACTTAACAAATCACAAATACATGAAAACCAGTCAGGCAAATCTCTTCCATGAGAAAATTCATGGGCCTGAGTTGAAGGAAATGAAACTTTGTTATCATTAAATGCAACTTTGGAATAGACACTGAGCTATAAATATCCCAATTATCTAGGAAAGAGAGGATCTTTGAGGGGCACATATGAGGTTGGTATGGATATGACTGAAAGGGGAAAATGGCATTTCCATTCATTTTTCAACATAGAAATATGATCACACTGTCAGAACTACCTGCAAGGGAAGCTGATAATAAAATATAGTTCTATGTTCAGGTAGAAAGAAGACAACAGTCTCTGTTCCATTTACCTACTTTGAGCAAACCCAGTCACTCTTGATATATACTGACATGTTATCTATTACTGTATATTTAGAAGTTTCATAGAAACCCTATTTCACTATCCTCAAAGATGGAGGCCAAGTGTATTCACTGAACATGTCACATAGTAAACTCTATTGTTTAATGCGCAGATAATTACAAAAATAAGAAACATAGAAAACATCTTTATAATTATTATGTAAATTCTCAGTATCTTTACAAGAAGATGATTTGCAGCATGGACATACGGCAGTGGCCCTAACTAAAGACAAGGAAGCAAAGGAGGCTACTGGTGCATCATCGGACAACTTATCCTGCATCTCTTCTAAAGACCACATAAACGGTGCTGGTAAGGAGAAACTCCTGAGTAGGCTGCCAAGAGTGGTTGGGATATACAAAGGCCCCAGCAATGAGCTGAGTAATTCTGTCCATCGGTTGGCACAAGGCTGCCCTGGACAGAAAGAACCTCAGATGCTTCTGCATCTTCTTTCATGTGATCAGCAGTGGAAGCAATAAATTCCAAGAGGAAAACACTTACAGGACTGGAGAAGGCCCAAGAAATTTAGAAGAGAACAGTATTATGTGTGTGGAAATAATGGGAGAGGGACTAAGGGGATGAGAGTTGTATCAGAAAACCATGGAAAAATATGTTAGTATATGCCAGACAAGGGCAGGTGATATTACCCAAAGGGTGTGAAAGTACTGACAAGTTAAAATAGGTCAAGAGTGGTACGATCCTGCCTGACTAAGCGAGGGCTCATCTAATTTGAGCAAGGCTCACCAGCTTGAGTCCAAGGTCGCTGGCTCAAGCAAGGGGTCACTGGGATTGCTGTAACCCCCCGCCCCCATCAAGGCACATATGAGAAAGCAATCAATGAACAACTAAGGTGCTGCAAAAAGAATTGATGCTTCTCATCTCTCTCACTTTCAATCTGTCTGTCCCTATGTGTACCTCTCTCTGTCTCTGTCACACACACACACACACACACACACACACACACACACACAAAGTGGTACAATCCTCTACAAGTGAAATGGAGGGAAAGCACAGAGATGCTCACTCGAAGGACCCCATCACATCCCCATATTTTCACAGGAAAGTGTTCCCATTCGTCTTCATCCCTCATCACACCCATCACACCCATCGGCACTCACTATACTCATCATTCATTTCCTTATGTTCACCCACATGTATCTGAATTTTCCACGACATATTTTTCTCCTAACAAAGAGTTATAATTTCTGACTTCTAAGGTCTAGATCTGTCCTCCCAGTTTTAAAAGTTATAGAAATAGAAGGACACAATATATACTTTGTGTCTTGTTCCTGTCATTCATCATTATATTTGTGTAATGTAGCCAAGATCCATGTAGATTTAATTTGTATATGCTTGGTGTATGCATACTATTACATGATTATAATTTCTTTATTATTACACTTTTCTAATCTTTGGGTAGCTTTTACTCTGAAGTTATGAGGAATGGAGATGATTTAATATTCCAATATATTGATTTGCACTATGAACCCTTTTCTGTTTGAGGAATGCTTACAGTTTGATTACTAGACCTTAGTTTCCATTCTTTATATTACTCTTCAGGACTCAATGTTCCATACTTTTATTTCCTATGCAATCATGTGCTACTGCACATATAACATCACACACTCTTCTCTGCACTCTCATTTATGTTGGCTCTTCACACGGTGTCATTTTTTCAAAGCCCATGTATCTTTGTAATATAATTCTTGATTTTAACATCCTCGCATTTTTTAATTATTCCCTCATATTTGCAAATAAACTAATTTCACTGGTCACAAAAAGAAAATGCTCAATAATACATTCCATATCTAAACCACATAATATATATAAAGCAAACACAAATACATAGTTACAAGAAACACATCATACATATATATGCTCAACTAACACACAGACAAAAAATATACATACCATCCTCAGTCACATAAAACTTATCAATATTAAGATTCACAAGCACCAAACCAATCACATATTAAGCCTTGACCCTGTGTTAACCAAAATTTTATTGACTTTAACACCAAGCATACTGCATTCAACATATGACTTTGCTACAAATCTGAATAATATATATAAGAAACACATTTATGACAGATGATGATTTTATCTTAAACATTTCAAAAAATGACCATTGACTGTGGTTAATATTGAAATGTGGGCAGTAATATCATAATAATGAATAGTTAATTTCTATAACAATAAAACTTTATCTTTAAATGTCTCTCAATACATATACATCAACATCAATATAGACATCAATATAAATAGGTAGATATATGTGCAGATATCATCATAAAACTATCACCACATAAACCCAAACTATAGGTTTTTATGGAGATGTTGAGATGATATCCAATTTTTAGTTCCTGCATACTGTCTTTTAGGAAAGGTTCTAGTTTTTATTAATCTGTACAGGTCTTTAGGAATATCACACAAAAAATTTTCCTAATCCCACTGACATCCATCAAACACAAAATTTTATTAGGTGTTTATTTATATTTGGAGTAATTAGAATTTTAAACGGAAAAGTCACCTTCAATTCTATGAGAGCAAATATCATGTGTGGTAAAGATGCATCACATATAATATCCACAAATACAGTGAGACAGAGCAAGAAAACTCTTCATCCTCAGAAGATTTATCAGGGCACCACTCTGCATCCAAGCATCCCCGTCCTGATGTGGACGGTAAGGAACACACACAGGTGGGATCTGAGCTTGGAGAAGAGGTGCAGCTGAGCTGCTCAGCCCAGTCACTACTGATCTCACTGTCCCCTCAGACACAGGACAAGGGTTACAGGGATGACAGACCAATACAAAGGCTTCTGCAGAGACACACATTGGGTTTGTGACTTCAAGACTTCAAGGACAAGGCAAGGTACCTCAGCACAGATCTACAACATAGCATCACTGGGACAGCTGAGAGGGAGCTGATATGTGAATGGGAGTGGAATCAGAACGTGCCCTCTCAGATAAGCACAAACTCACAGAACTCACACATTTGTCCTCCATCTTTTCAGTTTTTCCACCAAATACACAGCCTTTATTCTTCATCTATCTTTTTACTTCCCTTGTAGCATCACATAGGTACACCCTTTACTATGTTTCTTTAAATGCTACTTTCAGAAGCAACCATTCACAACTAATTCCATGAATAAATCACAAACTCTCAACAGATAACATGACCCTTTATTATAGAGCATTGTAAAAAAAAAAAAAAATCCCATGCCCTGATGGAAATAGGTTTCATCCATTATCTGACAAATCCATTTACCCCTTCAGTCACAAAGTGTCAACATTCATAGAGTTGCTCATTCTGAGAGATACATACCATCCTCTGCACTCGAAGTCTTACCACTGCACTCTGTGAACAGGTCCCACTCCTGCACTGCTCACATGTGATGTCACACCACTAACAATAATGCATGCACTCATCACCATCCTCCATTACCAAGATAAAAAACCTTACCAGTCATGTCCTAGAGCCAGAGGCGGATTTAACAGTGGGCTCACTAAGTATGTGCTCTGGGCACCGACTTAAGAAGGGCCCCGCAAAACCGCAACTTTACACTTTTTTCTAATGACAACAAGTTTGGTTTCATATGTGCAATTCTAAATTTAATAGCACATAACATTTTTATTTATTTTTGATATTTTCTGATATTTTCTTCTGCACCCAGGGCCTCAACCGACCTTAATCCCACTCTGACTAGAGCATACACACAACACCACTAGAACATACACATAATGCTACATCCTTTATGTAACAGAGTTGTAGCATGTAAACAACTCAAATAATGTGTATGACACACAGACTTCTGAAGTATCACATAAAAATGGACTTACACTCCTCATGTCACTTAAGACGTCACACACATATTCTACATTTATTCTATTTGAAATTTACTTTCCTAGAAATCCCAGATGACATAAAATGTTTCATGTATTAGAATTACTGTCAACTACAAAACACAAGAGAAAGAAGGATCAAATAGAAAATTTCTATGGCAATGCTAGAAGTGACTCACATCATTTCCATTCTATTTCCACTCTAGAAACACAATCATATGGTAAAAATTATCATATGATACAGAAGAAATAAAATATAGTTATTTATATAGAAAGAAATGAGACAGCAGTCTCTGTTCCATTTAAGAAAAAAAATGTAAATGCAAACCCATTCATGAAAAATATTCACTGACACAATAAACATCTGCGTGTATTAAAAAGTTCCATAAACCCAATAAACACTGTCAATAAAGATGAAGGCCTTGGGTGTTCACACAACATGTCAAATAGCAGACTACTATTTGTTGTCTGTGGGTAGATAAATACACAAATAACAACCATGGACAACTCCCATATTATTGTTATTTAATTTCTCAGCAGAGTTAAATTTATAATAAGATTCACCGCAACACCATAACAAGGCAGTTACCGCTTTTCAAAACGAGGATATTTGCAAGGTCTTTCCTTCTTCATATGACATAATTTCCATTTCTACTCCAGAAGACCTGATAGGGGCTGGTAAGGAGGAACTACTGACTGAATAGAATAAAAAAGGAGGTCGGATCTAGACAGAGAGCAAAGATGAGCTGACTGATTCTGTCCATTAGCTGGTGAAAGGCGCCCCAGTACACAAAAAAGCTCAGAATGTTTCTGAATCTTCTTCCATGTGATCAGCACATGGAAGCAATAATTTCAAGGGGAAAACACTTATAGGAATCGAGAAGGCCCTAGGAGATCAGAGAAGAACAGTGTTATCTGTGTGGAAATAATAGAAAGGGACTAAGGGGATGAAAGTTTTATCAGAGAAGCAGAGAAGATTATGGTACTGAATCAAACAAGGACAAGTTACATTTCCAGGAAGATGTGAAAGTAATAATGACTTAAAAACATACAATCTGGTAGGGTACTGAAGTACAGCTATTGAAGTGTATACAAAATATCCTGTCGTAGACCCAACTGTGAGTGCCAGTGAACTACCTTTCAGGCATGATCTTAAGGTTCTGATAAACTCATTTGATCTCCCAAATTATCATCTGAGATAATTTATTTCACTGACACCCTAAAAACAAAAAATCTTAATAACTGTGAACTTATATTTTTGAATAAAGGCATATTCATATGGAATTTCTAATGAGAAAGTCACCTTAATTTCAAAACAAAGAGTCATGCTTGCTTCTGCTGATGGAGAAATATTGTGCAAATCAATATATATGACCTTACAGGCACAGATGGAGAAAATGACTTATATTACTATTTTTTTTTACTCAATTCTCCATAACTAAACAGTTATAGAGATTAAATTACCTAATGAGTCAAAAAAGGAAAACTATTTATTCTCAGAAGATTTAACACAGGATTAATCTCCATCAAAGCCTCCTGATCCTAGTTAAGATGGTAAAAAACACACAAAGGGGGATTAGAGCATAAACTTAACTTCTAGAACACCAAGAGTCATGCGCGGTAATGATGAATAATATAAATATCACCATCAATATGTAAATTTCTACTTAGTACACACAGGGAAAATGTCTCAATTTAACATTTTTTTTTTTTTTTACTCGATTCCCAATAACTGAATCAGTGGTGAAAATCAAAGCATCTAGTGACAGAGAAGGAGGCAAGAGTATACTCTCCGACTACTTAACACAGGACGACTCTCCATCCAAGCGTCCCCGTCCTAATGAAGACGGTAAGAAACACACACAGGTGGGATCTGAGCTTAAAAAAGTGAGGCTGCTGAGCTGCTCAGCCCAGTGTCTACGGATGTCACTGTCCCCTTCCTCTCTCAGGAAAGGATACTGGACAGAAGGACTAGTTAGTACGAAAGCTTCTGCAGAGGAACACATAAGGAGGTGCCTCAAGGAAGGGGCAGGGAACTCAGAATAACTTTCCACCAGGGAAACCCTGGAGCAACTGTTAGTGACTTGGGGGATTAAACTGACATGTCAGTGGGAGGACAGTACGAACCTGCACGCTCAGATGA